>NC_090941.1:212413216-212752946 GCF_040938575.1 Ambystoma mexicanum
CACGCCTGGATAGTATAGTATGATGTCTTCTAAAATTGTCAGACCGAGGAACAAACAGCCCACGCTGGAGGCCTATGCTAAGTGGCCCTCAGCTGAGAGGGAGACAAAAGCAAAGACACTACTACGGCAGTAGCGGAGACACCGGGCACAATCCAAGAAGTGCTGGCAGCAATAGCAGACTTGAAAGTTGCCTGGGAGACTAAACTGGGCCTGGCAATGAACGAACTGAAAGTGGGCCTGGACCTCAAGATCTGAGTGGTCCAAGAGGAAATTAATTTGCTGAGACAGGATGTGCGGACGATTACAGAGCGCACTGAAAACCTGGAAAAGGAAATGACCCCGAACACAGCGGCATGCGCCGCCCATGGATCGGAGCTCCATGCCCTTGTGCAGCGGGTGGGCAACCTGGAGAACAGGGCGGGGGAGACAGAAGGGCGCGCCCAACGCAATAACATTCGTATTGTTGGTCTGCCGGAAGGAATGGAGGGGCCTAATCCGACAGAATATGTGGAAACCATGCTCCTGCAGGAGATAACTGGTGGAGCATTGATCCAGGGGTTTGCAGTTGAGAGGACGCACAGGGCCTTGATGAGGAGACCGCCCACAGGAACCCCCCCGCGGCCGCTGATCGCAAAGATTCTGAATTACCGAGATCGGGAGAAGATACTGGAATTTTTCCGGAGAGGAGGAACGGTCGAAAGGGGGCCGGCGAAAATCAAGGTGTACCCGAACTATACCTTGCACGTACAGTGCAGCAGGATGAACTACGGGACGGTGAAAAGGAGGTTGAGAGAGGCAGGCCACGGCTACATGTTGCTCTACCCAGCCAAATTGAAAGTGTTCTACAAGAACAAAACCCTGTTTTTGAGACGCCGAAGGATGCTATGGAATGGCTGGACATGCATGGTCACCCTCAGGAACCTGGTGTCCAGACGGGGGTTGCAGAAGATAAGTAGTACGCAGCTGGGTCATCTCTGGTGACATAACTAAGACATTGGGACTTGAATATAGTGTTAAATAAAGTTTGTGGGGAATGTGTTGCAGCAAATATGTGCCGGCAGGATCCGTTAGATGCAACAATCCTAATCAGATGAGTGGGAGCTCCTGGGAGACAATCCTTGAACCCCTTAGTAGTACACTTAGTTAGGTCACTGTTAGATCGGTGATTCCCAGTGGGGTCCGAGTTCTCGGTCACGAGATGGGACCAGAATCGGGTGGGTATGAGATCCAGGGATGGAGCTGGGCATTTGTTGGGGTGGAGAAGGGGAAGGGTTGTGTGCAGTGGGGTAAAGTTGGGGAAAGGGGAGGGGGGAAGTTGTTGAGGTTGGGAGGGATATGAGTCGGACAACAGGCCATCAGGGAAGACATCGGAGAGGAGGGTGGACGGGGAGTACATCGAGTAGATGGCATCAGGTAATCTCAGAGTGGCGACCTGGAATGTGCAGGGCCTCAACAGTTATCTAAAACGCAACAAAGTGATGATGTAGCTAAAGAGGATGTGTATTGACATAGCCTTGCTACAGGGGACCCACCTCACCAAGGAGAAGCTGGAGGTGGTCAGGAGAAAATGGAAGGGTAACGTCATAGGTGCCGCATACTCGGCATATGCAAGAGGGGTGATCACTTGGGTGGCACCGCACGTGCCGTTTCAGTTGATCAGCTCGACAATAGACCCAGAGGGCAGAATGGTGGTGGTGGCGGGACTCCTGGAGAATAGGGAGGTGAATATCATACATTTGTATGCCCCTAACCATGATACAGCGGCATATTTTAGGTCCCTATACAGTAAAATTAGCCTACTGGTGGGTGGCGCGATGGTGTGGGAAGGGGATTTCAATTGCACCCTGAACCCCAGGATAGATAGGTCAGATGATAAATCAGGTAAGCCGACGCCAGCAGCTAAAGCATTAAGGACACTGTTGATAGACCTCGGTCTAGAGGATGTGTGGAGGAGGCTACATCCCATGGATAGGCAATATTCGCACTATGCAGCGCCACATGACCTGCATACGAGGCTGCATTATGTGTTTGCTGCTGCGGAGATAGTGGGAGAAATGGTGGGGGCGGAATACGGGTATTATCTGACCATTCGCTTTTGGTCGTAGAGTGGCGAAATCAACCCCCCAGAATGCGTATCCCGACATGGAGGCTCAAAACTGAGGCTCTACAGGATGCGGGATTTCGAGAGGATCTGAGGGAGGCCATCGAGGAATACTTTGAAATGAACACGGGCAGTGTACGCTCTGTGGGATGGGAGGCATTCAAGGTGGTGGTGCGTGGGGTAGCTATATCAAAATTCAAGGGGCTCCAAGGGGGTATTGAACGGGAACTGCAAGAAACAGAAAGAGAGCTGGAGGGCCTTGTACAACGCGAGGGGACCACCCGAGAGAATAGCATCAAGATAAAGAACTTACAGTTAGCTTGTAGTGAACTCTGGGACAGATTATGCAAATGAAATTATAAGAAATATACCGAGAGGCTACATGCAGGGGGGGTAAGCCGGGTAGATTGCTGGCCTGGCAATACAAAAATGAGACCCCCCGTTCAGTGATCAGAGAGATCAGGGATGCGAAAGGTCAAATCTGTAATACCCAGGCGGGGGTAAACGAGGAGTTCCTCAAGTACTATAGATGATTATATGAGGATATAGGAGAAGATGTGAGCCAGGAAATACTGGAAACAATAGGGGATATGGAGCTGCCCACCTTGGATGACCTGGAACGCGCAGATTTAGACGCCCCCATCACCTCGGACGAACTGGAGGCGATAATCCAACACCTACCCACATGTAAAGCGCCAGGGTCGGATGGGTTACCCAGCAAGTATTAAAAAAGATATAAGCACGAGCTACTCAAGCCGCTGCTGGCCCTGTTTAACGAAGCCTATGAGTGTGGGGAACTGCTGGTGTCCCTGTGCGAGGCAGTGATGGTCCCGCTCCTGAAACCAGGTAAGCCGGACGTGGAATGCGGGTCCTATAGGCCCTTGTCCATGCCTAATCAGGATAGCAAAATACTCACGGCAGTGCTAGCCAAAAGGCTAAAGAGGGTAATCAGCAAGTTGATACACCCGGATCAAACGGGTTATGTCGCCCGGTAGAAATATCACAGATAACCACAGAAGGCTGCACCATATCATTCATCAAACCGAGGACGACTCGAGCGAGATGGCTATCGTGTCGCTGGACGTGGTTAAAGCCTTTGATTCAGTGCGGTGGCCATGGTTGAAAGCAACCCTGAAAGGATACGGAATGGGACCAGGATATATTAGATGGGTCCAGATGTTATATAGCTCCCCGATTGCGAGAGTTAAAACTGGAACCACAATTTCAGATAAATGGCGACTCAGCAAGGGGACCAGACAGGGATGCCCCTGTTCACCCATGTTATACATTCTGGCATTAGAACCGCTAGCAATATGCCTGCGGCAACAATATGGGGAGGTGGGGATTTGCACGATAAGGGGCACACACCTGTTATCACTGTATGCAGATGATATGCTCCTCTACTTGCGCTACCCGGAATAGAACCTGCAATATGTGCTGGAGGTGATGGATCGTTATGCCACCCTCTCGGCATATCGGTGAACCCCGGGAAGTCTAGCTTGTTCCCCTTGGGGAGGTATAGGAACACCCCATTGGAGAGGCTACCCATCCTGCAGATACCCTGGAAGACCGTGACATTTAGGTATCTGGACGTAAACATTTACCATAGGATAGAGACAGAGCACAAACATAACACAGAGAAAGCGATTGAGAGAATTAAGAACAGCATGGCGTTCTGGTCTAGATTACCCTAGCCATGATGGGGAGAGCAGCTCTGCTCAAAATGGTGGTTTTGCCCAGACTCTTGCACTTTTTTGTGAATGTCCCGTACTTGATCCCCAGATGCTTTTTTGTGAGACTCCATGGCATGTGCAAGGGCTTCATATGGGGCAACTCCAGGAATAGGGTGGCCCTGTGGAAACTACAGAGCACATGTGTCAAAGTGGGCATAAACCTGCCGGATTTTGAACTGTATTACTTGGCGGGACAGCTGTTGTATGTGGCCAAGTGGTTTTCTGCAGAGGACTCGGCGGAAGCTAGGCTTTTGCAGGGTGACTCAGCCCCATACGTTCTGAGAGAGACAGTGTGGATGCATAAAACTAAGATGGTGGGGAGGGGGAGACTGTTGGAGCTGGGCTGGGAAGTTTGGCGCAGAGCATGGAAAAAGGTGGGCGATCCAGACCCGCTCTCTCAGCAGGTCCCGCTAGTGGCGCTATGCGGAGACGACTCCCAATTGTTCGAGGCGGTCCGCAGATACTGGGAACCGGTGGGTCTGGCCACCCTCAGAGATATATAGCAGGAAGGGGAAGCACTGGAATTTCAGAGGTTGCAGGAGATGACAGGGATGCATAGAGGCCAATACATTACATATATCAGGCTCATGAAACGGGTAAGGGAGAGGTGGTCTGAGACGGTACTAGCGGAAGAACCTGATGCCACCCTGGAAATGTTGTATGATGTCTCGGAGGGTGGGCATGAAGTATCTAGGATATATGAGCTCTTGAGAGCGAAGGCAGAGAGGGAGCTGCTCCAGCTGAGGCATGATTGGGAGGAGGATATTGGAGAACCCATGACAGAGGGACAGTGGGAGAGAGCTCAAAGGTACCATAAAAAGGTGTCCCAGAATGCGATCCTCCAGCAGATCCAGCTGTATGTCACCGACAGAGCTTATCTGATCCCTGGAAGATTAGCCAGGTTTGGAGGCTCAGCCATACAGAAATGCCCCAGGTGTGGGCAGGAGGAGGCAGGGTTGCTGCATATGTTCTGGGCTTGCCCAGAGGTGCATAGATTCTGGGAAGAAATAAAGACGAAAATGGCTGGTGGGGGAGTGATGCTTGATGTGAGGTCTGCTTGGGCATGCATGCTTGGGATTTTTCCCAGGCCACGTAATTTAAAGCATATTAGCAAGATGAAGGACCTGGCCTATACACTGGCCAAGCGCAGAATTGCAATGTGTTGGAAGGCGGCCCATAGGCCTAGAGTGAAGACATGGTGGGCAGACCTCCTGGGATGGGCAGAAGCAGAAACTGTGGTTTGGTTTGAAGCTGCCACCAGGGGGGGAGAGGAGGAAGTGGGGCCCCTGATAGTCTGGAGGCAACTGGTGACCTCAATGGCAACCCCCCACCAGGCTAATCACGAAACAGAAGACTCAGATGAGTCGACAAGCATTGAGATCCCCGAGAATGCTCATGTAGATGACACTGATAAGACGGCTCGAGTTCGGGGGGAGGGAGGGGTGAGGACAGAGAATGTATAATATAATGGTTTAATATTGATTATGAACGTCCTAAAATGCTGTAATGTTTGGTGTGTTGGTTGTTTAAAAATAATAAAAATTGTTTTTTTAAAAAAAAGTAGACAGTATGGACAGGTCAGGTGAATATGTGCAGAGAACTGGTGATCAATATCAAAGACAAATGATGTTTGAAGACCACAGCAAGAAGAGTGACAAAGGTAGATTTCTTTTGAGGTTATGACGCATTGCATGCAGTGTTGCCACAACACACACATACTGTGGTCTAAGGAGGATTCCTATACCATGCAAAGTGTCATCAGGTTTGTTGCTGTTGTTTTTCCACATGCACATTAGTCAAACAGAGCACATGTGATGTGTATTGTCCATGGTGAACTTCCTCCCTGCCTCTGTACTGCAGACCATTCCACTTGCAGCAGTCATCCCCTAGCTGGCAATAATCCACACCCCCCTCAGACACAGCACCTTCACCTAAGCACTGACGCCTGGGACATGCTTGCAATTGGCAAGTAAGCTAGAGTGGACCCAGCTGGATTCATCAAGCCCTCACCCATCATCAATCTGCCATTTTTAGGTTTCCTCCTTGAGGATGTGGTAGCCACTTATGTGCTACACCATATGTGTGCCAGCAACATTGCCAACAAACAACAATGTTGCCTCAGAGCCAGATGCTGCACAGAACTCCTACGATCAGTACTGATCTTTGGCCTTTGTGATGCAATTGGCTTTCAAATCAGTGCAATATGTTGATGTGCTTCACACTTGGCAGTCACTCTTTTAGGTGTTTTTCTGTTTCTATGGTGAGGACCTGTATGAAATCGCCACTCACAGACTGCTTTTGCCGGGGCGCTTGGTAGGAAGGTGGGCAATTATTCATTGATGGGTTCTGTATGATTGCACCACAGAAAACACCTGTAATTACACCATATAAAAGCTGCTGGAATGGAAGAAAATATGAATTTGGCACAGTGTCAATTCTGCCGTTTTGTTCAACTACTGCTTGTTTTACTACTACACCAAAATCTCAATGAGCCCCAGATACCCAGATATCACCTCTAACGGGATACGTAAGTAATAACAACAGTAGCAATTGATTGGCTTTTCAAAAGATGGCATATATATCCACACATATAATAAACTATCAATACTTATAATTGCTTTAATGGTCTTATGTCATCTAGGGTTCTCACCACAATGCTACATAATCATTCCTCATGCATAGGCAATTCTCACTTACATACAATATTCTCTTGTATAAATTGTAATATACTCACTTATTGGTTTTTGACTTTATTCTATGCACGTATCTCAATACATTCCTTAGTCTCCTAGTTACATCAATTAATGAGTACCAGTAGTTTTTCAGGCAACACTGCAAAAAAAGTTTTTAAACATCTAAACATATTATGTCCTAAAGCTCAGCAGTAAGAATTACATTTATCCCAACATGTTTCATTCCTTCCATCCATTCTAAAATGATTTGTTTAAAGACATTCTTCAGGGGAACACTGTCTCGCCTTTGCACAGTCAATTATTGTAAATATTTCATCCACTCCTTTTTGTTTAGGAGACATATTCCATTTGTTAAGCTATTAGCTGATTTGATTGCAGCATTTCTATGTTTACAATTATTTCTCAGGTCTGGTGTTGCAATGTGGTTTCTCAATTTCACCGCCCAGGCAATGTCTTTTGGTATTCTTTAGTGTGCACAGCCGCTGCTACAGGCCTATATGTTCTCCTGTTATGTTTCACATGGGTTCCTACAATACCTTATTTATTTTAATTCTGAGTGTCCGCATTCGCGGGCCTCACCTTCAGTTACTCTTCTTTTGTAGACTGTAGTATTTCTCAAATGGACCTCCCTCGCTGGTTGATAATTTTGTTTACTGGGAGCTTCTCTAACGCCTGGGTAGGTATGTTGGCTTCAGTCCTTGTGGCATGCGTCTCTTGCTTCGTTCCTGGTTGCGTGCTTTAGGTTGTCTAAATGAAATAATAAGTTGCCATGGTGAATTTTAGAATGGGATGCATTGAAAGGCTAGGATGTATACAGATGATAGATATTCCAATGCTTCAGATGCCAGATTTGACGAAGTAGGCAAGGGTGCTTCTCTGCAACCAGTAATGTATGTGTCCATCAAAGAATTCTGCTGAGTGCACCTCTGGGCACACAATAAACAAATAATTGTGTCACACCAATGAAATAGTATCTGACACAGTGTGCAACTACAACATTGCAGAAACTTACAGTCATGAATCAAATGCCAGTGGAAAATACACACAGCTATCTTTTGTGGAAGAAGATATGATACTATTTTTAAAATACTATGCAAAGTGTTTAATTCCTACCATTATCCATGTGCTAGAAAACAATTGACACATCCGAATTGCCAAACAAAATGTAAATGGTGATAATACTAAGCATGCAATGCGGGGACTCTTAAACACATGCCCGGAAACTTAAAAGGTATTTAAGAGTGCTGCTAAAATACATTGGCCCTCATTACGACCCTTGCGGAAATCGGAAAACGATGGCGGAAATGCAATACCGCCATCGAATAGCGCTCGGTGCGACTATGAGCCGTCACCGCAAAGTACGAAGCCATTAGCGACACCGTAGTGAACGCCAACGCTAACTGCACCAAGCACGCGCGCGCGCGCCATGCGAAACCGCAAACACCACCATGGCGCAACGGTACGCCAATTCCGACCCTAGCGGACATGTACCTAACGCCATCAGGCATGGCGTAATGTACCATTCCGCCATGGTGAGAAGTACGGCATCGCGAATCAACCGTAAACGGCCCCACTGAGTGCCTGTACACCGCTCCCTGCCCACAAAGTACAACTCCCCGTAGGTGCAATGAAGTCACAATGCAACCATTGAAATGTACAAGTCACCCATGCATGGCAACGAACAAAAGAAACACAAGAGGGGCCAATGGGAGCTGCAGGGCACAGATGGCACGAATACAAAAGCCATCCCAATGGACATGACCACAGTCCCCCACCAAGAAACGCACGCAAACACAGGCACCTGTGACCAGCAATATTCCGAGAATCACATCATTCCACCAGTCCACCTGGCTGACCGGCATCTGTTACACAAAACCCAATCCCCCGCCCCTGAGCATGACAACATTCAAACTGTCATATTGGCAGCCCCCATCCCTGACCTCACGGGCTTAGTAGGCAAACGCGCCCAGTACAGTACCACGCAACTAAACTCCGAAGCTGGAACCCAATGCAGATCTCCTCACAATACATCGCCCCCCAAATAGGCATATGCCACATCACTTGCAAAGAAAAACGCTACACGGGCCAAATCAGAATAGAAATTTAATGCACATCAAAGTCACCAAGCCCATACAGCCATCAGGCCATGAACTCCTAAACACTAATCACCATTGTGGGCTGCATCCGCAAGAAATGACCAGCCACTACTTGTGTGTCGCCCTGTTCCCTCATGGTACACAGAGCCACATTCACGTACGAAAAGGCAACATGGAAGCGCACAGAACCGCAGGGCCGTCCCAATGGGGAGGCACTAGTCCAGCTGAAAGGCCGAAATGTTGCTCCGAGCCACCAGTACTGCGTAAGGGCATGTGGGCCATTGGCGATCGTCCCATAAGATCGTAATGCTGCTCCACTGATTAACACGAAGCAGCAGGTGTCGGGAGTAAAACCCATCTGCAGGAGTGGCATACAGATGGCAGTGGCAAAAGGGGAGGAGATACCTGTCAACCAAAAGAAAAGAAAAAGAACAGAATGGCCATCAGAACTACATTCCAACAACTCACTTCAATGATCACACGAAATCCACAGCCATATGCATGCTAGCCCACTCCAAAGGATCATCACCACCCCAAAACCACTTGCGACTCCTAACCATCTATATCGAGGTGCAAACACCATCACAAACGAGTGTACCTGTGCATGCGTCTGTCAAAACAGAATCCATCAGATGGGAATGTTAACGTGCATGGACACAAGTGTCTGAGGGCGCGTCGAGACAGGGAGGGCTCAACAAGGCCAGATAGACGATGGTCCCACCATGGCAGCCCTGCATCACATAGCGTAGGGGAGGCGGATAGATCCCAAGAAGCCCTGTACATGGCAAACTCTGTATCAAATCACGTGCCCATGCATCCATTCATCATTCCCTCATCCCGGAATCAAAACGCCCGAATAATTACTCACATAACATTAGAAACATCCATTGAGTCTGTGCGTTATGCAGCCTGCAAAATCCACAGTGCCCCAGCCCGTAATTCCAGTGTTGTGAAGTAACATGTATTTGGGAACGGCCGGCCTCATCGCCCACGTAGCAATTGCGCATCCCAAACTATTCATATCAATCATTGCTTCCTCGCCATGGGCCCTGTCTCAAGGACATTGAACAATAGAACGTTATATTTGCAGTCAGACCTGTGGGCATCTCCTCGCCGCTAGCTGGAAACCGAAAGCGCCGCCCTTCGAATTCCACATTTGCAACATCACGCCGAAAAGGCATCTGTGGCCGTTTGAAATCACTAATTATTCCATCGAGTGCGGCTGTGTGTGAAAATGGCAACTGCCTTCACCCACAAATGGGACGCCCCGCCCGTCGTTGCAACTCGGTACAGTGATGCATGAGGGCCCACCGTTACTCGAGTACTACGTTCCACTGACCCTTCACAAGTCTGTTCGCGACTGCACAGATAGTATGTGCAACAATGGGACCACAGCAGAATGAACATGTCAACCAATGTTACACGGCCATCGGGTACAAATACATGATTGCAATAGCAAGATGCCATTCCCCGATTTGCAGCGTTGTGCGCGGGACGTGCTCGGCCAAAGGGGAGAGCAGTTTGCACAGGTGGAATTAATCACCACAGGTGGAGGCCATACAGCCTGAAAACACATAAATTGCACAGCCACTCTCCTCCCACAACCACACCGAAATGCTACCGGCAGGACTCACGATGTTGGCCCTGGGGGACCTGATAGCACTGCAACTACTCCAACTCCAAGAAGAAGACGAACACCAACTGCAACCGGCCGCACGAAGGAGATGCAGGAGGAGGAGGAGGCCAAGGCAGGGCCAGCAAGGGCCGCCAGCACAGCCACTACCACCACGCAGGCAGCCCGCAATCCCACGCCTCCGAGCACATCCGTTCAACCTCACTGATGAGCAGATCCACACCCTCTACCGTCTGGACCGGGACACCATAGCCGCCATTGTGGACATGACACAGGCTGACCTTGTCAGCATGATAGATAGCCCAACCGCCATCCCACCCCTACTGAAGGTGGTGTCTGTACTCCACTTCCTGGCCACAGGCACCTACCAGCACACAGTCGGACAGTTGCATGGCATTTCTCAGCCACTGTTCTCACGGACACTATTGCAAGTGCTCAATGCCCTCCTGCAGCACGCAGACGACTACATCTCTCTACCACGCTCGGAGCAGGAAATTACCAACACAAAAGTGGGATTCCATGCACTTGCCGGCATACCGGGTTGCATTGGTGCCATCGACTGCACCCATGTGGAATTGGTCGTCCCACATGCCATGGAGGCCCAGTACCGCAACCGAAAACAATTTCATTCCCTGAATGTACAAATGGTGTGTGACTCCAACAGGATCATTACACATTGTTGTGCCCGATTCCCTGGATCAACCCATGATTCTATGGTCTTGAGGAACTCTACAATACCACGCTACATGGAGCGACATGCAGGGAACAGATCCTGGCTACTCGGTGAGTCTCATTACATGCATGATTATGTGGGGTATGTGATTTGGCAATGACATGGCAGGAAGGGGGGGGTGTGCGTACGTAGCAATGGCATTCCACATCAAACGTTTCTCGTCCACATACAGGTGATGCTGGATATCCACTGAAGAGATGGCTCCTCACACCAGTCCGGAACCCACGGGACCAGCATGAGGAGGACTACAACCATGCCCACTCACGTACCCGTGTAGTCATTGAACAGGCATTCGGCCTACTGAAGACTCGTTTCCGCTGCCTCAGCAGGTCTGGCGGGGCACTCCTGTACCGCCATGAGAAGGTTGCAAAGATGGTCATGGCATGTGTCATGCTCCACAACATGTGCGTACGTAGAAATGTGCCCATGCCCCCTGACACAGAACTGCAAGCACCTGATGATGGTCATGATGAGGGTGGGGATGTGGCAGCACCTCATGGAGTCTGCGAGGCACCGGAGGCCCGTGACATTCGTCAGCATCTCATTGATGTATGCTTCTAGCACTCACGCCTGGTGGCTGATACATGGACACGGGACTCGTGGCACTGCGTGTGTCTGGGACATGCACAATATGGACTGTACGCCTATGATGGCCTAGTACACAAAGATCAATGTCCACACATCTCATTGGTTGATCGTGCACTTTTTATGGCATATGTGATGTCATGTTGAACACCCTATCGACCCGCCACCCAAGTGAGCCCAACACACCCCCTCCACCCTCCTACCTCCCCCCCGAACACCAGTGTCCAAAGATGCTCATTGTCAGTGGGCTGTCGCTATTGCAAGCCCCCTCTGCGGGTATCAGGGGCACCCCTGCCTGTGGAGCGCAGGTTCCTTCCAGATCTACGTTGGGGGCTGCCCTGGACGGAACTTGCAACGGATGATGTGTCTGCCTGCTCACGTCCATGCATGTCCCTAAGGGTTTGCGAGAGCTCAGTGAGCACACGGCGCACTGCGGCAAGTTCGGCACATACGTCTTTGGACGTCGCATGCAGTTCCCCCCTCAGGCTCTCGGTGCTTCTCTCCATTTGGACTCTCAGGCTCTCGGTGCTACTCTCCATTTGCACTCTCAGGCTCTCGGTGCTACTCTCCATTTGGACTCTCAGGCTCTCGGTGCTACTCTCCATTTGTGCCCTTAGCGTCTCTGTACCTCTCTCCATTTCTGCCCTAAGTGTCTCAGTTGATGTTTCTATGTCTGCCTTAGTGCCCCCACATTCATCGGCATGGTCCTTGAGGAGTGTGGCCAGTTGCTGCTGTTGTACGATTAACTGGTCGAGGGACTGTTGCCTCTGCTGGGCCATGGCCATTTGCGGGGGTGTCACAGAGGGGCTGTTGTCCTCATGTTGCCTTGCCACAGGGCTTGTGGGGGATGGCCAGTCGTCGTCTTGTGGGTGCCCCTGCGTGGTATCCTCATGTTGTACGGGATGGGACAGACAGGGGGATTGGGACAGGTCATGGATGGATCTGACTTCGGCATCCCCGTTTTCTGTGTCCGAGCATGCTGCCATCAATGGGGTGTCACCTATGGTGCTGCTGCCACCAGAGGCAGTGCCTTCTGTGGCATCCATTGGGGGGACCTGTGGTGGTGGTGTTGTGGGCATGCTGGCTGCTGGGGTGCCTGTTGATGTTCCCTCCTCTGTGCTGCCACCTGATTTGTGCTGCTGCCGTGTCTTGATGCGTGCAGCTGAGGTGGAGGGTCTCTGGCCGTTGGTCTTGGCCCTCTTTGCAGGTGTGCTGGTAGGGGTGTCCTGTAGCTCGTCGTTTGGATCGGACCCTGTGGTGGAGTAAAGGAGGGCGAGGGTTATTGATGGGTCTGTGGGAATTGGAATGGCATTGTATCACATGCATTGGGGTGGTACCTGAGGGTGATTTGGGTCGGGTCCTTGGAGGTGCTTTGATTTGTGTGTGGAGTGAGGGTGCAGTTGTTTGGCAGCCTGCAGTTTGGGTGTGCCTGCTGCACGTGTAGTGCGTGTATTAGGGGTTTTTAATTATTTATGTATTTATTGTGGGTTTTAACGTGCGCTATCAGGCCGATGTGTGTGGACGTTCTCCTGGACATGTTTTTCTGTTGCACTATGTGGACGCATGGTACTTCACATGGATGGACTGTGTGGATTTGGCATTGTTTTATCTGGCCCACCTACCTGAATCTTCGGATGTCTGCACTCCTTTCTCCATCCCTCCGACTCCCTCTATGCTCTCCATTCCGATGGTGGAGGCACAGATTTCTTCCCAGGGGGTCAACTTGATGGGTGATTCAGGACCTCCCCCGGTGGCTGTGGCAATGTTGCGGTTGGCAGAGAGTATGCTGCGGACGCGTATCCGCAGGTCGTCCCATCGCTTGCGGCATTGCTGTGGGGTGCGGGGTGCGGTCCCCACCGCACTTACCCGCTGTGCCACCAGAGCCCATATGGTCTTCTTGTTTGCAAGTGCCGTTCTGGTCATTTGCGTGGAGAAGACGACGGCAGCATTCTCCTGGAGGGTCTCTGTTAGCACGGTGAGTTCCTCACGGGAGAAGTGGACCTGCCGCTTGCGGTCGCACGCTTTCTTCGCTACTTTTCCCATTTGTCTTGGTTTCGCTAGGGTGGGTGACGGGTTGGGGTGTGTTTCAGGGTAGTGATTTTAGTGGTTGTGTGGTTTTAGTGGTTTTATAGGTGTACGCCGGGATGTTTCCCGTTCCGGGCCCATGTTTTTACTTCCGTTTCCGTATATTTCCGGTCACCGTACTTTCCGGTAGGCGCACACTGCGGTGACCGCTAAGAGGGGTGGCGGTATTGCACCTAGGGCGCCGTACGGCGGCGGTGTGGGCCGTTTTGGGGTCATTTCCGCCATCGCGGACTTTGCACTTCCGCCGTGGCGTGGTGCTCGTGCCCGATGGGTCGGAATGGGCCGCACTTTGCTCCTTCGTGCAATGGCGGAAACGCTATTTACGCTGTGGCGCTCCGGTCAGTCACTTTCCGCCAGGGTCGTAATGAGGGCCATTCTCTGATTTCCCAGTTTTCAGTTCCCCTGCATGAAAAGCAAGTACAAGATGTGCAATGGCATATCAGGGTCCCTCATAACCCTTGCAGTGCAGGGGTCCCCATCGTGAACATCCAGGGGGTGGGGGAACAACTTAAGTAAGAGTTAGGGCTGGGCCTACTGTGGCTGGCAGGAATGCAGAAGGCAGCACCTGCTTCCTGGTTTCTGTCTGCTTGGACCACCACTGGGACACAGAGGCCTTGAGAGAAGGCGAAGTTTTGGAAGCAGAAGTTGAAGCCCTTCTTGTTTTTTTTTGTTTTTTTTTTGTATGGGTGTATGTCAGACTGTGTCTACGCGTATCGAATATGAATGTATATGTATGTATGTATATACGTGTATATGTGTCCGTGCATGGAAATTCTGTATTTATGCAGGAGTGTGTGTGCATGTGTGAATGAATGCGGGAGAAGATGTATGGGTGAGTGAATGGCTGGGTATGAATATGATTTTGTGTGTGTGTGTGTGTGTGTGAGGTGCTGAGAGGCCCGGGGCAAGCATTGCATGTTCTACCAGCCATGTATTAAAGATGCCCCATAAAAAGTGTCATGCCAGCCCTCTGCCCCCCTACCCAGCACCTTGAATAATCACAGATGACCAGCAGGGCATGTTTTACTGGATATCTATCATAGCCCAGTAAGAAATGACATGCCTGCACGCCCCATGGGCAACCACGTGCCTCACATGTATACATAACCGCATTCGGAAATAATGTGATTGTGTGTATGTGAGAGGCACTGGGTGGCCTAGGGGGCAGCAGAACATTTTTTTACTGGGAGTTTATCACAACCCAGTATTACATGGCATGCCTCTCTGCTACCGTGAACTCCCCTGTGCCTCACATGAACATTCACATTGATTGTGAGTATGTGTACGTGTGAGGTGCTAGGGGGCTCAGCAGGCATGCTTTGACTCCTTGAAATTTCCAAAGATCTTCTTCAGGGGCGACCCTCATTTCATGGCTCACTTGCAGAGTGCCTATAACATATTGAATAGCAGCCATATTTTTGTGCATTAACAGGTGCGGTCAGTAATAGAATACTCACTTTGCCCAAGCATTTAGCAAAATTCACCAATACAGGGAGAGGGTATTACTGTTTTGATGTATGGACATCTTAAATCCTGCCTGATTTCATAATGAATATCCCACTCTTTAATATATTGGAGGACATGTTTTATAAATGTGCACATACACTTTGTTTTGATTGTTCTCTCGGCTTGTTCTGTATTACCAAATAAAGAAACATTGAAAAGAAACACACCGTTTTCAGGTTCTTCTTTTTCTTCCCACTGTGATATGAAGTCACCAGCTTGAATCTCCTGATAGATAGTGTGGGTCCCAAGGGTTCTGGGTGCACCCACATGATGCCTGGCTTTGGGATAGCTCGGGGGGGGGGGGGGGGGGGGGGCCGGGGCGGATATGCCAGTCAACAACGAAAGGCATGCCAGTGTCACATGTAAGCTCTAATGCTACCAGTCTCTTTAAGGAAACCGTGCAAGGGTGTTAGCCTGGCTTGATTTTTTTGTTTAATAATAAAATGATGCATGTAATCCTATCTCAAAAATGGCGCATACAGGATTGCCATCTGGCAAGAGTGCAGAAGCCTTGGCTTTTTTGATTTGTATTTAATGAAGGGATGTTTTGATAATTATTTCTCAGAGAAGGTGGTCTGCTAACCAAACACCCCATTTTACAAACTCCATGCCAACATCATAGTGTACACACACCTGTGCACTGCTGAATCAGTAGCCCGATCTGCAGCACGTACTTCCAGTGGCACATAATAGTTTCAATGGTTACATGTGCCCTCGGACAGCTGCAGTGGCACCTAAGTCATTGAGCACAGGGATTGCATTTAATATATAGCCCCCCTAAAGGGCTAGCCACACACCAGGGTGCTGCAATCCAACATGTCCTTTGTTGCTTTTGACAAGGTAAGAGGGCGAGTTAGTGTAGACAGGGGGAGCTCAGACCAGCTGGAGGAAGATTCCACCCTCTTTTTTCTATCTAGATCTCTATTCTATCCTGTTTCCTCCTCTTCCTTTAACATATAGCACTTAAGCGTGATGTCAGAAACAAAGTCCACTGCGACCAAGGACAGGGATTGGACCCCTAAAGTAGGCTTGATTTCTTTTTAGATTTCTATTCTATCCTGTATCCTCCACTTCCTTTAACACATAGCATTTAAGTATGATGTCAGAAACAAAGTCCATCGCTACCAAGGACAGGGATCACCTGTAGATGTTTGCCTTTAAAATAATGGGTCTCCCACTCCTTCCTTGATTCACTTTGAAGCAAACACCTGAGAATGAATTAATTGGACCTCTGTTATGATATGATATGGCATTTATGATGCTTCTATACACAAGTGTTTCAAGGAACCATGAGGTAAGGGAGGGGAAGCAAAGGGAGGACAAAAATGACAACGCTATTACTAGACTTAGTGACATTGAGATTGTGCAAGTGCAGGGGAGAGGGAAGGGGAAAAGTGCCAGGAGAAAGGGAGGAAGTGCAAGTGCAGGACACAGGATCAAAAACAAGTAGTGCGGACAACAGGCGGCATTGCAAGGGTTAAGTGCAGACAACAAGCGTCTGATAAGTACAGGTAAAGGGATGGTAGGGATGCCGATACAGACCTAAGTACAAGGGTTGCCAGGAAGCAGTGCAGGTGTGCAACTGGGCGGGCAGGGTCCTGGTCCCAAAGTACCGAGGGTAACCAGGTGACCAGTGCAGTTTCAGACAGGAGATCAGCAGAGAAGAGGAAGAGAGAAGGCTGAAGCAAAGAGGAAAGTCTTGAGATGCTTCCAGAACCTGAGATGGTTCTGCTCAAGTTTCAGGGAGGCAGGGAGGCTGTTCCACAGTGAGGCGCCAGCAGAAGGGAGAGATCTGCCACCGACACGTTGATTAGCGAGGCGCCTGACCCTCAAGGAGGTGGAATTGGGGGTACAAAGAGCTTGAGTAGGAAGGTATTTCCGAAGAGAGAATTGGAGGTATTCAGGTCTCAGGCCCCAGAAGGTCTTGTGGACTATGCAAGGGGTCTTGAACTTGATCCTTGCAGCCACCGGGAGCCAATGGAGAGATTTCAGTGCTGGAGAGATAAGATCCATGGGCTTGAGGCCAAGGACAAGTCTTGCAGTCCTGTTCTGGATGAATTACAGAGGACGGAAACTAGAAGCAGAGGCTGTTGCAGTAGTGAAGCCTAGAACCAGAGCTCTGGAGGCAGAGAGCTTCTGGGGGAAGGAGAGGAAAGGAAGAATACCTCTGAGGAGGTGCAGTTGGTAGTTTGACTTTTTTTTAGAGATATCAGAGATGTGAGGAGAGAAGGAGAGTGTGGAGTCGAAGATGACCCTGAGGTTCTTAGCCTCACAGGTAGGAGCATGAAGAGGGCCAATGGAGGCCGGCCAGAGAGGGGCTGTAAAGAAAGTGCAGGTGTGCCGATGAGGAGGATCTCCATCTCACTGGCATTCAGGCAGCAATCATTGGCAGCAAACCTCTACTGGATTGCAGACAGACAATCCGGGATGAGAGAAGGAGATGAGGTGGCAGAGGGGAGCCTGAAAGCGAGCTCAGTGTCGTCCGCATAGCACTGAATGTTGGAGCAGAGAGCAGCAATGCAGTGGGTAAGAGGTGCCAGGTATTGGTTGAACAACCAGAGAGAAAGGTTAGACCTCTCAGGGACACCACAGGTAGAGAGAGAGATAGAGGAGAGGAAGGACCCATGTTGGACCTGGGAGGATCGGTCTGAGAGGAAAGAAGTCAGCCAGGCCAGAGCCTGATCAGTGATACCCAGGGCATTTATTTTATTTATTTTGGCATTTGTTAAGTGCACAAAACCCTGGGGCAACTAGGTGCTGGTTACAGAGAACGCAATTGAGCAATACATGGGCCCTCATTACGACCCTGGCGTTAAGGGATTACCGGTACCGGTAAGGGTACCAGTACCAGTAATCCCTTAACGCCTGATTACGAGGCCCCTTTGCAGGTTCCGACCTTATGGCTGCTAAGTTAAGGACCCGCAAAGGGACCTTGGAGGTGATTACGGTACCGCATTTTGCGGTACCGTAATTACCGCCTTCCCCATTCCCATTGAGCCCTATGGGGCAAAAATGGGAATGGGGAAGGGCCAATGGTAAATGGGGAATTACCACCCGCCAACCTTGGAATGGGGCGGTAATTCCCCATGTCACCATGGCAGATCCGGTAAATTACCGGCGTTAACCATGGCGCTAATAGCGCCATTGGTTAACGCCAGGGTCGTAATGAGGGCCATGGTCACAGTTGATCTTGGTTCAGTTACAGTAGAAAGTTCGTAAGTGAAGGCAACTAGGCGATGGTTACAGGGCACCATTGATTGAAATGATTTTAACTTAGAGAGCATTGTAGATGCAAACACATATTCATTACTTGGAAGAGAAGACTCATTGCCTAGGCTCACAGCATTAGTTGTACTGAAAAGTGGCTGGCAGGAGATTATGTGTCTTGAGGGAAGAGTCAAGTTTTTAGGCCTTTGCGGAAAGACCAGAGTGAAGTTGCAGGTCTTAGGTGAGGTGGTAGGGTGTTCCAATATTTGCACGCCACAACAGGGAAACTGCAGCCTTAGAGTATGAATCTCGGAATGGATAGGCAATGGGAGTAGGAGGCTCTAGTAGGTCTGTTAAACTGAGATTCAGTGATTTGTTGGATTGGTATTTTGGGGAGGTGTGGGCCAGACCTTTATGTTTAAGGGTAAGAGTTTTGAATTAAATTCATGGAGCCGGTTGAGCAGGACCGTGTCAAAGGCAGACGAGAGATCAAGTAAGATGAGAACGGAGGGGAGATTAGCATCAAGGTTATGTAGCAGGTCTTCGTGGATGTTCAGGAGAGCAGTTTCCATGCTTCTGGTTGCCTTGAAGCCAGACTGATGGTCATGGAAACAACCAGCAGATTCCGTGTGAAGATTAAGCTATGAGATGGCCAGCTTTTCCAGGAGTTTGCCCAGGAAAGGAGTGATGGAGATTGGGCAATAGTTAGCCGGACAGGAGGAGTCGGCTGAGGGTTTCTTGATAATATGGTGCACAAGAGAGTGCTTAAGGGGGGAAGGGAAGATTCCAGTGGCGAAAGAGTGGTTGCAGAATTCAGCCAAGGCTGGAGCAAAAGTGTCAATGTGGTTCTTGATGATTTTGGAAGAACAGGAAATAACCTCTTTTGACAAGATTTTCATAGATCAGACTTGTCTAGAAACCTTGTCGGGGTGAATAGGGGAAAGCAGAGAAGGGAGGGGAGTTGCCACAGGAGGGGCGGAAGAAAAGGAGAGATTGGAGGGAGAAGCAGGAGAGGAAGAGAGGGAGGACAGGATTTCCTGGTTTTTAGAGATGAAATGAGAAGCCAGGGGCATACAGCGGGCCTGGGAGGGGACAGGATCTGTAGAGACTGTGGTAGGATTGGCCAGCTCTTTGCAGATTTTAAAGTGTTCAGCCAAGTAGTTAGATGCCGCAGAGATGTGGGCATGGATGGGAGCTCTCGTCTTAGTGAGGAGAGAGAGTCGGCATTGCCTTTTGAGCAGGCGGCAGGCCAGTTTGTCAGAGGATGTACAAGATGCCAACCATTTCCTCTCAGCCACCCTACACTTGCGTTTAAGGGTGATGAGGGACAATGGGGAGGGAGAGCTTGAATACAGCATCAAGAGAAATGACTTTCCAAAGCTCTCAGCCAGTAAGGTGAAGACTGAGTGTCCATAGCACAGGAAAGTGCTGTTCCCTACCCAGACCCAGGGCACATCCAGGGTGACCTGCTGCTGGAATATGACGTGCATCTCTGCCGGTCACACTGCTGGCCAGGACTTCATCATGGTGAAGGACCCCTGAAATGTGTACACTAGCCTTCATTTAATTTGGGAGTGTGGGATCAAAGCCACGTGTCCCTGAGAGCCCTGTCAGGACTCTCTGCAGTTGAGAGCCAAAACTGCCAGGATTCCTGTGTTTTAGCAGTCAAACCACTGCAAACCTTGATTCAAACCTGTTCAACCCCATTTGAACCATAAGGAACCTCCGGAGCTGCCTTTGACACTTGACCGATCTTCGACCTGTTATCACACCACTCAAACCAGCTATTCACTGCACCATGCCAGCTGAGCATGTCCTTGCACTGGCTTGATCTAGAAGTCCCTTGTTTCCTCAGCTGCTTTCGAACAGCCTTTCAAACCCTCAGAATCTTCGCTGTCAATCTTCATCACCAGGCAATCTGGCCCTTGTACACTCACTGAATTTCAATCATTGAACACTGCGTCAAATAAACTGAATCGATCTGCTATTAAGTCACCAGCATATCAGCATCTTTACCCGAGAAGTGAATCTTTAACTGATCCTAGTGGTACTCACGATCACTCATTTCCTCTATCAGCATCTTGAGCAGAGAAGTGAACCTTTAACTGATCGTAGTGGCACTCATTGGTTTGTCAAGGAGGGGTTCCAACCTTTTTGAAATCTGTATAGGCTTGATTGGCAAAACCATTTTGCTTGCAGCTGCAGCTGCATCTGAAACCACTGATTGGATTTACACCAAACTTATGCAAGGAGTGGCAGTTTACTTCCAAAAGCATTCTTTTGCAAATGTGGTCTTAATCCGTGCAGTCGATTTTTTAAGAATTTAGAAAGAAAAGGTAAAACATAAATTGTGACATCTAGTTCAGTCCTCTGACTCACTTCATGATTTGGTGTCCATGGACGACTCTGGATCAATCAGATGGTCGTGTAACGTCCATGGGCACCACACAACGTTGATGAATGGTCATGAGGTACGTCAACATATTTTTAAACGGCCGCCATGTTGTGCCTGTGATTAATGCTGTTTGTTCCTGTACTCCGCAATGGAAAAATGTAAAAAACAAATTTGTGATTGTGTTGAGAACAAAATAATTCATGGTCAGCAGAGGGATGGAAGAAGAAGAATGTTGGTGTTTTGGGTAAAAAAAAATCTGTGTTTTCTACTATATTTGCAGTCTCTTTCGGTTGTCGAAACGTGGCCACAAACTATTCATAATGTACGCGGACATCATCATGTTTACAATGGTGGAAGTGTGTGACATAGGCTTCATGATTTATTTAATGCATGTTGATTGTATGTATGTTGGTGTATATTTTGGCCTGGGTTTACGTGTGATAGAAACACATGAGTGATTATAGCTTTTTCAGGGGGGGTGCTAGAATGTCGTTATGGAGTATTCAAAATTATGTTGGGCTGTGGTCATAGCAAGTGGCCAGATAGCTCATATATGTTGACCTGGGCTTTATTGTTATAGATATGAACACGTGAGCATGAATTATAGTTTTGTCATGGGGCTACAAGAGTGTGGGCATGGGAGTAGTCAGATTGGTTCCATGTGATAATTTCCCTGCAAAATTGTAGCCATGCAAGAATGGCGCCGTTTTTTGGCTGAGACATTGGGCCTCATTACAAGTTTCCCAGTCCGTTAGTACCAGCGCAGGTAAGCGTACCGGCACCCGTGAGCAGAGCAGGTCTGATGAACCAGCACCAATTCACGAATCGTGTCGGTGTATTCGACCTCCCCATTCTCCTATGGGGCTCAAATGGGAATGGGGAGTAATTATTACCAGCACACAGCAATGGGGATGTATCAAGTCCGCTTGGGCTGGAATGCCCCGGTACATTCCTATTGCCGGGTGCCGGTAAAAAAACAACTCCAGTGGCAGCCGTGCCGGTAATTACCAGCACGGCTACCGCCAATGTCGTAATGAGGCCCATTATCATTAGGAACATGCAGGGGACATCCCTGCAACCCCTGACATTTTTTTTTTAAAGGGAGCAGGGGACACCCCCTCAACCCCTACTCCCATTTACCCCACATATTGCCCCATATATAATGTCACCTATGCGATCTCCCGGCGACTATATGTAAGGCGACATTATATATGGGGACAATATTACCTGATACCCTGAGTCAGATTAAGTTGGTCTGTTTCATAGACACAAGGGATGATATATTGGAATAACGTTGGAAGCCAATGGCCATGAGCCCAAGAAATGATATAGGGAATTGACATTGTCAGCGGGCCTGGCCATTTGAAAGGGTCTGAAGAATTAATCTAGCCACTAGTGATGGCTAAGAGGGAACATATGTGGGATTGGTGTTGATAGTGGACCTGGCCAGTGATTATGGGTATGGCCATGAGGGAGGAATAGGAAGAAGTGAGTGTAGATTATAGTTATGTTAGGTGGGTGCTGGAGTGTGGGTATTTTGTAGTCAGATTAAGTTGGGCATTGGGCGTGGCCACAAGGGATGATATTTGGGATTGATGTTGGCTGCCACTGGCCATAGCCACAATGTGTGATATGTGGGACTGTCATTAGCAGCCACTGCCCCTGGCCACAAGGGATGGTATATGGGATCGACTTTTGTAGCCTCTAGCCATAGCCAGAATGGGTGATGTATGGCACCGACGTAGGCAGTGGGCTTGGTCAGATGAAAAAGCCTGAAAAATCAAACTGGGCACTAGTGATGACTATGATGGATGATATGTGGGCTTGGCATTGGCAATGGGTCTGCCCTGTGGTAATGGACATGGCCATGAGGGATGAATAGGCAGAAGTGATTGTAGATTATAGTTTTGTCAGGGAGGTGCTGGAGTTTGGCATTTTGTAGTAAGAATAAATTGGACATTGGCCTTGGTCACAAGGAATGATAAATGGGATTAACGTTGGTAGTCACTTGCCATGGCTACCAGGGATGATGTACGGGATTGACATTGGCAGTGGGCCTGGCCAGTGGAAAGGGTCTGGAGAATATATCTGACCACTAGCAAAATCTATGAAGGATGATATTTGATATTGGTGCTGGGAGTGGGCCTGGCTAGTGGTAATGAATATGGCCATGAAGGATGAATAGGGATAAGTGAGTTTGGAGTGTAGTTTTGTCATGGGGGTGCTGGAGTGTCGGTATGGTAGTAGTCAGGTTAAGCTAGCTGCAAAGGACACCACTAGTTTTGTCTCAGGGGTGGTGGAGTGTTGTTATGGTAGTAGTCAGATTAAGGTGCACTGTTTCATTGGGCATTAGCTTTATTTTGGTTTGTGGTATTTTTCTGTTTTGATTGCTCCTGGATCTCATTTGCACCCCACTTGAGTGTGTAGCCTTCCCTTAATCTCTTAACTGTGCCTGTTTCACATGTATGATTGAGTCTATTCTTGTTTTGTAGAAGTGTGAGGGCTGAGAAGGCAATGTATCGTCTACTTCGGGGCAGAAGTCAATTCATCACAAGGTGGTCTGCTAACCAGATCCCCCTTTCGTCAAACTCCTTTCCAAAAGCAAAGTATACCCCTGTGCCCTGCTGCCTCATTATCCTGATCTGCAGTGCCTGCTCTCCATTGGCAGATAATAGGTGCAGAGGTTGAAGGTGCCCTCTTGATAGCTGGGATGACAGAAAATTCACGTCAGCCCAGAGGCTGCCTTTAAGACAGACATGCCTGTTTCAAAAGTACATTATTATGAGATGTACTATCCTGGTGCCAATTATACACTTGAAATGTAAGTCATACCTGAGTTGGGGTATGGTGGATGGCATTTCCCAATAATTGTTAAAGCCACACTGGACTGGTATCATATTTATGTCAACCCTGCAATGCTGAGGACCAGGACCTGCCACTCTGCACCAAACTTCCCTAGAGTGGGAGAGAAGAACCTGAAAGGACTAGCCGTGTCCTAGAGCACATGCAGGTTTTCTCAGAGCATTTGGAGGGCCAGATCAGCCAGAATCCCTTTTCTACTGCAGGTCAAACTAGATTTCAATCCATGTTCACCGTACTAGAATCAGAGGGAGCCACTGGTGATGCTTTTGGCACTTCATTTAACCTTTGAACAACTGCTGCTTTGCAAAAACCAAACTGGCTCGCTGCTGCTTCATTCCAGGCAGAGCAGATCACCTGTTTGGCTCAAGCAACCTGCTCACCACTGCAGAGCAGACAAATCCAAACCGTTGCCTCTTCAAACCCTGCATCTGATCACCAAGTTCACTGCATTGAACAAACAGACCTCGACTCGAACCACGGGAGCATTGTGTCACTCGCTGACCCGATCCAGCAGTTACTAATGTCTTGACCTGTCTAGTTAATCAATCTTACCCTGATGAGCCATCTGACCTGCATGACCTCTATGCCGCACTTGATGGTAATGAGGTTAAGCTTTAAAACAACTGAACGTCAGCATGCCGCTCAACCCAGCAACACTTGAATTAACTGAACCTGGCATGACCCCCAGCGCAGTATAGCTTGAAACCTGGTTTAATGTAGTATAAACAGCCAGAGATTGAATTAAGGGACTTTGGGGATCATTATGACTTTGTTGATTTGTCAGTAAATCCACAAGGATACCAGCAGGGACATCATTTGGGATTGCCAGGGGTCACAACTGTTACTCCTGTGGTCTCCCTTGCTACGCAAATGACATTAGGCTTCATTACGACCCTGGCGGTAGTAGTGCTGGTAAAAGGAGTTGTGTTTTTTTCCAGAAAAAGTAACTCCCCAATCCCATTTGAGTCCCATAGGACTCAATGGGTATGGCGAGGACGGTAGCACCAGCACCATTTTTAATGGTGCCGGTGCTACCATGAAAGTCTGCGAGCAGGTGCCGTTCTGCCCGCCAGGTCAGACCTGGTGGCGGTAGGGCAATCGGCCTGCAACTTGTACTCTGTTTGTTACCCGACTGGCAGGGTCGTAATGAGACCCATTGCGTTTTTCTTTTTTTTTTTAATGTAAGCTGGACTGTGGACAGCGCCATGTGGATTTTTGTTTCTGGGGTGGTTGGCTTTCTTGTTCAGGCCTCTTAAAAAAAACAGGGTGTTCCACAAGCGTGACACTTTGAGCAGTGACCCTAAGTAAGAAAGAATAGGAATAACAAATAATTTGTCTTTCCGAAATTCTATACAATAATTGCTAGACTCATTAAAGGTTTATTTCAGGCACACTTCAGGGGGTGAGTCACTGATTTAGTCTGTTCTTAAACAACTGAACTCAGCCAACACATGTTGGGTGATATTGTATGTAAATGTGTTCTATATAAATCGATTAAGCGTTAGTGCTATATAATAACACATTATTATCATTTGGTCTTGGACGTCTCCATGCGTTCAGAGTAATTTGGTAATATGGTACTTTACACATTGATATCAATGATACATATGGTGATTCATTCTTGTATGAAATGTATATCACATTATACTGTTATCGTAACCATATTTTTCATAGTATACTTAGGAACAATGCTATGTGATATCACTTTCTGTTTGTCAAGGGGTGAAAGGTCGCATTGCATTGCTTCCCGTGATGTCACTTTGGGGTAAGCTAAAATGACATCACTTCCTGTGATGTCATCAGAGGTCAAGGGTCAAGTGATGGCACTTCGGCTACCCCTGGAATTTTGGTGAAATGATGTCCCTGGATAACGGCAAATGGTAATACCATTACCAGCACTTACGAGTGCCAATAATGATTGAAAATCCCCATTACATGGAGTCCATCAGGGATTTGCTGGTATTACCATTGCCAGAATACCAGCGATTCATGTCGGTAAGGCGTCTGACTCTCCTTCATCTCTTAGCTGAAGGTAAATAAGGCACCTAACCGGCAACATTTTAGTTGGTCGGTGCGGAAGCATGCTGGTATACAATAATACTGGCACTATATATTCTGCACCAGCCAACATATTATGAGCCCCTTTGAACTGACCATATCCCCCTGGTCAAACCTTTGGGGCTTTTTCCAGTCAGAACATATCCTTCTTTAATTTCTTTCTGCATTTCTTGTGTGTTCCCCCTTCTGCACCATTACATTCTGTACCTTCTGCACATTCTGTATTTCTCTGCCTTTCATTTACAGGGGTGGGTTTTTATAGTGTTCTTATATTTATGTGTACATTGGTTTGTTTAATTACTATGTCAATATTTAATAGAACATTGATTGGGTATTCCTCAGCCCATGTTACCTCAACAGGTGAAGGAGGGATATTTCTTAGATGTGCCTGTTTTACCTTTATGATTGTGATTACTATTGGTTTGTAGAGATGTGGGAGATCAGTGGGCAGTTTAGCTCTTGCAATCCTGCAGAGCAGAAGTCACAGGTACAGACTATGAGCAGAAATCACAGACAGCTGGTCATACCTGCATGCTCAATTACCTTTGTGGGGGTGCAGAATTCCTTTATAAAGAGCAGGCCCTGAACTAAAACAGAAAACTGTAGCAATCAACCGGTTATTTCACAAGTTCTCCAAACTCACAGATCTACATCGAAGTTAGGCAAAGGGAGTCCACTCTAATGTCTGCGCCAAGTTGTGCCTAGCAGAGAGAGGATAGAATCAAAGGAGGGAACAAACCTGCATGCCATCCCTATGAGCCGGGGTGATACACCATCACCCATACCAGAAATCAAGGCCATATAAAAGGAACTGCCTGTGACAGACTATTGTGGGAATCCAGTGAAGGAGATCATTTGAGATGACTGGTAAAAAGTGCAGAAGGAGCTGGAGCAATAGAAAGGAGTCTTAGGAAAGGAGAATCAAGTGGGAGGAATGGACTACCCATGAAGCTGGAGAAAGAACAAGATAAGATGGGAGGCTGGTGAAGAGTGACCAAGAGTACTGGGAAGAGGGAAGCCCAAATGTCTGGGGAAGGTAGACCAAAGGGGTGGGTATGGTTCCAGATGATTGTATGACCCTTATGAGATGTCAATTTGTATGTTCTAGGTTATTTCATCAAAACACTTTTTGTTTAAAATGCGCACACGATTCAACCATCCCTCTACTCTTACCACCCCTTTCACCCTCTCTCACCCTTTCATAAAATATTCTAGATAGATAATCTCAGGTTCAAATTAGGCCTTAGTTCTCTTACATCTCAAGCAGGGTGAACATTTATATCACTCTGGCAAAAGATCACCACTGCTCAGGAAGACTCATTATACTCAGTTATAAAAGCCCATATGGATTTGGGTAAATCAACCATATTGGATAATTTAAATCTGCTTGTGGAAAAAATACTATTGAATGCTGACATAGATGGTAAACTATTATCAGAAGATCCAACAAAAGCAAAAAAGAAATGGCATGAAATGGATTGGATCCATACTATCGAGAAAATAAGAGCAGTCCAAACCCGAACCCCCTCCAGATCATAGATCGGAAATTGGGATTTTTGAATAAATATCTAGTAAGCTTCCCTGACTGGAGAATCAGGAATACATTCCTAAGGTTAAGGTTGAATGTTACCAAAAGAGGTGAAGTTCTGGCAAAAAGAGGAATGGGTGATATGGCAGTAAAGCTGTGCAAAACCTGTGAAAACCCAGAACGGCAAACTACCAAACATCTACTGTTAGTTTGTGAAGGCACAGAAGAAGTCAACTGTAAAGAAAACTCTTCTGTAGTAAATTTGCACAATCTGCATTATATTATACGCAAGTATCTTGGTGGTAATGACTGATTGGGGGCAATCACAAGAAATGACAATTGCAGTGATACAAATGTTAGAGAGCTGTAGAATGGAGTTCTATCTCGTCAATCATGGAGACGTCTTTAAAATCATTCATCCCTATGCTAGTCAGCTGGATTCATTATCGAAAAATAATTGAGAACTCAGCTCAAGAACACTGCAGTTGTTTTTCCCATGTCCACTATAATGAGATTGTGAGTTGTTATGGCATTGTTTTCTCCTGTTTTGGGTTGGAAAGTATGATTTATTTTAATTGGAATGCATGTATGATTTTATTTTGTTTTAAAGGATGTAAATCAGTTTTATATTATGAAGATTTGGAAATATGGCGAAACAGTTGTAAAAGGTTAATGATAACCATATACAACAATAAAAAAAAATATATATTTTCAATCCCAACCACATTCCATAATATTGATGCCCCTGCTTTCCAGACAACAAACAATATTGTAGCAATGGAGTCTGCAGGGAGCCCATATAAGGACAGCATTAGAGAATATCATCTCAAAATGAATTCTTTAATTAATGTTGACTGGGCCTCATTACAACCCAGGCGGTCCGGGAACTATGGTACCGGTAAGCATGCCGGTACTGTAGTTCCTGGATCGCCATACTACGGGCTATGCTCACGGGTGCCTGACAGCCCGCCAAGTTTTTCCTGGCGGGCTGACAGGCACCCAAGAGTACAGCACGTCGGATGCACCGGCACAACTCTGCATGTGCCGGTGCATCCGACGTCCCCACTACCAGTTAGTCCTATGGGGCAGAATGGGGATGAGGAGGACCTTGATTCCGTAACTCGAAAAATGGGCAAGTAGTGGGTCTGCCTAACTCGGCATGACCCGGTTCTTACCCATTCACGGGTGCCAGAAAAAATGCAACTCTGCCGGCAGCCGTGCCATTTTTAACGACACGGCTACCCTGTGAGGAATTGCCAACTGGCAATGTTGTAGAAGTCCTGGATTTTTTTATGTGTATTACATTAATAACATGATGCAGTAATTCCATCTGAGAGAGGGTGGCATGCTAACCAGGACCCCCTTTCTCAAAACTCCACGCCAAAAGCGTAGTGTATGCCTATACATGTTTTATCAGTATCTTGATTTGCAGCACCTTCTCTCCAGTGGCACAGAGCAGGTTCAGGAGTCACAGTTGTGTTCTTGACAGCTGCAGTACAGTGAAGCCTCTGCAGTGTAGGGGCTGCATTGTACATATGCACCTCTATTCCAAACACTCTATAACTATGAGAATGCTGTCCTAGTGGTATATACAAGCCATACCTGAGGGTATGGTTGCCAGCAGCCTCATAGTTATCCAAGTCAATCAATGTGATATTTTATATGTGTCAGCCCTGTGAGCCCAGTTTAGCTGTTGAAGGGTTATTTGTATTCTCCCCAGACAAGCTATCCTTGCTGCTGCTATCAAAACTGTAGCCTTGTGGGTTTGCTTTTTTGTTTCTTAGTACAGGCAGGTAACACATTCCCCAGATAGACACCCACTCCAAGGGAAACTGTCCTGGGAACATCCATAAAAGGGCACACCAATTCACAAAATGACTACCCTCACACCAGGGTGCTGCATATCAAAAGGTCTTTCGTTCTATTGAGAAGGGAAGGGTCAGGAATAGTGTAGACAGAGGGGTCTCCTTACAGCTAGAGGAAGGCTCCAACATCGTGTTTCTGTCTACCTCTATTGTTCCTTTCAGACTGTTCCACTTCCTGTAGCACAAAACACTTTGTATGTGCTATCAGATGGCAAAGTTCATTAGCTCCAAGAACAGGGATTGGACCCTCAAAGCAGGCTTGCTTTTGTTCAACCAGCTGTAGACATTTGCCTTTAAAAGAAATGGTCTCCAACCACTTCTTTGGATCATCTATGGACTTCAAACCTTCAAAAAATTGTCATTGGACCTGTGGGCGGAGCATCTCCAGTTGTGAGGTGAAGGCATGTGTTTCAAGGCAGAGGCAAGCACTGTCCCCTAACCATCCCCAGGAACTGTTGGAGTTGAATATTCTGATGCATCATTATCTGTATCTCTGCCAGCCACACTGCTTCCCAGGACCTCATCGTGCTGAAGGACATCTGAAGATGTATTCCTAAATCCTGTGTGTTTGGGAGACCAAGAAAAGGACTCACATTGCCCTTGAGGCCCTGGAATGGCACTCACAGCCCCATAGAGACAAAACAGCCAGGAATCTTGCCATGTCATCATCCAACCTCGGTGAGAAATGATTTGAGTATTTTTGACACAGTTCGAATGAAGTACTTCCGGAGTGACCTTTGGCACGCTATAACATCTGAACCGCAGTTCCATCCATTATAACCCATTTTCAGCTGAACAGTGCCAGCTGTAGTGCATGGTTGCCTCGGCTCGAAAGGAGAAGTACAGCAACGCTTGCATTGCTTAAAGTGCCATTTGGACCACCAGCCTCATCATCACCAATAATTGAATTGACCCTGGTGTTCTTCCCAAACCTCATTCTTCAAGCCCCTCTATCGAACCAGCTCATGTTCACATCCCATCTTCAAGCCGTCCTCCATCAAACCACGGCCATTTAACTGAACTGGCTAACATCCACAATCCACATCGTTTGACTCTGCTTCAAACAGCAACCTTCTTCAAGTTCGACCCCACCTCAACATCTGCTTACCACTAGATGCCTGTGACTGCTGTCTTTCGAACCAGTGAAGAGTGCTGAAAAGCTCGGGTCGAGGTTGTTGAACAACCAAGACACTGCAAAAGTTAATATTGCATTTTGACAGTCACCCTGGTCCATTTTGCGTCCTAGATACTGGCTACATCACATTAATCCCCCTTTGAAACTCAAAAACCTATACTTTTTGTACATTGTGGTAGTCATTGCATTTTCTCTCCCTATCTCATTACCCAGAGTGCTGCATCTTACTATTCTACATATTCTGTGTCATTTCTACAGGGATGGATGTTTGTAGCATTTTCAATGTAGTTATTATTGTACATGCTGTGTTTATTTAAAATATATATATTTTTGTAGAACATTGATGGGGCATTAATTTATTTTGGACCATTGTACTTTGCTGTTTGGGTTAATACTCTTTCACATCTCCACCCTTCTTGATAGTGCAGCCTTAACTCGGCCCACGTTACAACAAAAGGCAAAGGAGTTATATATCTCTTTACTGTGCCTGTTTTACCTTTATGATTGTGTTGGCTCTTGGTTTGTAGATGTGTGAGGGCTGAGAAGGTGATCTAGCGTCTGCGCATCGTTGTACTCCTACAGGGCAGAAGTCCAATTGTCACATGTACACTAAGAATGGGTTAGTGTTGCGTGACAGAGTTGGAGCCGCGGTCCTCCCTTATTGAGATGAGATGAGAAAATGAAAACAGGGAAAAACAGATGTCTGCTAGCAGGGTGGATTCCAGACTTAATTTAATTAATACATGCTGAGATCCTCACTCCATGATTGGCTGGGATTATTCAGCCATGTGTTAATATTCTTTAACACACATTGATAAAGGTTGTGCTGGCTCAAAACGTGACATCACTTGTCATGTATATCCTGTTGAGCATATGTATTTGGTGTTCCTTCTCTTTCCCATTTTCTGTGTCTGTTGATTTTTGTCTTTGGGTCATATGAAGTTATCATGAACGTTTCAAATTGAAAGCCCAACATTTTGGAAAATATGCCAACCCATTCATTCAGCTGCTTCTGATTTAAATTTCCTTCATCTCGTGGTGTCTACTATGATTTGCTATCATCAATTTGCTTTGGCAAATATTCTGTGAGAGTAATTATTTGAGATTTTGGAGTTGCTTTTTCTGAAGGTGTGCAATCGTTTTTTGTATTCTTTTGGTAGTAGTAAACTTGCATCATCATTGTTATTTTATCTAAATCAGTTGATTTGCAAAGCTCATTCATTTAATTGTTCTTTCACTTAAACACTTTTTGTAGTTTATGGTTGCAACTAGGGCCTCAAATGCAGTGTTATCTGGGGCGAACACATTACCATTGGGGAACCAACTTATGGGGAACCACACTCTGACTAGAGAATGTGAATTTTATTAGACAGATAGATGGTCGTCAGCCCTGATGGAATTTAGGGGTGGTTGTAAATGTGACCCCGAATGACCGCAGTATGGATAGTTTGTAATGTATTCGGTTATGTTTTTCTGTGTGTTTGACCTCATGTAGGATGTAGGGAAAACCATCATGACAAGTATGCATTCTCCATGATTGTCTTTGCACTTATGGGTTGTATACATGTATGTGTTTTATTGTACTTTGTGTGCTTCGATGACAATGTGCCGAAAAAAGCTTGTAACGAACGATCGATTTCACTATTGTCTGGTATAATCCTACATCAAAGCTGTGCGGACCGCCCTGGACGAGAAAGCTGATCCTTGCATAGCATGACATGAAAAATGTAAATCTGTTGTACAGGAGGAAGAGAGAGCATTACTCTACCACACCATAAACAATGACAAATTACAAATAACAATAATACAGGTGGATAAGGTCTCTTAACAAATCTGTGATTTGGCACATTAACAGTAGACTACTACTGGGGGGCGTGGGTGGAAGCGGGGATGGTGAGATGGAGATGATGTGACGGACAGGTCAGAGGATGTGAGTGCGGTTAGCAGAGGGGACGGGTGGAGAGGTGTTGAGGAGCTGAAAAAAAACATGGCAGAACCAGGGAAAGGGGTACATGACAAAGGAAGTTCTCGCATGGATTATCATCCACCTGATTGGCTGAACACTCTTCCCTAGGTGCACATTGAACATATAAGTATTGAACATCAAACACTTGGGATAGCGGATGAACAATTACGGTGTACATATTCTTTGCAGAACATTAGAATTTCAGTATACAATTTAATTACCAGGGTGCAAAGAATCTCAAGGTGCAATGCTGTTGTTAAGCTCATAAATGCAACCATCATAGTATACTGCAGGGAATTCAGTAGTTCTAAAGCTACAAATGATTGTACTGTCCAGAGAAAAATAACTGAAGCCAGAGAGGTTTGAAAAAAGTCAATCTTGAAAATGAAATCTCGCTAGAGGCCCAAAAGCTAAACCCTAACAAAGAAGAAAATGGGGCTTCTGATACATCCAAGACTAAAAGGGGACACTACATTCCAGTATATGCTCATCTTGGGAATACTTATATCTTTCTAAAGAAACGTATTCCATTTGCAATAATAGTGTCGGTGATTTTAAAATCTGAAATGATCCACCCACTAAATTGTGATCTAATTGGTATAAGTGTATTGTATTCATAAGGCAGTCCACAAATCATTAATGTACATTGCTTTCAACATACTTTAAGCAAGTCACAACGGAGACATGCACGCAACGGTTAAATTCACACTTATTATACTAGTACACATTCTTGTCACCTTTATTTTTAATTACAATGGCCCTCATTACGACCCTGGCGGATTTTTTCCGCCATCGACGGACTTTCCGGCCATGGCGCAAAGTCCCTTTACGCCATGGCGGATGGTGGACTTACCGCCCCATTCCGAGGTCGGCGGGGCGGTAAGTCCCCATTGACCCATTTACCCTTCCCCATTCCCATTTCGGCCCCATAGGGCTCAATGGGAGTGGGGAAGGAGTTAATTACGCCACCGTAAAATACGGTGGCGTAATTAACACCAAGGTCCCAGAGCGCCATGGATTTTTCCGCCCGCAAAAAGCGGGCGGAAAAATGACCATGGCGCTCCGGGAACTCGTAGTTGGCGGTAAGGGGTCCGCGCAGCTAACGCTGGCGCAGACCCCTTAGCGCCAGGGTCGTAATGAGGCCCAATGTCTAGTTACAATACAAACCTATGACAATAGCAGTTCTCAAGATGCCTAACTCAAACTTTCAGTGAAGGTATTTGAGCAATTAAACAATAATAATAAATAGTAAGCACCAAAGCACTTCCATAATTAGTGGTAACATATTTCTCGGAACAATAACGTTTTTGTACATCCAGGAAAAGAACAATTTAAAAATGAAAACATTTTAGCAATGAAAACATTTTAGCAACAGATAACCTATTATTTATTTATTTATTGTTCATTTGTTAGGCGCTTATACATTCTGTTTGAGAGCGCTCACAGGGCAACAGGTAGGGGACATGGGATTGAGGCACATTAAAATACATAAATATAATAAATACAGTGGAGGGGAAAAAAGGACAAACCTATGATGCCTTGTTAGTATTCAGAACGTGCAAGTGCAGAAGGGAGGTGGGTTAGGGGTAGGTGCTGGGGTGCCCATGTTCGTAGGTGAGCAACAGATGAAATGCAAGGTATGGTAAGTGTGAGTGTTCAGGATGGTGTGTTCCAAGGTAAGTGCTGAGTATAGTCAGAAGCTGGGGGCGATTCGGTGTGGTAGGTCCGGTCCCTGGACATCAATCAAATAAACTATGAAGTTAGCAGAGGAGAGAAGGGGGAAGAAGGAGGTAAAGAGGAAAGTCTTGAGGAGCTTCTGAAATTTAAAAAAAAATCCTGCTCAAGATGCAGAGGGAGGGGGAGGCTGTTCCATAGAAGGGAGCCAGCTGAGAAAAGCGAACAACCCTCTGCCCTATGTTTGGCTAAACACTTTACACACAAAGAGTTGGTGCCAGAAGAATGCAGAGGTCTGGAAGGAGAATATCTAGTAAGAGAGAGTAGCAGATAGTGTGGTCCCTATCCCCAGAAAGCTAACTTTGAGCTTCTGGGGAAGGTGAGAAAAGGTAGGATTCCTCTGAGAAGGAAGTACTGAAAGTGGGACTTCTTGGCAATGTACTGAGTGTGAGGGAGAAAGGAGAGAGAGGAGTTAAATGATTGAATCCAAGGTTTCTGGCTTCAGAAGACGTGGTAGGGTGAGAGTCCATGGAGGAAGGCCAGAGTGAAGAGAAGAAGGCAGGAGCAGGGGTCCCAATGCGAAGGATCTCAGTTTTGCTGGCATTAAGGCAGAGATCATTGCAAGTGCACCAGGCCTGGATGGCAGATAGGCAGTCAGGAATTATGGAAGGTGCAAGGGAGTCAGCAGGAAGTTTGAAAAAGAATTGTCTGTCATCTGCATAACACTGGAAGTTGAGGGAGAAGGAGGAGATCAGGAGTGCCAGCTGAGGAAGGTAGATGTTATAGAGGAAGTGGGAGAGGATAGAGCCCTGGGGGACAGCACATCTGAAGAAGGAAGTAGGAGGGGAAAATGTGCCCAAGATGACTTGGGAAGAGCGGTCAGTTAATGAAGGAGGTCAGCCAATCCAGTGTCCGTTCCGAGATACCAAGGGCATTGTGGAGCCTTTGTATGAGGATGGAGTGGTTGACCACATCAAAGGCAGAGGAGAGATCAAGTAGGAAGAGGACAGTTGGGGAGTTGGAATCCAGGGATGCAAGAAGTTCTTCACGGGTGTTCAGAAGAGCAGCTGCAGGATTCTTCGAAAATCAGATTGATGGTCATGGAGACCACCAAGACATTCAGTGTGAGAGTTGATGGAAGGGGGTGATGGAAATAGGGTGGTAGTTGGCTGGACAGGTAGGGTTTGGTGATGGTTTATTAAAGAGAGGACGCACAAGGGAGGGCTTGAGGGAGGAGGGTGAAAGAACCAGTAGCAATAGAATGTTTGCAGATGTCGCCGAGTGAGGGCGCAAGAGAGCCATTTTTGTCCTTGATGGTTCTAGATGAGAAAGGGGAAACCTGTTTGGAAGAGACCTTCATGCAGCAGACAACTCTGGTGACATCCTCACGAGTAACAAGGGGGAAGAAGAAGGAGGAAGGAGGAGGATGAAGGGCCAAGGGAGGCAAACAAGTGTGGGATGGGTTGGGAGGTTGAGTACCAAGGCTGTTAAGGATGTCCTGAGTTTTGGTGGAAAAGTGAGTGACCAGTGCATTGCAGAAGGCCTGGGAAGGAGGAGGGGAGGAGGAGACTGCGGAAGAGTTGGCTAGTTCCCTGTAGATTTTGAAAAGTTCAGCTGTGTTGTTGGATGCACCAAATACCCGTGCCTGAAAGTGGGCCCTTTTCTTGGCATGGATGGACAGTCTGTATTGCCTTTTGAGCAGGCATCAGGCCAGTTTATCAAAGGGTGTGCCTGAATCTTGCCACTTCTGTTCTGCCGTGCTGCACTTTTGTTTCAGGGCTGCAAGTTCGCAGTCATACCAGGTATTAAGCTTAGAGGCGGATTTCAGCGGATCCTCATGACTGGGGCAATAATGTCAAGAGTGTTGGTGATGGACACGTGGAAGTTGCTGAGGGCATTGCCAATGGTTGAGTCTGAGTTAGGGGGTTAGGGAGGATAAAGGTGGAAGTGAAGCCAGCAGCTGACACTCGTTTCATTAGTCGGATGTTCGTGGACATGGTTGGCAGGGTTTTAGGGGGAGCGGTCAGCGGGCCAAACGGATCCAGGTAGAAGGAGAGAAAAAGTGGTCTGACCAAGAGAGAGGGGTGACCAGAGGAGATGAGAGAGGGATGTTACAGTGGATAAGAGCAGCCAGAGTGTTTCCAGAAGAGTGGTTTGGACCAGAAGGGAGAATGGAGAGGGATAGAGAGGTACAGAGGTCAATAAAAAGAGTGGACAATGTGCCAGGGGAGTCCAATTGGATGTTGAAATCACCTAAGAGGAGCAGATTGGAGGAGATTGAGAGTAAGGTGGAACAGAAATCAGCCCATTCAGAGAGGAACAGGGAGGCCGGTAAATGATAGCAATGGTCAGGGTGGAGTAGGGAGAGAAGTAGGGAGAGATGACCAACTTGCATACCAGGCTCTCAAAGGAAGAGTAAGGCTGGGTGGGTAATATAGAAGAAGGAACCCACTAAGGGAAGATTAAGACAACCGCATCGCGAGCATGGTGTGGTCGCGACTTGGAAATTATCTTGACGCCGTCAGGAGGGAGAGAGTCAAAAGCAGTGACATAGCTGGCATTGAACCATGTCTTGGTGAGAGCGAGAATGTCGAGGTCAGTGTTTTAAAGAAGGAGGCAGGTGGAGACAATCTCTGCCATTGAAGGTTTTCTGAAGTGGAGTACAGGGGCGTGGTACTCCAGTCAAAGGGTGGAGGGCAGAGAGAGTGGTAGGGGGAGAGGCAGGAGAAGGAATAAAATTAATGAAGGGCAGCAGAATCCAGTCAAAGAGAAGGAGGTTGGCTTGAGGCCCCTGAACCAGGATAGTGCCAGCGTGGTAGACATTAATGATGCAGCGTGATGAGAAGAAACACACCAAGAGGACTTCCCACTTGGTGCGACCATTATTGGGAGAGGATGTGAAAGGGGAGAGAGTAGATATGGGATGAGAAGTCCACAGGTCTGGAGAGGGGAAAGAGTAAAGGATATCAGTGAAGATCTCTCTGGTGTGTGATAGGAAGTCAAGGATTTGTACTCATCCAGACCTCATGAGAGAGGGATGATAGGTGGTAGTGTAGCAGTCATAGAAGATACGAGAGATGGTGAGTGCATCTCAGTGGCAAAGAATAGATGAGAGAAGGAAAGAAGGGGGGACTGCACTGCACAGTTCTGCCACTTACTCCAAGGCAGCCTAGTAGTTAAAGAGGGAACAAATACAAATGCAGTCAAAGCAATAGGTGGGGTGCAGGATTCAATGTTACAAAGGATCACAATGTAGTGCACAAAATGGATGCAAGCTGTAAACCACGCCCACCTAGATACGATTTTAAATGGGTCACAAATGAATGCGGTTCATACAGGGATACAGGATGGAAAGGATGAAGCACACATTTAATTAATTTACATTTGTAGAACACAGAGTGCAGTGAAGAAAACAAGGTGGTCCAGGGAGAAAAACAGAACAGGGTTGGCACAGTTATGGTTCAGGAGATAGGCAAAGGAGGCAATAGGATAGTTCAGCTATCACTCACATTTGAGCAGAAGGTGGCCTCGTAGTACTGGGGTCCAAGTTTGTGCAAGAGCAAGATGTGAGCAGGAGGCTGCAGTATTGTTTGCAGAGGGGCATGAAGGATGGGCCCTGCCAGACCCTGACAGGCTGTGGGCCTTCGGAGGTTGGGCCAGCTTCCATCTTGCTGGCGCCCATGATTGGCTGAGAGCGAGGCAGGCAATCACAGTGGGGGCAGATTGCATCAATAGGTGTCTCCTCAACCCTAGGAAGGGTCGGTCATCTTGCAGAAAAGGAGACTCTGTGGCAGAGAGAAGCATATGGCCAAAAATAAAGTTCTTTACCTTCAAGGATGAACCCAAATAAAAACGCTTTGTGATGGGATCAAACAAAGCGTTTTCACTTGAATTATGCATGTTTAATGCGCTTGCCACTGTATTTTTCAAAAAGTATTAAAATCACACTCCTCAATTGATGAAAAAGCCCAGCAGGGCTTACCTTCTTTTGTTTCTGCTGCGGTCGCTGCTCCAGCAGCTCCAATCACTCAAGGGGTGGGAGCTGAGCCTTTAGCTCTGCCAGGTGCCAATGTATTGCACAATTATGATGTAGAAGGCCTGAAATCAAAGTAATAAATGTATCAGCTGATATGTACAAGAAGAAGATGGGAGGTTTAATAGTTTCATCATCCCTGAAAGAAGCAAAGAACAACATGACTTGTTCATGTCAAGTAGTTGCAATGCAGTACAGTTGCAAAGAAGCTAAGGATTACATTTATATGTTACCAATGATGGGATACAACCTACATCGAGGATGGTCAAGAGAGTTGGCAAAAAATACGATGAAGAATGCATGGAATCAAATTATTAATTTTGATCAATTTCTATTTGAACGCAAAACTTTCCAAGAATGTTAGCACAAGATAGTTCACCATGTCAGGAGTCCTTGAGTAATATTATGCAATGTAAAAAAACTAGTTTGAGCCGAAGCAAACTCTTATGCGGTAATTCCTTTTTGACACAGACATGCAATTTGTTTTAATGATGTTAAGTATTCTACCATTTCTGCAAAAGGGGAAAAAAACAGTTTAAAAAAATGGGTGCTTTTTTGATTCAGCTTTATTTTTGCCTTATAGGAATTCAAAGAAGTAGCTTAGATGCATGCACCTATCACTGCTGCAATCATAACAGCATTGTCACTGTGGTCTTCATATTTCCTATGCAAGAGCCAGGGCACGTCTGCAAAGTGATGTCATATACACAGATCAGGGGACAACTAAACCAGCACCATTTGGGCCTTTCAAGGTATCAGCCAATCAGGAATTTGCCAGATTGAGTGATCCACCTCTGTTTGTCCGTACACTTTAACATGGTTTCAGTCTTCCTCACTCTAAAGTCAACAGAGTTAAGGCTTACTGGCAGCATTGGGAGAATGGGGCAGTGGGTCAGCTTCACAACATTACGAGCTGGCAGCCAAAGGGGAATTGCAGCATGTCTGATGGGGGAGCTCGGATTTGGAAAGAGGTCAAAGTGAGAGTTTAAACGGGGCAGACAGGAGTAAGGTAGCATATAGTAAAATAGAAAGATAAAATATATGTATGTCTTAACTATAAAAGCAGTGTGTGGGAAGACTTTGACGGTCATTCTGAGTTTACCGGTAAGCCGCTGATAGTAGCAGCGGCTTACTGGCAAACTCGACTTACTTTTCCGCTGCCCGATATCGCAGTATTACCGGGATATTACGGGTGGCGCAGTAATGGTAAGTTTCCATTCCTGTGGAGTCCCATAGGACTCCATGGAATGGGAACCACTGAATTACCAGCACTGCTGTTATCAGTGCCAATGATCCCATGAATTCACTTTCAATAGGGCCCTGAACTATTGTCAGGTCAGGCCTGCCAGTTGTTCACTGTCCCTACTGGCAAACTCGGAGTATGCCAGTCTGGAAAAGGTGCCGGTATACCTTGTTACCGGCAGCTTATTTCCAGATCCGCATACTCGTAATGAACCCCTTTATCTATGATTTTCTTCTGACTGGATCAGTGGTCGAAGTGAGCAGGAACAGTTGGGAGCGGTATTCCACTACTTTTATTTGTTACTGTTAACAGTTCCACTACTTTTTGCAACCATTTTCACAATTCTAGAACTATTCTTTGTGAAGTTAAAGCACACTTCCCCACCTTACTACCCCATAGCAGTTACAGCTAATTTGAAAGCTGTTGCAACTCAATTGACTGTCAATCAGCATGGCTGCACCTTTTGAAAAATGCCTTACAAATTGTTCCCTTCTAGCCTACTCTGCTGCACTACATTTTAGGGTACACTTTTAACACTGTACTGGATAGATACCTATGTGTACAATTAAGTTAATATGATGAAATATCAATATTCTCAATAGTATGGTGAATGAACACCGTTTTATGAGTGAGATAAACATTTAGAAACTGATATTTTCTGTGTACAGATGGACCATCTGACAAATAAAAATGGCAGTGTCCTTGGCAGATCATGTTCAAATACATTTGTCACAAGGAACCACTAGAACATGTACAACTACATTTATGGTGAATCAGTTGGTATATCGAATTAACTCCTGTGGCCAATGTATCATGATCATGAAAGCAGAAAGTGATACAACATAATTCTTGGAGAAGCACAGATGCCACTAAATATTGCACCATCTTTTGATTGGACTTGACAACTGTCATATCTCTTTGAAACTAGTAAGGGGATTCAATATGCAAATATATCCTGTGAAAGATAGCCCGTCTTCTGGAGCAGGAATGTTCTTGTGTAAACTCGAGGAGAACCTTCAGAATGTGATCAGCATTCCGAACTTGAGCAACAACTACGGAGAGGAACACAATGGTGAATATTTCTCAAAATCAAATCAACACAGATTGAGAATGGATCTATAATTAATATCTCAACAATTCTTGCAACAGCTGATAATAAAAATAACCATGTTACTTTCTCTGTCAATTATCCAGTCAAACTAAAAATATAATGGGAGGGATCCAGTATGAATGGATATTGATATTTTATTTGTATCACACTCATACACATGCATGCTTGGAAAACGTTGTTTGATCATCTCTTTTGAAAAAATAAAACCAATAAGATAGGTCAGCAGATTCAAATCCCAGCAAGTCCAATCCATCTTTCGTAGGTCGATAAATAAATACCAACTAAGATTTGGTGATATTGTATGTATATATGTTCTAGGTAAATCCCTTAGGCTTAAGCACTATATACATAAACACATTATCATTGTTATCAATTGTCATTTATTGAGTGAATTAAATCGTCTATTGATGAAGGCATCATCATCAATGCAAATCTTGCCTATCTAGCCATTAAAATGTTACCTCATTTCAATGGCCTTTGCTTTGAATTTGTGTAGAATCACAGGTGTTCTACTGAACCACTTTATCCTCAGTAAAGTACCAGAGCTTACACTCTTTGTAAAAATGCCATAAAATAGTTTGCTTGTTGGGCATAGAGTTGATTTACCCAGAGAATACACTGCCCTGATTTACCTCTATGATTAGAAACAAGGGAAATGCATTATAGCATCCCTTGTGGAGCCCAGACTGAATTCAAGGAATTAAAGATCATTTCAAACAATGCAATGTACCACCACAATGATGAAGGCTGGGTTGTTAAGTAATTGTAGCTCATTAGCTGAAATTGAATACTTAAGTTGACAACAACAGACAACAGGTTTAAAGCAACCAACATTACTCAACCAAATTGAAAAAATTCCTTTCTGTGTGTTCGTTAGATCTCCATCTATATATATATATAAGTGAATATTTGTTTGTGATGGGTTTTGTGGGGAAGCATTGTTCCTTATACAATTCTGCACCATTTTAAACAATCTGCACACAGTTTTGCATAGTTACCTGTTAGGACCCTCCGGACATTACTAGCTACATGACAATCGTACACCCCACCACTTTTCGCGGATTTCAGCAAAAGTCAACATTTGTTTGTTGGTTTGTGGCAAAACGTTGTTGCTTTTTCCATTCCACACTGTTTCACCAATCTGCACCGCATTTTGTATAGTTACCTGTTAGGAATCGGTGGTCATTCCTGGCTACATGACATTTGAACAGCCCGCCCCCTTCCCTGTATTTCTGCACAAGTAAAAATGTGTTTGTGGGTTTGTGGCTTGGCAAAGAGTTGTTCCTTATACAATATGATACCATTTCACAAATCTGCACCAAATTTGCATAGTTACCTGTTAGGACCCTCCGGACATTACTAGCTACATGACATTTGGACATCCCACCCCTTTCCCCAGATTTTAGTACCCTCACACGTGAGTTGCCTGAAATCGGCAAAACATCAATGTGGTCATAGAAGGACCAGTCCCGACACAAGGAACAGAACCCAAGGTCCAGGCCCTAGGATCAGATTCAGGATATGCTTCCGGGCACAGTTACTGAGTACAACTCAATCGATATGGAGGTGGATGCCGATAAAACCATAAACTATCCAACAGAATTCTTCAACTGACTCGACCCCCCGGGAATGCCACCACATCACCTTCGACTGAAAGTTGGGACAACCACCATGCTGCTTCGCAATCTCGACCCACCTAGGCTGTGTAATGGCACAATGCTATGCATTAATAAATTGCTGCCCAATGTAATTGAAGCAACAGTGTTCACCTGGAAGGTACACAAAACATGTTGTTTATAAACAAGCCTCACAATGAATATTTACTTTAGTAATATTGAGCTGTAGGTCCATATTTGGTGGAACTGTCAGCATCATGTCACCCATCATGCTGCTCAGAAATCTCCATGTTGTTCTCACGTGCAGTTATATGTTTCAGAATGACTTTCTAAGAAGAACAATGAATTGTGTTGAGTAGTCTTTATGAGAAAACATGTTTAAAATGAGAAATAATCGAACAATGTAATGACATTTTCTTTTCAGCTTTTTACGGATCCTTTCCGAAAAGCATAAAGCTACCTTATCCTATTTAGAACAAATAGTACCTATTAAAAAAAAATATACATATGGCCAACACAGGGTATATCAGCTAGTTATTTTTAAATCCCATGAGCTTTCTTTAAGTGGGATATTTATTCTATTGTCCGAATATTCATTGTTTTGTTGGACATACATGTATTTATGTGTCATTGGCATGAGCCTTGTCTGCCAGTATGTTTATGGTATATCATGATTAGGATGTGTTTCCTGTAACTTTATTATTGTATATGCATCTTTAAGTTAAATATTGATGGCTTTGCTATATGTCAACTATTTCCTTTACTGTTTCACAAGCGGGAGCACTTTTGCCATAGTCAGCAATTTGGAGGTCAGGATTGTGCATTGCAAATTGAAGGCATCAATATTGCATTTAGCAGCTCCTGCTGCACAATGCACAAGAGATTGTAGTACATGCCCAAGCATTGCAGTCAAAAGAGTAGAAGTGGGAAGTTCCCATGACTGTCTCTAGGGCAATTGGGGAACACTTGCATTTTGCCTCCACTGATGAGCTCAGAAAAAGAACAGCCAGAGTAGAGGAGTATAATGACCCAAGATTCACAGCACACCCTTTATGGAACATGATAATATGGGAGACACAGCAAACAATGTAGAATAGGAGGATGAGCTGGTAGAAACAACACGCAGTGTAAGGAAACATTACACACAGAGACAAACAACACACGTGGGTTATTGAGACAGGAGAAACAACACACAGTTTAGGGGCTCAGATACTGGCCTTCACTTGCCACATTAAATTAGTCTGAGAATAGTGATGATGAATATTTAAATATTATCAACCATCCACGTACAGGAAGCAGCAGCACAACATATAAAAAGCAAACACTGATACCAAAGGGGAGAGGGAGGACAATATCACATTTACAGAGATGGGAAGGAAAGACAAACCTACTTGTCTACCTTTCCCCACTAATTAACACCACCACTACCAATTTGCAGTCTAGTATGTATATAGTAGGACACATCTCAGCCTACCATGAAATTCGAAAGTGTGGATTATTTTTAATCAGGAAAAATATGAAAAACATCTCACAAACTGCATTCTCTGCAATAAAAAAAGTTTGACGGGAAAACCTGGGAGCAAATTGGGTACCACATTTGTTTTTAATTCTATGTTATTTTGCACCATGCACAGGAGTGTAATGAACATACAAGACATCAGTCGCAACCCCTCCAGCAGCCAATCAACATTATATTGTTAGCACATATTGTCACATCAGAAACAATTGCTTATGTGCCAACATTTTTACAGACACCAAGCCCCAGTGGCATTCCCCATGATGATACTACCGCTAAGTACCATTTCAGTATAATGGATCTGCTTGAGTGTGGAAAATAACCAGTACACTTGACAGTCTATGTTTGTTCAAAGTAAACCTGGCAGTCATGTTGGCTATTTACTTATTGCCATATTCCTTTAAGAAAAACCCTGATTTCCACTGAATCATGAGTAAATAAAATCAAACATGGAAAATGCCCAATCAATAGTTCTTTCCATGCATTGCTATACCAGAGTTGTACGATGGAGTGCTTTATTCAGTGGAGCTGGAATGACATCTGACGTAGGGCCAGAAAGTCCCCTGGACTATGGTTTTGTGGCTCAGTGGAAAGTGCATTAGCTACAAGGCTGTGGATGCACACTGGATTAACATCATTGGGTCTTATGGATCTTGATCCATAAGTAATCCCATAGAAAACCAAGAGCATGAATGCTAGGAGAAAACCAATTTGTATATGAAAGGGTTTGAGTGCATAGCCCCACTTGAGAGTGTGGAAGAGGTGGTTGGAAAATGGCTAAGAGTATGATACCAACATCTGGGTTGTTTTGCTAACAACTGGACAATTGGACATTGGTTAACTATTTTAACTTCCGGAGGAATTGCCAAAACCATGCATGTTCCTTGCCTTGTCAGTTCCGTTCATATATTGGCTACACATTTTATCAGCAATTGACAGCCCATGCAGCACAGAGGATGAGTGCAAGAAATCCACTGCGACAATTGAAGGTGCAACCTAAGTTATCACAGAGCCACTTTTATATGGCAATTGCCACCATTGAAATTTCGCACGCTCTACTCATCCAATTAGGAATTCTTAATGTTCATGCATCTAAAAATATACAGCTGTCCTTTATCAGCTCAGATTGTGGATGTATACCTACCTGATGCATGCCACATAGTAGAGATCATCATCCATTTCTGTATTGTGCAGTATGTGGTTCATCTTGCCAGCACCAGTTGTGACAGTTTCATCAAATCCCTAAGCAGCCCCCTGTCAGTTTACAGTCTGAGCATGTATGAAGTGTTGCCAGGGCTGTTGTTTCTGACTGCAGGAGAAACCTAGAAATTCCCATTACATTGAACCAGAGCTACACTGGGAGAGACCATGGCAAGACAATGCACCAGCTATGATGTTGATGTCTAATGTCCACTTCAAGTGACAAACCAAAAGTTGGTCATCTTTGTTCGGTGGGGCTTGTGGTTGTGAAACCAGATAGCTCTATTGCAAGACTGGTTGTGTGGGCAGGATTATCATATCATGACAAGATGCCTTCAGAATGTGTGCATATGCTCTTCTGCACTTTTAGCCTGCTCCTTGGCACTGCCCCTGCTAAGAGGTTTAGGGGAGAGCAAACCTTCAGCAGCACTGCAATTCACCAAAATCCACATTTTCTGGGATCCTCCTGTAACTGAATGCTGCCAGAATGTGAATGGTACAGGTTTCCCAAAGGCTATATGTGATGAGATCGGTCCAGACCTTCATTTTCTTCTCAGGATGTTGCTGGTGATATTAAGTGAAGGGTAGGATATGAACTGGGGACAGACAAAAAACCTACTGCGGAAATAAAGGAACAATGAACGTCTATGTAGTGGTGACAGAGAGAAGACATCAATGGGTGCAAGCATGTGATGGGCAGCTCTGGAAGATAGGAGATGTAGAGGTTGTCCTAACAGTACCAACATTGGTCTTGAATGGTTCGATCTGGGGAAGGATAGGGAAGGAGCTTAAGCAAAACAATGCCCAGAGGGGTATGGGATGGAGAGATTGAGGATCATGCTATATGGTAATCGGCCAGTGGAAGAGTGACATGGGATAGAAGCAAATATATGTGGGGGTTGCTTGTCAATGTAAAACTGTGCCATGTGTGGTAGTCATTCCATACTTGCTCATGTAGTCGGGGATTCTGCCCATAACTCATCACCAGCATGCAGTAAACAATGTGTGATTGCATGTCTGAAAAGTCCATCATGTCGGTTATGCTTATTCATGGCACAGCCAACCTAACCACCACAGCAGGCAAGTGGCTTGAAAACTGAAGCAAGCTCCAATTGCTCTGGTTGGGTCGGTAGCAAATTGTTTCATGCTCTATGACATATTAAGTAGAACCATGTAACTACAGACATTCCGACTCAATGCTTTATCCACACCACTGGAGGAGGTTACGGTGACAGTGGGGGTGACAGATTGCAAATTCCTGTTTATGATAAATTAAAATGTCTTTATTCATTGCATTTGTGCTCATCACCTAATTCTCATTTCCTACCTAACTTCTTTATTGTGGGGCTTGCGCACAACAGCACATAGCTTGGCCTTCCACTCAAGCAGGGTGATACACTGTTATACCCAGGCCTCCCTGAAGTAAAACGATTTTTGGCAATACACTTTCCTTTGTCCCATCCTCACACCCTCCTTTCCACCTCCACAGGAACTGAGCACCTCACATCAGTACCATCATGCTCCTTTTCTATCCACGTCTTCTGGTTGATATGACTCCTATACCTGTCCCTCATCCACCTCTCCCTGCGTTTGATGGGCTTCCTCCAGTTAGACCACCTCACGTCCAACCTGCTGGCCATTAGGCCCCTATTCATGTTCACCAACTTACTGGCCTCCAATTTTTGCCTCCACGTTTTCCACTTCCTGAAACCCCATATCCACCTCTTCATGCTAACTCTCCTGATAGCCCTCAATCTATGGCACCCCGTATTACACATGTTCCTGCTGCACTCCTAGCTCTTTATTTATTTGTTGAAATTATTTTTGATATAAAGAACATTTGGTTAACAAAAACCTTAAGCACAATTAAACTATTACATGTATGATTCATAAAAAGGAAAAAAGAAGGAACAATTCCAAGGTAACCATTACATTATTAAAAACATACAATATACCGTACACTTTTCGGTAGGCACAAGTAATAAATAGTATGCAAAATTCATGTAATCAATGTACTCACCAGGAGATAAAATACATATAAGACACAACGCAGAGCGTCAGACATGATTCTATAAAAAAAGGACAATTGTGTTTGAGTAGACATTGAAATAAAAACCTCTAAAACGAGATGATAATTCCCTAGATATAGATACAATTCTTTGTCCTTCGACCAAAGTCCCTATGAGCAACTTTGCAGCCTCTATCCATACATAAAACCCCGCCCCTGTGACAACCAATGAGGTAGCTCCACATAATGTACTCCAGAATTGAGCTCCCTGTGTATTCTCAGGGCAACTAACAAAAGCTTGACAAGCCTAGCTCCATAGATGTTTCTAGACCAACTTCCAAAATACTCATAAGTGGGAAAAATATATAAACGGAGGTAAGAAATTAACTTCCTAATTTTCTCTTCACATATTTTAAGTAGATATGAACATGGGCCCCAAATATTAAAGCCTTGCTGACTGTAGTCACAATATCGTTACTAAATTTGTGAATACTGCCCGCCCTAACCCATGCCCGAGTATTCTTTGTAGGTTGGTTAAAAAAATATGGCATCTCCAGTATTTTGTCCACTGGGAAATCAATGTTACGAAAATGCTAAAGGGCAGTCTCTGTGAATGCCAGTACCGGGCTGGGAAGATCTGCACCAAACTTAGATGCAATAAGGTGTTACTGTCGAGCATGGCATTAATAAGGATAAGTATAGCTTACTAGGTCCCCAGTGGTTACTGAAGTATTGTATTATTGTACTGTTGGACACTTCTGTTCCCCCGAATTGTGTTACTGTTGATAATGTATTCTGTGTAGCGTGTACCTGGTCTTGCCCCCTTTGTTTGTCCCTAGTGTGTACCCCCCCCTCACCCACCTGCCTGGGCTGCTTCCACCTACCTCCTCTACGCAACCCTCTATGGTGCATTCAGTATCCCCTATCTTCTCTAACTGCTAAATTGGCTTCGTTCCTATCCCTCTCCCTAAGTCTGGTAGGAAGAAGTTCAAGAGGAACATCCTGGTCTCCAACCCAAGTTTCCTAATCACTGATACCTACACCAATGCTTCCTCCAGAAAGACCCTCACCGATATCCTCTTTGTCGTTCCTTCTCCAGGCCTATGGACCCCTCATATGGTCTCTGTTCTCTCCCCTTTTTCCTCTTCTCCAATTAATGGTGGCACTTGGTGGGAGGTCCTCCTAGCCTCCTTCCACTCCTCCAAGACCATAATTAATGTCTACCCGAATGCACTGTCTTGGTTCAGGGCCCTCAGCCCAATCTTCTTATTTTGAATAGGTGCTTCCTGAATCTTATCAACTTACTTTCTTCTCCCAATACTCCTACCTACATCGCTCTGGCTCCTCTGCCACCCCCTTCTTCTGCCACCTCTCCAGAACCCTCCTCATTCTCTCTGGCTACTCTGCCACCTCCCTCTTACACCACCTCTCTGGCGCCCTCTTCACCCTCTCTGGCTACTCTGCCATCTCCTTCTTCTTCCTCTAACCAGTCTCCAGCAACCCTACCACCTCCCCAGGGCGTACCTCAAGCATGTACCTCTCCACAGAAGTCTTTCAAATGAGGAAATCTGCTCCACATCTCAACTCTCTAACCGTTGCTCTGCTGTCAAACACTCCTCTGACATCTGCTGACTCCTCGAAGAACTTGATCTGGATGTCCTCGTTCTTAACGAGACATGAGTCATTGTCAGCTCTGTCACAGGTTTTGATCCACTCCACACCCAAAATCAACTGTCCCAGATGTGGAGTAGCCCAGATCTTTCTGTAGTGGACTCATGCTGCTGTCATTCCTATGCAGGACTACTCCTCTTTTGAATGCCTCTGTGTGCAGGCGCTCTATATCTCCTGGTATCTCTCTGACTGTGGCCTTCATCTACAGGCCACCCGGTCAGGTCACCCTCTTCCTCTCAATGTGGGCTGACCTCTCCTCTTCTCTCCTTGCCTCCACCTCTCAAAGTCTCCTCCCCAGAGACCTCAACATCCATCTGCATGCTCCTAACCCCTACTCAAGGCTCTTTCACATCCTCTGCACCTCTCTATCTCTCTCTGTTCTACCTTCGGGCCCAACACACTCTGCTGGGCACACCCTGGATGTTCTTATCTCTTCAGAAATACCCCTAACTATCCCTCTAACCACTCCTCTCTCTTGGACTGACCACTTTCTGTTATCCTCCAACCTGACACTCTCTGTCCCCCAGGTGAAACCAGCCCCAGCACTGCCACCTACCTTCTCGGTCATTCGGCCCATGAAGCGTGTGTCAGAGGAGGCTGTCACCGCTACTTTCTCTGCTTCTCGTATGCCTGCGGCTGACTCATAATCTGACACAGCCCTCTCTAATCTCCACATCTCTAGCTCTAACATTCTTGATGTACTTTCCCCTGCCATGAGGATCCATCTGAAGCCTACGTCCATGTGCAACTCTTGGTTTGATTCCAACCTTGCCACCCTGAAATGCAAGTGCAGGGTTGCTCAGAGGAAGTGAAGGGCATTGTGCGCATCCTCTGCCGAACTGGCCTGCTGCCTGCTCCAAAGGCAGTACAGACTCTCAGTCCTGTCTAAGAAGAGAGCTTACTTCCAAGACTGCAACTCAGCGGTCTCTAATAACATGGCGGAACTCTTTAAAATCTTCCATGAGCTGGCCAATCCTATGCAGTCTCCACCTCTCCTGTTCTCTCCCACGCCCTCTGCACAGCACTGGTTTCTCACTTCACCACTAAAACCCAGGACATCCTGTCCTCTCTCTCCTCCTCTCCCCCTACCTCTCTCAGCACCCCTGCAGGCAACTCTCCCCCTCCTCCTCCTCCTTTCTCTGATTTCCCTGTTTTCACTCCCAACAATGTTTCTAGACTAGTCTGATCTATGAAAATGTTGTCCAAGCAGGTGCACTCGTGCTCCACCAGAACCACCAAGGACCACCTAGACACCCTGGCTCCAGCCTTGGCCAATTTCTGCAATCAACTTTTGCCACTGGAACACCCCTCTCCCTCTTAAGCACTCCCTTGTGCACCCCCTCCTTAAAAAGCACTCTGCTGATCCTTCCTCTCTGGCAAAATACAGCCTGATATCTATCATTCCATTGCTGGGCAGACTCTTGGAAAAGCTGTCCATCTCCCAGCTTCCTCTCCATACTAAATCTGTTGGTTGTCTCCATGACCATCAGACTGTCTCCAGAGCCCTGGTTCTCTCTAGGCTGAACGCGCTTATACATCAAGTAAATTGTGTTTCAAAGCGCCCACAGTGCAGCAGGGAGGGAACATGAGAGTGAAAGGAAAATATACTAACAATGAAAAAATAGAAAAAGGCATCCTAGTAGAGCGTGCAAGTGCAGAGAGGGAGAAGGGACGAGGGGAGGGGGTAAGTGCTAGGAGTTTCACTGAGCGAGTGCTAGTTACTATTGCAACAGCCTCTTTCTAAATCTACCTGCCTCTACTCTTCGCCCTCTGCAACTGATTCAGAACAGGACTGCAAGACTTGTCCTTGGCCTCAAGCACAGGGATCGTATCTCTCTGGCCCTGCAATCTCTCCACTGGCTCCCACTGGCTGCAAGGATCATGTTCAAGACTCTCTGCATTGTCCACAAGACTTTCTGCGTCCGGGGACCACACTACATCCAACTCTCTCTTCCTAAACAATTTCCTTCTCGAGCCCTTCGCTCATCCACCTCCAACTCTCTGAGGGTCAGATGCTTCTCCAGGCAGCGAGTGGGTGGTATATTTTTCTCCTCAGCTGGGCCTCCCTCTGGAACAGCCTCCTTGTCTCTCTTGAACTGAAGCAGGACCACTTCAGGTTCGGGAAGCAACTCAAGACCTTCCTTTTTGGTTCTGCTTTCTCTCTCTCTCTCCCCCTGCTGACTTTATTGGCTGCTGCACTATCTGGTTGTCTGACCGCCCTCTGAACATTATGGGCACCAGGCTCCTACAGGACCAGTAGCCCCTGCACTGCCTCCGGGCTTACCTCGCATTTAGGGACTGTATCTGCAACCCTACAGTCCCCTGCCTCTTATGCCCTTACCCTGAGTGTGCAACCTGGCTGCACTTACTAGGACTTGTCCTACTGCACTCTCCCCCTCCATCCTCCTGGCACTTCTCCTCTTGCTTCCTCTTGCAAAATCTGAATGACACAAGGCCTAGTAAGATCGTTTGTTTGTGTCCACGCATTGTGACCTCTGCCTCGTCTTGTCACGCCTAGAAACACTTGTGCACAGGTAAGTTATAAATGACTTATCATATCATATCAATTCATACAACGTTTTATGAGCCAGTTGGATCTCAGGGAACAGAGGCCTAATTCACATCTGAGTGCCTCCTCCGGGGTTGTACTAGATACGCCTAGAAAATGCTTCCTTCAATCTTATCCAACCAACCCACAAATGGTTCTGAAAGTAATTCAAGTCCGTAAGTCAGCCCTGGAATAATGCTAGTACAGTACATTTTTATTAGGCATTTCAAATTGTTTCCACCTGAGCTATCAACAAAATGCTTTATTAGTAACCACTTCCTAAGAATACTGGGTGTGATATACTATTCATTATAGGAATACGTTGGTAATGCCGGGAAAGGGAAAACCAAGGAATACATATTGATCTACCACTTCAAGAGTAGAATTGTTTAGTTTCCAAATAAATGGTAGACTATACTTAGATTTATTGCCGATAACCATGACTTTAGTTTTATGCATAATAATGCCCAAATTGTTGAATAGTGCATAAGAATATAGGGCGTTAATAGAACGCTCAATCCCACTTGCGTATACTCAATAAGGACAGTATTGTCAGCATACATTCGCCATGGAACTAGCTCTGTATCAATCCGGGGGGATTATGTGCCCCAGTCAGGGCTATGTCCAGTCTGAAACATAGAGATTAAATTGCAGGGATGCGAGAACTCACCCCTGCTTCAGACTTGTATTGGTACTGATTGCATGTGAGATCCTCCCTACTTGGGTTAAATGAATAGATACCATTGTATCACTATGCAGAGCTTTAATATAGTGGAGAAGTGTGGGATGAAGACCCCATTGTGACAATGTGTTCATTAGATTCTGGTGTGAAACCGGATCAAATGCTTTAGAAAAATCTATAACACATAAGTAGAGTTTTTGTTTACAGGAAGTTGCTTCAGCCAACAAATAGTAGAGTGCACAATTACTGTATTTGGTGCAGAGTGCCTTACAGATATGTGTGTGGAACGTTTTCAAATGCCCCGTTTTAACAACCCATTTGTTTAATTTATTTAACAGTGAAGCAAAAGATCTTAGAACTGGTATCAAGCTTTTCGAGGAGCCTGTAGTTTGAGGTGTCAAGTAATCCGTCTTTCTTGTAGAAGGGTACCAATATAGACTCCCTCCAACTATCGGGAATCTCACCAGTTGACAGGATCCTCCTGAACAAAAATGCCAATGCTCCAGACCAGAAAAGCAGGGTAGCTTTAAACACCACATTGGTGATAGTGTCTGGGCTGGGGGCTCTAGAAGATTTTAGTCTCATGATCACTTCAGCAATATCATCTGTCTCAAAACCAGTCAATATCATTAAGTTATCTGAGAGGGTAGTTGTCACAGGATGAGCTATATGTGGGTCATAAAAAAGTAACTCAATATGCGTAATCCAGATTGCCTCTGGGGTTCAGCTGCTGCACTGAGAGTCCAGCCAAGTAACACCTATAATGTGACAGGAACTTTCTATCATCATTGGTATTTAGTAATCTAAATACAGATCTTGAACTAGCACTAGGTAGTGAGCGTCTATCTTGGCTTAGCTCATTTTTATATTTAGTGGCAAGTGAAACAAGTAGCGCAGCTCGATCGATTAAACAATAGATGCCCTATCTCTGCAATACTTTTTGTTTCTTTGATGAACAATTATATCAAAGGGATTCCTCACATGGCGACTTTGCCCGTCCATCACACTTTGCAATTTCAATTGTACAGAAAGTGTCATCATGGTAGAGCGCATATCCCATTCATAATCCCATATAAGGCAACCCATTTTCAAGCCATGTATGGTTGCTACAAAAAATAAATTAAGCTTAACTATGTTCATTTCAGACCAACTCTTCCGATTGCCCTGATTATTTCTTGACACATTTGGGCAGGTTCACTTAGAGTAAGATTTACAGGTAGCTCTGGAGAACATGTCCAGGTTAACAAACAGCGATCACTAAGCATGGTCTGAAAAAGGGTGATGGGGCTGAAGTGAGACCATGATTCGTAGCTAATGGACACATAGTCCAAACAGGAAAAATACTTTTGTTCATCCATGTTGTGATGCTGGAAATGCCTTATGGAGGGACAGGGCCTCCTATTCCTTTTCCTGCTACTTCTGTGTGTGTGGTTTCTCTATGTTTTCTGCCACTGAGGACCAGCCTGGACCTCTGGCAGTGCAGCTCTTCCTGTTTTCCTTTTGGTGATCAACACTAATGGGATACCCGTATGGCACCCATGGGTGGGGGAGCGGTACACTCTTGTTTCTGGGCACCCAAACACCGGTAGCTAAAAATCGGGTAAGCCATGTTTTTCAATATGCCACCCATACAAACAGACTCTGGTCATCTTTTTTCGCTTTTTCTTTTAGGAAAAGTCCTTCTTGTGTTTAACTCTGTGCGCCAAACCAGGTTTGATCCCTTTGTTTGATGCCCTTTGGTGGGCTTCAGTGCTGAAGCCCTCCTCTGGCAAATGAGGGTCTCGGGTGGACAGGATGTGAGGGAGGTGCCCGAAACTCCCAGTGCTTAGTCTCCTAGGAGACCTGAATGCACTCTGGCGTGATTGGCTGGCTGACTGTCTGGCAAAGACAGCCACCCTGCTGGGTGAGTGGCAGCTAGGCTGCAATGAATGGGAGAAAACTGTTTAAAAGCAGGTCTCTGGGACTTAGAAGGCAGAGTCGACCACTGGAACAAAAGAAACGAAGACGAGGTGAAGGAAGGCGACTGCTGCAACTCCTGGACCATTGGTTTCCCCGGTGAAGCCCTGCTGCAGGTCCGAATTGCCTGAAACTCCATCAACAGAGAAGCTCCTTCAAGTACGGCTTCTTCCCTTGAGCTGGTGAGAACAACCAACTTGTAAGCCGCCTGGACACCATCTCCATACTGGTCGAATTTTCTTCAGAGTGCTGTTGAAAACCGGATAGCCAGTGAGAAGGATACCAGTTTGTGGGCTTTTAGGCACTTACACCTTAAACTGATGCTTAGCCGAGCTTGTGGCCTCTTCCCTGTGCAGTGAAGGAACCTCCTGATGTCCTCCTTCTTGTCCCCACGACTAAAGCTCAGGAACAGCGAGATCTGCAGGAACTGCCAGGAACAACTGCCTCAGCTACAGCTTTTCTTCATACCTAAGGCACTGTGCAAACGTGGTGTGGAAATCATTTCTGCAGCGGTGAAAATTTGTGAAACCTTCCCAACTTTGGGGCCTTGTTCGCTCCTAAACCGACAATTAACTCTTTTTCTGGCAAACTACTTCCTCAAACATTGGCCAAGACTTAACCATTTACTACCAGAACTGTGCTATCCTATCCAAGACTCTGAACCATTGACTTTGGCCCAGGCCTATTGAATTGAATTGCTGGTTGTAGTGAACTGAAACTATTTGTTCTGCCTATGAAAGTAATTGTGCTTCACATTTTTTAAACCTTGTCTTTCTACCCCTTTTGAAAGTAACTGAAGTGCCATTTTGCTCCTACTTCAGGGAAGCTTAACTTGTTCAGAAACATGGTGGAGTACTGTTTTCCAAATTATTGTGTAAATAACTGTATATTCTTTTACCAAGAAAGCTTGAATAGTGTTTGTATGACTTACTGTTTTTTTTCATTGTTATTTATTTATTTATTTACAAGTATATACAGAAACATATTATAGTACAGAAGGCAAAGTAAAAACAACAAAATTAAAAGAAATCATTAAACACATTCCAGATCTTCTCATATAACGACAATTTACATTTCATTTTGTAAATCAATTTTTCAGTTCTTGACAGACAGTGCATTTCCTGAACCCATTCCTCAAATGAAGGAGGGATACGACCTTTCCATCCTCGAAGAATCAACCGTTTTGCAACAATGGTAGCTCTAAAAAAACCTTTTTTAAGGGCGGAGCTGACGTCAGCCAACCCCGAATCATCACCCAGGATCATTGTCCTAAAATCAAAATCTAGGACAGACTCGTCACCCAAAATCCTAGTGCACACATCACAAACTTCAATACAAAAATTCTTGACCCTCATGCACCTCCATAGCATGTGTTCTAATGACCCAACCTCCTGAACACAACCCCAACAATCAGCATTGTCTGTCATGCCTCTTTTATGCAATGTTTCAAGACACCAATATACACGATTCAAAATCTTAATTTGTCGAGACCTTTCACTCAGATTCAGCGAACACAAGGAGACGTTACCACACATATTCAGCCAGGCCTCAAGATCAATTTCAGACCCTATTCTCTCACTCCACACTCCCCTCAAATTATCATTACTCCGAAAATGTGACACAAATAGCTTGTATAACCTACTGGCTAAACCACCACCCTGTCCGGTAGAGTCCATCAGAAAAACATTCATATCAAACGAGTCAGACCAGTCCACTTCACCCACTGACCTCTTCAGGCGTCTATAAGCAGCTTCCGACAAGCCCTCAAAACTCCATCTCTCTCTCAGCTCAGCAGCAGTCAACCAGCGATCACCATTCCCCAAATCAGAGACGTGTTTAATATCCATTAAGAACCATTCAGGCCAAAAAACAGTCTTGGAATTATCCCTAATCCTGGGATTCAGCCAGATAGAGGCACTCCTGCACTTAAATGTGTCACAACCTAGCAATGACAAGATTTCAATCCATGAGTTGCGCAAAAATGACGTTGCTAGCAAACTACCTCCAGGAATCTTTGTATTAGTGGTCAACAAGGCTTCCGGCCCCAGCGGCCCATAGGCATTCGACTCTGCAACTGCCCAGCTGTCCAATTCACCATTCAAAAACGGAACAAAAGAATGAGCAAAAAAGGTCAAATAGTAGGCCTCTAAAGTTCTGAACCCCTAAATCTCCTAAATGGACTGGAAGCTGCAACTTCAGTAGACTGAGTCTAGGTGGTTTTCTGTCCCACAAAAATTCCTGAACAATACAGTCCAGATCTCTCCAATAAACAATCTTAATTTTCAATGGAAGCATTCTAGATACAAAGTTAATCCTGGGTGTCAAATTCATTTTCAGGGCATTGACTTTACCCCACAGGGAAAGATTAAGCAACGACCATCTTTCCAAATCCAATTTACAATCCCGAATAACCACAGTCATGTTTTCATCAACCATATGGGAGACAGGATACGTCATCCATACTCCCAAATAGCGCAAGCGCACATCACACCAAGTAAACCCCAGCCCCGTGACCAGAGTCTTATCACACCTGTTTGACAGAGGCAACACCTCTGACTTCAAGCGGTTAATTTTGTATCCTAAACAATCGTGATAATCAGACAAAATCCTCATCAGACATGGCAAGGACATTTCCAAATTCTGCATCACCAACAAGAGGTCATCGGCATAAAGCCAAGGTTTTTGCACAACACCACAACAATCAACGCCTTGTAAATCCAGTTCATTTTTGATGCAAACTGCAAGAGGCTCAATCGCTGAATTGAACAACATTTCCCTTACAGGTTGCCCAGTTGCGGGGATCTTCATACAGAATTGTATATCGAGTCTAAGGACAGCATTCTGCCACTGTTCAAAACTGACCTGCCTTTCTTACCTATTCTATGCTGATACGCCTCACATAAGAATTCACATGCCTATTTAACACTGTTTACAGTTATTGCATCTATTACTGAATTTAAGTATTGTGTGGTATTTCATAGAGTGTGTATATTTGCCATTGTTTGAATACATATTTCCAAGTAGAACGTGTTATTATTTAAATGTACATATATTCCTGAATCTTATTTTACATAAAGAAGCTGTGTTATCACCTAACATAGTGTGTGGACATTCCTTTGTGGGAGCTGAGGCACTCACTGTACTAAGGAACCTGCCTGCATCACCTCTGGAAACCTTAAGCATGGCTGCTTGTCCATTGCTACCAAATTGAGAGCCCTTCCTGGGATATTCTGTGCCTTTACCCTACCATACAGAGGGCAGACGTACAGATAGACCCGCCAGTCTTTACACATGTGTTCTCCAAGGGTGCACCCTTTCTCACCTTTGCAGTAAAACATGTTAAATCATAGGCACTCAACCACTGACTTCACCCTTCATCTTGACAGACCATAATAGGACAGCACAATAATGCATTGGTATGGCTAACTTTTCTAGGGACCAATTAATATGTATGATCTTTTGGAGCGATATGTTCATTAAAGTCTCCGACAATGACCACCTTACCAGAGGGATGTTGACTGGACCAACAAGTTACTAACTCATCTACTTTTCCCCCTATGGAAAAGGAGTGTTTTGCTCCTGGGGATCATATATAATAATATAATAATAATCAAAGTAAGTAGATGAGAATGAATCCGGTCACTTAGGATGGCTGATAGAACACATGGTGAAGCTGTGCACCTGTGAAGGGGTTTATGGAATAGTGAGCTCTTGCCCCTATCGATAATCCCCCATTGTACAACCTGTAAAATTCTGCTTAGCGGGATTGTAAATAATATCATGGCCATCAACATAAAGAAAATGTGATTGATCAAGTCTCATGGAGCAAAATACATCGGGACCCATTGGCTTATCAATCTGCAATCAGCACCAGAAGCTCTCAGTTTAGAAACTGTAGCAAGAAGGCTTGAGTATTTGGAAGAGAATCCATCCGAGAAATTAGAAACTGAAATCGTTCAATTTTTAATACGGGGGACCAACTCCCGCTCAGGCACACTAAGTACATTCTTTTCAAAATTAGCTCATAGCCATGCTTCTTTACCTCCAGATGGTACACGCTCATAGTGTGGTGATAGCAGGTGAGACAAACTCCATCACAGCCCTGTTGGTAGGGCTATGGATGTTGGGGAGTTTCTAAGGGAAAGTATACCATGAAATAGTCTCATTTGAAAACCTCTGTTCATGAATGGACTAGGCACCAGGGGAAAGAGCTCTTCCAGTGTTGCCCCTTTCACTAATGGTAACTCTCTTTCTGCAAATTGAGCAGTCAATGGATCAGCCATCACTGCCATCCGGGCTGCAGGAGCATTTTGTATAGAAAGTCAAGACTGAATTTGCAGATACTGAAATTGGGTTTCATCATAGTGTACAGTATGGTTGTTAGGTGGCCGCCCAGGGGTAGATTGTAAAAGGCTTGTAGGATGGGAGGACCAGATTGCCTACGTATAGAGGTCTCCAATTGGTCATCTGTTAATTTAATGTTCCGACCAGGCCACAATAATTTTCTGAGGGGCCCATGAAGATCAAGTTTGACAAATTGTGCCGTCGCCCAGATTATTGATAATAGTAGTTGTTGTTTTACCTACCGACTCTGCAGTGGGATGCTGCACAAACGCCATGCGGCAATATACTACAAAAGTTAGTCATAGGATCTAGTTGGACAGGAATAGTTGACAAAGGAGACTCACTAGATTTGTCAATCTGGTGCCCTGAAGGGGCCAACTTCCGAGAAGCATAGAACAAATTATAGCCTTGTCGCTTTCTTTTCCTAATTAAACAGAAATTAAGTCAGAGAAGTTGGAGTGCAGTCCTTACCACACGTCGAAGTTCTTTCCTCGTTTCCATTTGATAGAAGGGCTGTGTTCAATACCTGTGAGGTTAAATCACTGCAGGGGGTAGGAAGAGAAGGGCACAAAGCTAGTGCTCCCGGGTCCTGGTAATCGCTCAAAGAAGTATGTATGTTTCCTGCGTTGTGCAGGTCTGTCAAAGGTAGGACACGAGTCTCCTCATATGAATCCAGAATAGCGCCCACAATACTACTAAGAATAGCTTTCAATTCACATTGTTCCATAGCCATGTTTGCACAGAGGATAAATAGAGGCTCAAGCAATGTGGCAACCACGTTCAAGGTTGGTGCTACTTGATCCCAGGGCTTCACCCAAACGCTGGAGGAACACAAATATTCTGCCAGTGCTACCTCATCAATGTCACTGTCACTATCATATGAGCTGGAAGAACTGGAGGATGAAATCAACTGCCCAAGGCCTGGAGTCACTGATAATTGTGTGCCAATTATGTTGTTATAGATGATGGAAGAATTTAGCGTTCTATCGGCTTTCCCTAATGTTCCTCTTCAAGGCTAAGCAGAGGTTAAGCAGACAGTTGTTATTGCCAGTAGGCAAGGACAGCACTACAGATTGTTCATTCATGATTGTGGTAGAAGCACTAGTCAAAACCAATTAACAACTGCAGGGGCCACGACCAATGATATTGCCCCAAAGTAGTCAGTGATCTTATTTTGGGTTGTTCATTTATCATTCTGTTTGTCTTTTTTAGGACAGGGTGTGCCATTAGGCTGAGTATCGCTCAGAGGTTAACTTCTAGTTCTCTTACTAGCAAGTGTACCTGCACTGCGAAAGCCGTATTTCAATCCCTTGTTGGCCTTCATTATTACAAGGGAACAAAGGATTCGGCGAGTAGAATGGATTTATTGTATGATAAATGAAGGAAGTGCCACTCACCAATGCTGCTTCTATTACGGCCTCCATGCAAGTTCAGCCATAAACTGTATGACCTAACGAACTTGCTGTGAATAACAGGTGATCAAACTCTGCCATCTCCGTAAGGCCACTCCGGCACGACTTGCATGCTGGTCCTCGATGTGTCAGTGTTTTATGCTGGCAGGATTAGGGGAGCTGTAGCTGCAGCACACATGGGAGAAATAATGTTGAGGGGCAGTTCAGGAACCAGCAGAGGGCTCCCACGTAGATCACTTCCTGTCACTTCACATTGCCTCGTAAATGAGTAGGTGTTTTATGCCAACAAGTTTAAAAGTGCCGTAGCTGCAGTACGCAAGGAAGAAATAATGGTGAGGCATGTTCAGCAGAGTGCTCACACGTAGAACACTTCCTGTCACTTTGCGTTGCTTCGCAAATGTGTAGGTTTTGTATGCCGGTAGATTAAAGGAGCCATAGCTACAGCATACATGGGCGAAATAATGGTGATTCAAGATCCAGGAGAGGGCTCACATGTAGAACACTTCCTGTCACTTCTTTATATTCCTTCCGCTGCTGACCTTCCACCTGTGCTTCCTCATCTTCTATCTCCTGCACGTGACCCTCCTCCTCACCTGAATATTGCATGCTCCCCAAGAGATCCCCTTGTGCCATACAAATTGTGGGATAGGGAACAATAGTTGAAAGGAATTCTCAAGGAGTTTCTAAAAGTTCGAAGGATTCACACAGGGTTTCTACTTTTCACCGTTTGGGCCTCATTACGACCCAGGCGGTAAGTTACCGCCTGGGTCGTACCTTTACCACCATGGCGTAAACTATGTTTACGCCATGGTGGTTGGCGGACTTACCGCCCCATTCCGAGGTTGGCGGGGCGGTAAGTCCCCAATCCCCATTTACCCTTCCCCATTCCCATTTTTGCCCCATAGGGCATAATGGGAGTGGTGAAGGCGTTAATTACGCCACCGTAAATTACGGTGGCGTAATTAACAACAAGGTCCCTTAGCGCCATGGATTTTAACACCTGCTAAAAGCAGGTGTTAAATCCTCCATGGCGCTAAGGGACCTCGCAATCAGGCGGTAAGGGTCGGCGCTGTTTACGCCGCCGTAAACCCCTTACTGCCTGGGTCCTAATGAGGCCCTTTGACTTGGCGCAAGGAATTTTGATTCAAACAAAGAGCAATCACGCAAAATTACTTTTTTACGTGTTTTGGGGTGAAAGAAGGCAAGGTAAGGCCAAAGGAAAAGGTAAACAATTACAAAAGGCTTTACAAAGGAACATTATTTGTTCTATTGTTTAATTCTTTTATGGTGGAAGGAAGAAAGGGGAGGGGAAGGGGGCAACATATAACAATTTGATAGGGCTTCACAAAGGTTTCTCAAACGGGGAGTAATAATTTAAAGCATTTCATACGAAATGGCATGTGACAGGGAATAAAATGTCAAAAAGACACTAAAATAATGCTTTTAGGGGATACAGCATACTCTTCCTTGCTCTCACCTCATGTCAACTAGCACTATGTCTCCATTCCAAGCACACACAACACACATAAAAGTGAGCTCGGGCTTTTAACAGACCACCAGCCCGCACCCTAAAATGGCCACTCTTGTTAGGCCTTCAAACATCTGCGTGACGCTTCAAGTTCTCGAGTCATCCACGAATTTTCTGCATTTCACCACTCTCTAGGGGTTGAAGTGTTGATATTCACCCGGTCCCGTGAATTTAGATTGGAACGGGTTCCACCCCCCTTACTAATTCACACACAGATGCAAGTTAAGGTCAATTGGGGTCATTACGACCCAGGCGGTAGGTACACCAACTTTACCACCATGGTGTAAACTAGGTTTTACACCATGGTGGATGGCGGATTTACCGCCCCATTCCAAGGTGAGTGGGGCGATAAATCCCCATTTCCCATTTACCCTTCCTCATTCCCATTTTTGCCCCATAGGGCATAATGGGAGTGGGGAAGGCGCTAATTACGGCACCGTAAATTACGGTGCCGTAATTAGCACCAAGGCGGTTTAGCACCATGGATTTTAACGCCTGCTAAAAGCAGCCGTTAAAATTGGAATCAGGCGTTAAGGGTTAACGACAGCGTTAACCCTTAACGCCTGAGTTGTAATGAGGCCCAATATGTATTTGCATTCAGACTAGATTATTCAAACATAAAGTTATTTTCAACAATGTTATAACATAATCAGTATCATTGTTAATGAACTAGTGAGTCATCTGGTCAGCGTATCCATGACTGGTGTAATGCAATTCACTAATAAAACATGTTTAACAAACGGTAACAGTGACACATTTGAGAAATGTTCACCCTAGATATAAATATGTTTGAAACTCTATGCCAATAATCCTTCAAGTATATATTAATAGCTCAAAAATACACTGTAACAGTAAACCTTAGGACCTAATCACAAGAGGAGTGAAGCAGGACAGTTTGGTAAACATTTGTATACAGTGACATTAACAATCGTGATTCGATTAAAATGAATCTGCAATCTGCAGTGGTTCCTTGAAAAACAAAAACAAATTAAGATTTTGGAGCGACATGATCCACCATGAAGTGTATTTTCCTTCAGGAAAGTTCTCTCTTTCCATTCTATGAGAAATTATATGTGAAATCTATAGAACTTCGATAAAGGAAAATAGTTGTAAACTTGGCAAGCTACTCGTTTATGCTCTGGTTTTGGAATAATGAAAGGTCGAGGCCAGTGATCATCTGTGTCCATAATTTCGCTAATAATTGGCGAAAACAATTGAGAAACTGCCATGAAATGAAATTGATCTCATCCCTTCAGAACATGGTACCTATCGTTCAAGATGTTTTCGGTATTCTCAAACGGAAACAGCCACGCTCCCCCACTGCTGGTTGAAAGTCAACTTGCAGTTAATGTGGAGACATGTATAAAATAACCTTTAATTTGCAACTTTAAACCATAAAATATATATGTTTACTGTTGGCATCCCTCTACATAGCTAACCCAAAGCAACATGTAGCATAACCCAATGGCTTAACATTACAGATGCAGTGAAGGTGCCCCTGTTCTTAGGTTTCTGTTTACTTTTCCAAATGTAGAGCACTCGTTTTGAAACGTTAAAAGCATTGATGGCATTTAGCAAATTGTCACAAATCTTTCTAGAATATGAAATGGTATATTCTTAATACTTAATACTCTTTTCTCATGTGTTAAAGGGAGCAAAATACGTATGAGGTGGGTCCAAAAAAATAATTGCACTTTGGAAAAGTTTGTAGGTTTTATTTGTTTTTTTTCTGTTAATTAGAATGTGCTCCAACTAAAATTGAATATTTAGTTTGGTGACAATCTATGCAGCGGAAGGTGTTAAATATAAAAAGGCTCTTTAAAGGTGGCCCCCCTGTTGGGATGTTTCTCATTTCTTTACACTCGCTCTCAGGCTGTCTTTATACTGATTCCGTTTTCCTTCCGGCTCCCTCCAATGTTGTGTGTGCCAAGGATCTTCTCTCTTCCTCCTCCTCTTTGATCTTTGTGTTCTACTTTTAGCTGTTTTGCTGGCTTCTTTTGACCTCTGTGTGTATACCTATGGTGATAACTCTCAGCTTCTCATCCGTTTGGATAATTAAATGGAACGGCTGAACCCTGTCTCCAGGACTGTCTCTCCACCATCTCTACCTGGCTGAGATCCAAGTGCCTGAAGCAAAATCAAAGTTGCAGTCTTCAGTGGACTCCACAGCAGCCAGAACAACACATTCTAGCCCTCGTTTCAATGCTTGTGACACTCTCTTGTCCCCTCTGTGACCAATCTAGGAACACCTTGACAACACTTTCCCTTTGATTCCCAACGTCAATCTTCTCTCTCATCATTGTGTCACTTTCATCAGATCTTTACCATCCTTAACCCCTCTTCCCACATCTCTGATGCTACCAACTTCATTAATTCCCAACTTATCTACTTCTAATCCCTCTTTCTTGGTCTTCCTGCCTAACTTATTCAATATCTCCAGGTCCTCTTGAACACTGCTGCTCGACGTATGCGTAGATGATGATCTAACAAACTACATATGAAATCGACCTGACTTTGTATTTACCCAAGCACCTACACTCAAAACTAGGCGCAGCCCGAGTTTCACGAAAGAACCCAACCCACAAGTCCAAACAGATGTGAGGAAAGGACTAAGGCTAAGAGGATTCTACAAATGTGTGATCTGTATGTTATGCAAATATGCATTAACTAAAATGAAAACATTTGAGACTAAAGATAAGCAGAAATTGATCATAGAAGATCTCATTAATTGTGAACGAAATGTGTAATGTACATCATAATATATACGTGTGACAAATTGTATGTGGGATCCACAATCAGAGAACTACACCTTAGAATCAGAGAACATCTCAACATAAACATAACCAACACAAGTGAGAGAAGATGACCATTCCAGGAACATTGGCCAATAAGCACCAAACTGACAGCAAGAATGGGATAACGTTTGTGGGTATTAAACACAACAGTCAGGACGCCAGACTAGGCAATCGAGAACTCATATTAAGAGAAGAAGAATCTAAAATCATTTGCAAATTACAAAGCACCATTTCCGGTCTAAATCGAAATGAGGACATGCATGTTTTCCTTTAAAACAAACCTGATTTGATGTAAAAATAGAACAATCATCTGCTACAGTATTGCCGATATGATATGTACAATAATGTACAACATACAAACACCAGGGTGGTCTGATCACAAACCAAAATATATTGTTTGGACCACCCTGCATCGAACAGATGGCTGACCTGTGTGGACTATAACATAGCCACCCACTCGATCTCACCTTTAAGATGAGGCTAAAAACCTGGGGCGTAATTGGATCACTGGTCACCATCCAGTACTTGGTGCACATCACCCTTCATAAGCTCGCACCCTCTGCAGCCTGTCCGTTCCATCCGGCTGGCCACTACAGACATTTGAGATCCAACCGCAAGTTATCTATTATGAACTTAGCCAGTACTTCATTAATGTGCCTCAATCGTTCAATGCATAATAACGGTGATGGTTCACTGATCACGCCAATTGGACTAGACACATCTACTTAGCCAACTGAGATTTGTAGCGGACCCCCCCCTTTTCTCTTTCCCTCATGATTACACAATATACACATCTCAGTGGAATAACTAAACTCAACAGGGTTGACAACGTTATTATGCTGATACTACGATTTGAAATACAAATTGAAATGAAATATGCCTTCACATTAGAAGCCTACATCTGGGTCCTAATACCACAATGATGTCATGTATAAATAGACTTTTCCATGATGGTTGCGGCAGAATGACACAGCGGAACGCTGCACCTTCTTGGAGAAGCAACACACTCTACTCACTGCACTGATCAAGGTAACATGTTGCCCCTTCTACTTATCACAGAATGCTCGCTCTGTAATTCCAATTCAGGTCCTTTGACCAGGCATTGATTAGTGCAATGCAAGCCCTAAAGTGGTGATTGTGACCCCTGACACTTGTATTCCCATTGAAACCATGAAACACAGACCTGCCTACCTCCATGGGGCATATGAATACCCACCTGTTAAAGAAATAGTCAGACATTACTAATAGCCACTCAGAGGACCCCACCAAGGGCAACTATGAACTTTGTTCGCAATAATACATATGTCATTATGGACACCCTTGGGAATTAATCCACATAACGACCTGTATTGAGATAATATTATCAATCATTCTGGCCACTCGTGTTTCTTGCAGGAATTATTCTCCTTTCTATCCCACATCAGGTATGAGTGGCACAACACAAAACTCTAGTACCTGAATGATCATTTACATTATGAACCATGTTGCATGAAAGTAAATACTGAACCTATCTACCCTCACTCCACACCTGTTAGATAGTCACCTGAACCAGCATTCACAGCAACCACAAGAAAAACAGTTGGTCTGACAATTAAACCCCCACCTCCCACAACCGGCCAGGGACATCTAGTGTTAACCATCACCTTGTATTACACCATCAACTAGCACACTGGGGGCCCTCCAAAAATCCTGACACATAAGCCAGTAGCAGGCATAACCCTCCCTCACTCTCTATCCATGTGGGTAACCATACATGTGAAGCACAAGGCAGCCCACCACACCGTGAAACAACTAATGCAACCAAGCATAGTGGTGTATTATAGTAATGACTTAATGCAAACCACACCCATTAATGCGACCATGCTTTTGATTCATGCTGGACCATTTTCTTTCCCTCTCTCGTCCTTACAGACTAATGCTTACGGATGTACTGTAATCTAAATTTCTAAGCATTACATGTAATGAATTACTGTATGTTATAACGAAAGTCAAATCAAACATAAGATATCCAACCAAATGTTATGAATTACCTTGGTAAATAGCCAGATATTGGGCCTCGTTAGAAGTTTGCTGGTCCGGAAACAAGGGTGTGGTATACTCACTGGCACCGTTGTTTCTGGACTGGAAAACTACGTGTCTACCTGTCGTGGCCGCTGTGCCCAACAGGTCTGACCCTGACGGGCGCAGCAGGCATGGTATGAAGAAAATTCACAGAAGCGCCGGCACCGTTTACAACGGGTTCCGAGTCCCCACCCTCATACAGTCCTGTGCGACTCAATGGGAATGAGATTTACATTTTACCGGTGCCTGACTGCCCGGGCCACCGGACTTGTAATCTCCTGGTGGCACTGGGAAGTCATGCGCCGGTAAAATTATACTAGTCTGGCGGCAACCCACCGGTAGCACCGGCAGGGATACCGCTGGACTCGTAATGAAGCCCATTATTTAACTAGCCTAGAGGAAGCCAAAAATTGGCAAAACGAGAGGCACGTTCACCAAGAGGTTATTGTTGACTATTCATCACTGCATCTATATGCAATGGATGTATAAGATTGCACATGAATGCACCTAAGATGCATGATGTAAACTTCACATAGGTATTTACCTAATTAAAGCACCTCTAGTTAAAACCAACAAGGAATGGAATTATTATTTGAAAGACTGATCTCAAGCATTCAGCCTCAAGTGTGAGGGGTCACCCAGTTAAAGCAAACAATGCACCAAGCGCACCTATTTGAATATATATTTAATTTGATTTCAAAGTTTGTAAGTTCATATGGTATGTTGGTAAGAATATTCGAGGTGCGGGGGAGAAGTGCTCAGCCTTGGTATCTAGGCTGGGGAATATATTGAATAAAGATGATTTCCTGGATAGGAAACCTGCATCCCCTTCACACTACCTATAAGGCCAAAGTCTAAATGTGTATTTGTATTTGAAGGACTGTCCACTGTTAGGATGCCCCCCTAAAGGAGCTGCCAACTAGGCCCCCCTTCTTCTTTTTACTGACTATTGAACATATTATACTTTAGACATGTCTATCATTATAAATACAAAGTGAACAGTAACACAAATTTCTTTAATCAATTTTTGGTTTAGTTTTAGGGTACAAATATGTTTATTATACAAATGATGTAAATGGCCGACCATTTAGGCCTTGGCCTTATAGATAGCGTGCAGGGTCACCCAGTTAATCCAAATACATTATTTCAGACCAGTTGGTGTTAGGCCCCCCTCCACTAGATGCTAACAGTGTCACATTTTTCTGAAAGAAAATATAATTAATATAGACACGTAGATTGGCGCTGTACCACTTGGCAACAAACACCAACCCATATTTATCAATTGAAAGAAAGGAAGTTCCTGATTTTCCTAATATTTAGGAGGTTTAGGGGAGCCTCCATTGCAGTTTTGGAGCTAAAAGTAGACAAGGTGTGGGAAGAGTCATAGGTGAAGCCAATGTTTGTAGCTGAAAATGTGTAGGGGAGGGTGTCAGGTGGGAACTAAATAGGCAGGGAGGAGATGAGGGAGAGTTTTTGGCAGGGATGAAGAGAACCTCTGTTTTGGAGGAGATTAACATCAGAGCATGTAAACACATCCAATTTGTAATGGTGGACAGACAGTTGTAAATGTTGATAGAGAGATCAGAGGAGAATTCTGGAAAATAGAAGATTTGGGTTTCATCTATGAAGAGTGGGTACGGGAACCCAAAGGAAAAGATTCGTACCCTAGAGTAAAAGTTAGAGTGTAAAGAGGAGAGGACCCAAGCCAGAGCCTCATGGAACACCACCGGTTAGGAGAATGAGTTGAGAGTTTTTTTCATTCCAGGAGACAGTATACTGGCGAGGTGCTAGGTAGGATTCCTTCCAGGCAAGGGCTAGATCGCGAATCCCAAGAAGAGAGAGATTAAAAAGGAAATCAGAGTGATCGACAGTGTCAAAGGAAGTAGACAGGTCAAGGAGTATTAGGATAAAAGATAGTCTGGGGTGTTCAGCAGAGGCAATGAAGTTGGAGACAATTATGAGATCTGTTTCAATTAAGTGATAGGAGCAGAAAACTGTTTTTAGTGTGTCTTGAAGGCTGGGATGTCTACGAAATAGATAAGATGGTTAAACACAACCCTTTCTAGCACTTTAGAGTAGTGTGGAAGGAGAGACACAAGCCAAATGTTTGCTGGCAGGTTCGAGTGAACCCCTTGCATTTTTAGGGGACGGCAAGCATGGCTATTTTGAAAATAGAGCGAAAGCAAGCAGAGTTGAAAGACAGGTTGAAGAGTTAAGCGAGGTGAGTGGCCACAAATGGGGCAATAGTCTTTACTAGCTGAGGAGGAAGAGTGTCTTATGGGGAACACAATGGATTAGCCTCCAACAGTAGACATGGGATTTGCTCAATATTCACGTAACTAAAGTGGGAGTAAGAGTCAGTGGAAGATGGTAGAGTAGACAAAGTGTAGAAAGTAGGAGGAAATGTAAGGAAGGTCAGGACAGAGTACCTAATTTTGGAAATTCCTACATAAAACTGTTCAGCTTGGTCATTAGCTCTAAGAGTGGAGTTGATAGTCTTAGGTTAGGAGGTGTGAAAAGTGAGTTTAGAGTGCCATGTAGCCAATGAGGATGGTTGGAGTGAGAGTTGTTGAGGGTAAGGTAGGATTCAATTTTTGATCTTTCAAGAGAGGATTTGAGAGAGTTCAGAGCAGAGAGGTGGAGTTACAGGTCGTCATGCAAGTGGGTTCATCTCTGTGGGCACAGCCGCTGATGCATATCTGTGTAGAGACAGCATATGAATGTGGTGACCAAAGTTTGAGGATGCTGAGACTAAGGGGTGAAAGTTAGCAGTGGGAAGTGAGAGGAGAATGAGTCATATTGTAGGAATTTGAAGCTGATGAAGGCAGCGATAGTGGAATAGGCATCAGGTGTTATGGAAGTGAGTGAGAACTGTATGTCAGAGAGAAAGGGAGCTATGTCAGTAGGTTTACATTCCTTTTAGTAATATGTGAGGCAATTGTCAAGGCGAGGTTAGAGGTGGAAAGGAAATGGGGTTGGAAACAATTGAGTGATCAGATAACAGTGGTGTGCCAATTGTATTAGTGGCTGAGAGAAAGGAGCGGATGAAATAGAGATCCAAAGAGTTACGCCCAGTGTAGGTTGGTAGGTTATGGATCGAGTGGAGAGTGCAGTCACTAACAAAAGACTGAAGTTCAGATTTATACAAAACTGTTGTAGATGGGAGGTTACAGTCACTTAAGAGAATGAGGTGATGTTATGTGGAAAGAGAATCAAAGAGTTGCCCAAGTTCATCAAAGAATAGTCCAGTAGAACCAGGAGGGCAGAGTAACAGTAGAAATAGTGAATCCAAAAGGGGTAGGAGAGGACAGGGAGTTGGAGATTTGTGAGGCGATGAGGCAGGAAGAGAATAGGTGTCCACCAACTTCACCTCTGCCAGTCAGATAAGGAGAGGTAATGAAGGACAGTTTGGAGTCATGTATGGCCAGTGGAATGGCAATGTCAGATGGAGAAATCCAGGTTCCAGTCATAGCAAGAAGATCTAGGGGAGGAGAGGTGGGATGAGAGTAGTGATTAATAAAATATATTTTGTTGCATACAGTTGATGTGGTAAGGAAGAGTAGAGAATCAGATTTTCAGCGGAAGAGTTGCGAAGAGGTTGATTGTTAGGGGAGGTGTGGTTTGATCGTCAGCTTTGTTGGAAGTTGGAGGTGCAAAAGTGATGGAGTAGTTGAAGTCTCGAGCTGCGTGTTTTATGATAGGGAATGGAAAGGAGGAAGTTGTAGCATATTTGGAGAAAATGCAGGGAGAGACAAGCCAAAGCAGTAACACGAGCAAATGCATAATATGTGAGTACTGCAGTGTGGTGAGGCAGCACAGTAATTAGCAAGCTACGGGCACTCACAGGTGCCGCAGTTAGGAAGGCAAAAACAAAGATGAAGAAGCAAAGAGGCTGGTCAATGGTTAATCTTCACCGTTAACTCTTCTTCCTTTGTCTGGGAATCCCTGGACTGGACACTCGTTAGGAGTTCGAAAAGACCTACAGGCCGATTCATGGAATTAATATGCGCTGAAATTTTTGGCGCAAGCGTGCGAATCTCAGTGCAAGTGCAAAAATCGCAGTGCAAGTGCGAAAATCGCAGCGAAAGCTGTGCACAGCGATTCATGGAAGTCCGTGCGCGTGTAAATCCCTGGATATGCGCTAACATGCTGCGTGGCGCACGCTGGCGCACATGTCTCCAAACAGCGTGCGCTAAGCGCACATCGAAAGCGCACATAGCGCACACTACAAAAGTAGGCGGAACAGGGGGCGTAACACGCGGAATGGGGAACAATGCTTGAAAATGTGGGCGGCACGGGGGAAGCACAGGAGGCAAATGTGCGGAACGCCCACAGTGCGTCTACAACACGTATTCATGGAATCGAACGGGGCTAATGCGTGCGCCAAAAAAGACGTGCTAATCCGGAAACACGTACGCCAGCAGGAAGCAGGCGTACGTGGACCCACGCAGCATAAAAGTGCGCGCAAACAACAAACAAGCTCAGACGCCAAGATGAATATACCGTTCCTAGCAGCAGTGGTCATGGGATACCGCAGGAGGAGGAGGATAGTCAGGCCGAGAATATTTACACCCAGAACCAGCCTTTTTGGGATGCCTGATGACCAGGTGTATGGGAGGTACATGTTTCTGCCTCACATAATACTCGAGCTGGTGAGTGAGTGGGAGGATGACCTCACATTACCCACCATGTGCTCCCCAGCACTCAGCCCCCTGGAGAAGGTCCTCAATGTACTGCACTTCTTGGCCACTGGATCATTTCAGTGAACAAGTGCTATAGTGGGGGGGTGTCACAGGCCACACAGTCACGCTGCCTACACCAGGTGTTGGCCATCATGACTGCATGCCCATCAGTCCGCAGGCACATATACCTGCCCAGAACACCTGCAGAAAGGCAGGCTGCCGTCCAGGATTTCTATGCAGTGGCACAATTTCCCAAAGTGCTAGGTGACATTGATTGCACCCGTGTTGCTCTGCGTCCCCCCAGGGCATCTGAGCACATCTATAGAAACCGCAAGCACTGCCATTCCAACAACGTGTAGGTAGTATGTGATGCCAAGGCAATCATCACCTCAGTATATGCCAACTATCCAGGGTCCACCCATGACAGTTTCATTGACAGAATGTCAACCCTAAACTGGGACCTAGAAGCTGGGCGGCATGGCGATACATGGCTGCTTGGTGAGTATAAATGCCACTGCACATGCATGCATGTCAGATACTGAGTCATGTCACAAGCCCACTAATTATACCCATCACCACCTCCCCAGGGGACAGTGCCTACCCTCTGAGCACCCACATGATGACGCCAATTCGGAACCCCACCACGCCACCCGAGGAAAGATACAACACAGCCCATATTGCAACGCGCGGCATAGTGGAGTGCACATTCGGAGTGCTCAAGTCACGCTTTCGCTCCATTGACCGCTCTGTTGGGCAGCTGTTATATGCTCCCCCAGTAGTGTGCAGGATCATAGTGGCAGCATGTGTCCTGCACAACGTTGCAACACGCCGGGGCCTGCCGGTGGACATGGTGGTGCCCCCACATCCCCAACCACATGCACGCCCGCTGCGCATGGGAGGGGAAAGGGCTCGTGGTGAGGCAGCCTTACACAGCTGGTGGTTAATTGCTTCACATAAAATCACACCCCTTTAGAGTGCACACAGCCCTGGCACATACCAGCTGACAATCAATGATGATGACATAAGGGACACTCAACTGTCACAACCATACCATCCTGAGATTGGTCACCTGGAAGTGTTACATTGTGTGCATCCCTACCTACCCAAACACCACCAATGCTGTGTCATCAAAAGACATACATCTATGCTGCTAAATTCATTACCCCCTTGATAAATACAACATGAGAGCAGCGCCATGTTACCCAACCCCTCCCCAGCTCCACCACCAAACACACCATGGCATGTCATGCAATGTGAAAGCAAACAAAGCAATGCACAAGACCTGACACAAGTGTCACAATGGACACTGTCCCTAATGGAAACTGCCCACACACAATATGCTCCCAGTAACAGCACACATTACCAAAATACTTACCACCAACACAATGCTGCAACACACCATGGAAAAATGTAAAAACATGACAGTAGTAAGTTCAAGTAGTGATAGTCTTACAACCTGAATACACCAGCACATCAACCCCTTCCAACTGTAGAGTGTTGCTGCCACGCAAATGTCTCAGTGTACTGCATACAACATGAACTGCATCTGCAAAGTAGACGGCCTTGTGAAGACATGAGGAAGGAACCTGCAGATTAGGAGGAAGACATGGATGCACAAGCACATATCAATACACCATGCAGTGTACAATACAACAACAATATCCACTAGGGATGTCTACACAGTATTGACTACCGACTGCCCACACAGCTCATGGGAGCCCAACGTCACTGTGTAATTCACTGTCACTTGGTCACACCCTTTGCAAGCCCATGGAAATGGGAAGCAGGAGGGGTGTGTGTCTCACGAACCCAAGCATCTAACCCAAACTCAGGACAAGCCTGCATGTGCCCAGCCGGAATACAGTGGATGCCCACGGGGGCCACACAAGGCAACACACTGTAAAAAAAAAATCAAAAATCAAAAATGGCCATGTGGAGGTCAGGGGGGTGGGGGAGGCCACCCAGGAGGTTCGAGGACAGGGTGTACACCAACACCCACCTCTGTGGATGTTGCAAAAGAAAACCTCCTTGGGCTCATGGCCTGCACGGCTATGCCATTGTGGGAGAACTGCTGTTGCTCTGCTCATCCTCTGCTGCTGCATCAGGAGGCAGTGGCACTATGGGAGGCAGCCCACGCAAAGCCCTGGTATGGTTCTCCATGGCAGCAAGCATGCGGGTCTGGAAGGTCTGATTCTGGAGGATTAAAGTGCGGAGATCCCCATGCAGCACATCACGGGTTGCCTGCATTTCTGCACACATGGCCTCGCGTGATGCCCGGATCTCCTCACGTGTTGCATGCAGCTCAGCTGAGAGTGAACGCGTGAGCTGCTCCAGCTGCTGTTCTGCCCTAACATTTTGGGAAGCCTCAAGTTCAAGCAGACTCTGCCTGAGGTTATGGAGTTCCACCCTTAGGGCTTCCCTGCGGCCCTGTAACTCTATTGATATGGATTTGCGCAGAGTCTCCAGTGCCGCCGTCGGTCCCTGTTGGATGCCAACATGTCTTCCCTGTGTGATTGGCAAATGGAGTCTGTTGCCTGCTGTTGTTGCTCCATCTGCCTTTCAGGGGGGATAATGGAAGTGGCCACCCTCTCCATTGCCTTAGCCATCATTTCTACTGAGGCTGCCTGTTGGGTTGCCTTACCGTACATGGAGTTTTCCCATACAGTATTGCCTGGTGGCGCACGGCCACCGCGTCGACGGGCACCACACCTGTTTGGGGCAAGGCGATCTGCACCTTGCTGTACTGGCATTGCCTGAGGCTGCAGGACTGCATTCCCCCTCTGATCTGCTGGCCCAGGAACAGGATCAAATGCTGTGGAATGTGACCCTGCATCCGTAACCGCCAAAGGCGGACCTACCAACACTGACATCCCCATAGAGGGTTCTACCCCTGGTCCAGGTGGGTTGGACAGAACAGAATCCCTGCCAGAAACACTTACCTGCGACGGCACATAAGTCTCATCATCCGACTCAGCACCTGAATAGAGGCCTGGGGAGGTGCACCCAGAGACACCCCTGGACAGTATGGTCTGCAGTAACATTGGGTTTTCACCCACCACCACACCACGTCCCCCACTGGTGCCCGGTCGTGCCTGAGATCCCTCCTGGGTCTGCACCATCTCCTCAACCTCAACAGCAACAAGTGCGTCATCACCTGCAAAAACATGAAAGACAATAAATGGAAACAGGCATGAGCACCATAGCATACACATAGGCCGTGACAAGCCAGAGATCCAGTACATGATTTGCACATGTCCCACATGACTATAACCCTGCCATGCATGCACTGTCAAAGAGCTGGAAGTGGAGTCAAAAAGGCAGACACTGGGGAGAGCAAGATGGAAAAGCAACACATTTGCAGCATGTTGGGTAGCACTGGCATCACACATCAGGCTGTGAATGGCATGTCCAATACACATACATGACACATGCCACCACACAGATGTCATGTTGCATAGCCACGGCAAATTACAAAACTACAGCAATATGTTAGTGAATGAGTACTGTCACACATCCATGTCACATCGACATGATGCGAAGATTGATGCTGAATAGTGTTGCAAAATATGCATGTGCCACACACTGAAACACATCCAGTGTCCAATAACACAGTCATTGTGGGCTGATCAATGGTTGGTCACTCTAACATTTCAGGAAACATCTGTCATCTTCCACATGCAAACAGGCCCTAACAAAAAATGTCTGCAGCCCAATACTCCCTCGGCTTGAATAGTGTAATCATTAACACAACTAGGTAAAAATAGTGGCCCAGTGTGGGCTGTAAACAATGACCGAAGCATATCACATATGTTGCAATAGGGCAGAATAATGCATAGCAAAAATGGGAGAGTGGAAACAATCAGCCTGATTGAACACTTACAAAATCTGAACAATGTAGTTGCAAGATGACAGTTCAAGGTAAAGTGCACTAATGTGGGCCTAATTGGCAACTGTGGGCAGAAGGGATACAGTCATACCCAAATCCAAGGCACCTGAATGTATGGGAGGAAGCAAATGGGTGACCCATAACACTCAGGAGTACACACCTTCACCTGGCACTCAATCAGAACCCGTCACCCAAACAACATACACATGGATTACACACACACGCATGGGCACTCACCAGACAATGCGTCGTAATCAGGTACATCTGCCACACCTTGGATCTGTTCCTCTGTGACTAAGGTCCCAACAACAGACTCATGTTCAGTGAGTTTGTTGTCCTCTTGTGGAGACCCACCGCCAGTCACCAGATTAGCAGCATGATTTGAGGCCAGCTTGTTCTTTGCTCTGCATTTCAGGTCATTCCATCGATTGTAGCAATCATCAGCTGTGTGTCTCACAAATCTAAGGGCACTTATGCGGTCCGCGATGGTCTCCCAGTGTGCCCTACGTTGACCAAGTGTGGTCTTGCACCCTGCAGTCACCAACATTTCACGGCTATGCGCCAACACATAGCTCACAAGTGCATCAAGTTCGGGGTCATTAAAGCTAGGCTTCCTTGACGTGCCGGACTGTGTAGCTGTGTCTGGGGTCTCGGCCTGTAGTGCCAGAGCATCCTTCTTCCCCCTCTTCAAAGGTGGAGCAGAGCCTGAGTGGCTTGCGCCGCTCTGGTCAGTAGGGGCAGAAGCGCAGGTGGACTGGGTACTGGGAGTGTGCGAAGGCACAATGACCATATGTCTTGGTGCAGGCATTGGCTGAAGTGTAATGTTGGCAGGGGCAACGTCAGGACGGACACTGTCCCGGCTGGGAGACTCAGAGCTGGGGTGGATAGAGCTGCAGCAGCCCCTGCAGCCTCCCCACCCTGCCTACTTGGGGCAGCAGATGACATCCACATGGCCTGGTGACACCAACTTGCACCGACACACGTGGCTTAGACTTGCTGACCTGGAAGTCAGCCTGGGAGTCATCCTGTGCCAGCTCAGGTGCCACAATGGGCTGGTCCAACATGGGCTGAGCTGGGGTGGTGTCAGCCACGTTTCCCTCAACCATGGGGGGGGCATGGTTGTCCCTGATTGGTCCTCCACACATGGGGGACTAGGGGCACCCTGCAAATCCTGGCCACGTCCACTACCGCTCCCACCACGCCCAGCTTTTGGAGGTCGGCAACTTTGCCTCCCTTACCGCTAGGTCGCCTCCCAACCATGGCACTGATGTTGTTGTGCGTATGGGAGTTGCAGTAAACAATTGTCCTGGGCAATTGGGGGTGGAAGGGGGAGGGTACTAGATGGAATTCGTACCCTAGTGCTCTAGCAAGGCTGTCTGTGACCCTTGGGGGAAGATGACGGGTCACGCAACGCACAGGCACCCCAAAAACAAAAAGTAATGTGCACGCAACCCCTCGTAGACCACATGCGTGGAAAAATGAACCCGCACTACGCTGTGGCACCCAGAAACACAAAAACAAGCGTACGCGTGTTACACGCAGCCTACAATGACCTCTGAAGGGGTACGCGAAACACGGGGGCAAGCACAGTTGATAAATGCGTGCCCGACTCACCGTCTGCCTGGAAAAAGAACGTGAAAAACATGCACGTGTGCGTGTTGGCAACACCCCCGCCAAAAGAAGAACTGTACGCTGTCTGAGGAGACAGGACAAAAGAAGAAGTTAACGCTGTTTGAGGAAACAGGCCCAAAAAAAATAAAGAACACTGTCAGAGGTAACAGGGAGTACGAACTTGAAACGCTGTGAAGTAATCGCGTGTGAACCGACAAGAAGTACGAATTCACCCACTCGCTCTCCAAGAAAAGCACGTACAAGGGAATGGGGTCCTACACATACCTTTTAAAGCAGCCAACACGTACAGCGTCACTTACGCATGTACGCGCTAACGCCCTTTCCTCCAATTACACGAGATGACACTCGGACGTGCAGTTTTTGGACGTGTACGATGAACATGCACCCGTGTTGATGGAAACGCCCGCGCGCGTTACGTCACTTATGCACGTAGACCCTTTCCTCGGATTACACGCATCCGCACGTGGACGTGCACTTTTTTCACGCACGCTGACCCTCTATACCCACGTCACGAGGGAAACGCCCGTGCAAGTCACTCACAGAAGCGCTTACGCGTTAAGGGCCTTTGGTCCAATGAAACCGCGCATGTGTGCTGACGCGCTTATGCGCGAAGGGCCTTTCCTCGAATTACACGCTGACGTGCAAGATTTTCACATGCCAAATCACTCCGTATCAAGCTGGCCACACAACAACACACGGAAGACCACACTCCTGCCCAGAAGGCCGAATTACTGCCCCCCAGAGCCCAGAGCACGCTCCCACCTGCTATCTGCTGCTGCCTGACTGCCTGCTGGCCACGTGCCCTGCTATTTGCTGCCTGCACATCAGCCAGGGGTGCAGTTGCTGTGACCACCCCTGCTGGAACCGAAGACTCCCGACTGGGATACCATCGCTCCACAGCCCAGCCCCAGGACCCAGTTGCCCACCCACTCCTGCATCTGGGGTTGCCATGTCGGGCACAACACCATCTGGCACCACTGGCAACCCCCAGCCAAAGAGGCAAAGAGCCACCAGCTTCAGTGTCAGGGAAGTTGGTGTCCTGGTGGAGCAAGTCCTGGGGCAGTATGATGCCCTCTTTGGAAGTTTGTGCGCCGACAATGAAGGACGGACCAGGATCTGGATGGACATCGTGACTGCCATCAACGCGGACGGGGTGGCAGTCCGCGACTTACACCATGTCAAGAAGCGCTGGGTGGACTACAGGTCCAGGACCCTCAACAAGGCCCGGCGCCTCTTGAAGACGCGGATGCCAAGGGGTGCCGGGGCCACCTGTCCGACCACCAGATGAGGGTCCTGGAACACATATGCCCAGCGCTCCACGTCCAGGTCCTTGAGAGGCAGACCCGTCTGGAGTCGAGCGGTAAGTGTACATGCATACTGATTGGACGCTGTGCGTGTGGTGGTGTGCCAGTAGAGTGCAGGTTGGGCCATGTAGGGATATGTATGGACAGGGGTGTGAGCCTGCCACATGTGAGTCCTCTTAGGTGTGAGACACATTGATGGTGTATGTGTTGGTAAGCATGCTGTGCAAATGCAGGTGTGGCAGCACACATGTTTGAATTTCTGTGTATGTACATTGGCATGGTTGTGGTGTCACACATGGATGGTGGTTCCTGCTGCATGTATCTGCACTGTGTACATGTGCATATGTGTGTATTTGACAAGTGTGCAACTGTGATGCAACATGGATGCACGTGACACTGATATGTAGAAGGCTGAATGCCAGATATGACATGTATGGCGATCGCATCACTGCGACAGTTGTAGGAGATGTAGACATGCATGTAAGTGTGGTGGCGTGTGTGCATGTCTAGTGCACTCCCTGTGTTTCATGTGATGTCAGGCTCACCTTCGGCTGTTGTATGTGTATGGATGTTGCTGCATGGTGCAATATTGCTGTGGAAATGCTCATGTGTGTGAGTTGAAATTACATGTGTGTCGTGGAGTGTGATGCCATGTCTGAAGTTTGACACTGCCACTCATGTGCAACTGTCATGTATGTATCAGCCCATTGTACAGTTCCCTGATGTCTGTGTTTTATCTCTCTCTGTCTGCACCGTCAACTGATGAAGAGGGCGGAGAAGGTGCTGTGGAGCACAGCGTCAGGGATCGCACCACCAGCCGGAGACGCAAGGCCTGGCTCCCCTCCCAGATTGTCATCTCGTCGGGGAGTGAGGAGTCTGGTGCCGCATCCCAGGCTGCAGCTGCCGAGGGTAGGTCCAAGAGGCAGAGGTCGGAGGTGGACTCCTCTTCGGCAGAAGGGGCAGCTGAGACCCAACAGGGTCCAACGGAGGAAGATGGCATGGAGTCATCCAGGTTGGTGGGGGGTTTGGTGGAGGAGGAGGCCGGGGAAGGGACAAACACGGGGTCTGTAGGTGGGGATTCCACTGGTGCTAGTGGTGCAGTGCAGGGGCAAGGACAGGAGGCAGCACAGGCCGCCGCAGAGGTGCCTGTGTGTAATCCTGTCCCAGATCCTGTCACTGCATCATCTGGCACCAGCAGGGATGCCTACATCCAGACCCGTTTTCAGGGATGGGTTGAGCACACAACAACTGGCCTTCCTCTCCCTGCAGACGTGGCTATCGGGACCGTGTTGAGCCTGTCCTGAGTGGGATAGTGTTGCGTCAATGGGGCATGCGAGGTGACCTGCAGTCTTTTCATGGAGAAACTGCACGTCGTCTCGCATGCCTCTTTGACAACGTTGACCTACTGGGACGGGTCACCAGTGCTGGATTCCTCCGTGTGCTGGACCTTCTTGCGACCCCTCCTCACCTGAACCCCCTACGTGCCAGTCGTCCTTCATGCCATCTTCCCACCTATGTGTCACCTGGGTACCCTGTGGAGCTGCTCCTGACCCAGCGGCCAGGCTGGTGGAGGACACATCCCTGCCACAGTCGGGAGTCGGACGTCCAGCAGGGGTGGCCACCACGACAACTGCACCCCAGCCAGAGGAGGATATGCAGGCAGCAAGAGCCAGGGCACGGGCACAGACACAGCAGCAGCAACATGGTGGGAGCAATGATGGCTCGGGGCCTTCAACATCAGAGGGACAGGCATCGGCCATAGGGCAGGAGGACCCTGGATTTCAAGTGTCTTCCGTGTGGCAGTGGTTGGGCCACGCCATAGAAGCGGAGCGGCAGCGGTCAGAAGAGGCACGGCTCACAATGGTCAGGGCGGAGAACTCCATGCAGAGGGCCCTGAGGTGGGCCGAGTGCCTCGAGGCAATTCGCAGGGAGTTGGAGGTGAACATGTCTTCATCCCTGCGAACCCTCGGGGCCATGGAAGAGGACCACCTCCAGGACATTGAGCAGGAGTTCCATGATGCCCTGGCCCGGGACATCAAAAAGTGAGCCGTCGGACTAGCCCGCTTTCATTGGAAATAGTTAGATAGTGTTAGGTTTCCTTTCTGTTTTTGTTTATTTTGGGCCGCTTGGACAATGCACCACATTTTTGTATATAGTTCATTAGTAGGTTTCATTTCATTTGTTGGGCTCATGGACCCTGGATTGGTGATTTGTATATAGTTGAACAATGGATGTTTCTTTTTAATCTCACCATGGCACAATGGATTTCATATATTTTTTTTCCCTTGGATTTGCTTTGTTGGATTTCTTTCTGATTCGATATTTTTGATATTTTTTATTTTTTTCCAGACATGCTGCGTTTTATTTCTTATTCCCATTATAGAATTTCTTTTTTTTTCATTACATTCTTGTTGTGTTCAATACATTTTTGTTTCATACTTCGATGTGTGGTATTCTCTCATTGGTTTCATGCATGTCATAATATGGGTTTTAACATTCACTTGCACCCATTGTGTGTGTGTGACGGACATGTGTTCATGTACATACTTGCCATTCGGGTTGTATCATGTAATGGCCATTTCTCTGTGGGTGGATGCAATACTTGTTTGGGTCTTTGGGCTGGGGTGGCGTGGGGTGGGGTGTGGTGTGGGTGGCCATGAGGCCCATGATTGAGGATCGTCATGACGTGGGTGCTGGGGGACATGTGTGGGACATGAGTGGGGACCTGCTGGCAGGTGCCCCTGACTGCCGGGGGGGTGGGGGTGCTGGGGGACATGAGTGGGGGCCTGCTGGCAGGTGCCCCTGACTGCTGGGGGATGGGGGTGCTGGCGGACATGTGTGGGACATTTGTGGGGGCCTGCTGGCAGGTGCCCCTGACTGCTGGGGGGTGGAGGTGCTGGGGAACATGAGTGGGGGCCTGCTGGCAGGTGCCCCTGACTGCTGGGGGTTGGGGGTGCTGGGGGACATGAGTGGGGGCCTGCTGGCAGGTGCCCCTGACTGCTGGGGGGTGGGAGTGCTGGGGGACATGTGTGGGACTTGAGTGGGGACCTGCTGGCAGGTGCCCCTGACTGCTGGGGGGTGGGCGTGCTGGGGGACATGTGTGGGGGCCTGATGACAGATGCCCCTGACTGCTGGGGGTGGGGGTGCTGGGGGACATGAATGGGGACCTGCTGGCAGGTGCCCCTGACTGCTGGGGGTTGGGGGTGCTGGGGGACATGTGTGCGACATGAGTGGAGGCCTGCTGGCAGGTGCCCCTGACTGCTGGGGGGTGAGGGTGCTGGGGGACATGAGTGGGAGCCTGCTGGCAGGTACCCCTGACTTCTGGGAGACATGTGTGGGGGCCTGCTGGCAGGTGCCCCTGACGGCTGGAGGGTGGGGGTGCCGGGGGACATGAGTGGGGGCCTGCTGGCAGGTGCCCCTGACTGCTGGGGGTAGGGGTGCTGGGGGACATGAGTTTGTGATCACTAGTGCAAGGTGACATGTGGCTTGGCTGGGGGGCATGCCCATGGTGGATGGGCTGCCTGCGGGACATGACCTGGGGTGCAGGGTAGTCCACTGTGGTGTGGGCTGCCTGCAGGGGCCGTGGAGGGTGTAGAGGGAACACCTGGGAGGACCCACACTGCCAATTCACGTGTAGACTCCCCGCGCACCCCCAGAATTCACGTACCCTGCTCTGACAGCTAAATCGCATGTGAAACTTCTCGCGAAGCCCAGTTTTACACGTACCCCACTCGCACAGGGCATTTCGCGTGTGAAACTTCCCGCACACCCCCGAAATACACGTTCCCCTCTCCAATCGCATGTGAAACTTCCTGCGCACCCCAGGAATACACGTACCCCACTCGCACAGGGCATTTCGCATGTGAAACTTCCCGCGCACTCCCAAAATACACGTTCCCCTCTCCAATCGCATGTGAAACTTCCCGCGCACCCCAGGAATACACGTACCCCACTCGCACAGGGCCTAACGCGTGTAAAACTTCCTGTGCACCCCAGGAATACACGTACCCCACTTGCACAGGGCATTTCACGTGTGAAACTTCCCACGCACCCCCGAAATATACGTTCCCCTCTCCAATCACGTGTGAAACTTCCTGCGCACCCCAGGAATACATGTACCCCACTCGTACAGGGCCTATCGCGTGTGAAACATCCTGCGCACTCCCAAAATACACGTTCCCCTCTCCAATCGCGTGTGAAACTTCCCGCGCACCCCAGGAATACACATACCCCACTCGCACAGGGCCTAACGCGTGTAAAACTTCCTGTGCACCCCAGGAATACACGTACCCCACTTGCACAGGGCATTTCACGTGTGAAACTTCCCACGCACCCCCGAAATACACGTTCCCCTCTCCAATCGCATGTGAAACTTCCTGCGCACCCCAGGAATACATGTACCCCACTCGTACAGGGCCTATCGCGTGTGAAACATCCCGCGCACCCCGAAATACACGTTCCCCTCTCCAATCGCGTGTGAAACTTCCCGCGCACCCCAGGAATACACGTACCCCACTCGCACAGGGCCTATCGCGTGTGAAACTTCCCACGCACCCCAGGAATACATGTACCCCACTCGCACAGGGCATTTCACGTGTGAAACTTCCTGCGAACCCCTGTTATACACATACCCCGCTCCAATCGCGTGTGACACTCCCCATGCAGCGGGGTATGTGTATTCGGAGGGGTGCGCAGGGAGTTTTACAGGCGTTTTTGTGGTTGGGGGCCTGTGCGCCATGTACGGGATTTGTGCTCTGTGCATGGCGCACGGGGAGAGGTTGGGGACGTAACTGGCGCTGCTGCAGGGTCGCTGCGCCAATCTGCACCACGGCTGGTTTTGGAAGCTAAAATCCATGAATACGTTGTGCGCGGAAATGGATTTTAGCGCACACAGCGGGTGCAGTAATTCGCACACGCACACTGTGCGCCAGCCACGTGCACCACTTGTGCGCTGAATTCTATGAATTACCCCCATAATTCACTCTTGTCATATGATTGCCTAGTCAATCAGAGGTGTGCCTCTCTGATTTTGTCCCTGATGTTGCTGGGCATGGTGGAGATGGATGGAGAGCAATCAGGTGAGTGAATAGAGGGATAGAGGGGAGCGATTGGCGGTATGGTGCTATCTGTATAAGGACAGCAGAATTTGCAGAGGGGGGTTGCAAAGTTCCTAGCCATATTAAAAGGCAGTGCTAAGGAGCGTGGGAGAGTAGATGGTGTGGAGCAGGAAGCACAAGGAGGGGAGGGGATTACCAAGAGGAGTGGATATAAGAGGACATACAGGCGACCAAATAAGGAAAGCAAGACATGGCACTGCAATGAGGCAGGTACAGAAAGGGGGGTATGAGAACACTGATAAGAGGTTTTCATGGAACGGTGTAATTACAGAAAAAAATGCAGGCATGTGAAAGTCACGGTTTTCAACAAAGGTGAAACACAAGCATTCTTGTAGGTGAAAGGTGAAATACAGGAGATGTTTTCACGTAGAACCACAACATTGTGGATTAATTGCCCATTATTGGTGCATATATATATAAAATGATATGGCAGGTCATAGGAATAACCTCGCCAGATCACTAGTCGGCATTGTTAATCATCCGAATTATGATGGTATTTGATTGTCTTCGAACCTCCAACTTTCATTCTTGATTAATGAAAATATTATTGGCAAATGCTTTCACTTTGGTTCGTCTTGTGCTGGTACAAGACTTTCACCTCTAGCGGCACAATATGAATGCCCAGTCGTCCCTTGTAATCATGGCACCAATTTAAAAAAACAATAAAATAGAACTGGAGTCCTATTTCATTATTCCTAGCTGAAGTATTCAGATTACCAATCAGCTTCAAACACTCTCACTTTGGACAATCAGTCAAGAGCATCAAGTGGGTGCTGGGTGGCTGGGACAGGCAGTAGTTTGCATCACGGCAGACCACCAGCTCGATCCCAAGATCAAACTACAATCTTTTTATCTGCAACAATTTTAATATAGGCTTATGGGGCTAGAATTACCACAGCAGCTGGCACCAGACTTGCCCTCCAAAGAATCCGCATTTAAGGATAAAAAGTGCACTCATTCCAATTACATGGCCTCAAAAGAGTTTTGTATTGTTATTATTCGTCACTACTCCCCTGAGTCAGGAGTGGGTAATTTTCCCACCTGCTCCCTTCCATGGACGTGGTGGCTGTCTTTCAGGCTCTGCCTCTGGAATCAAACCCTGATTCCTCATTAACTGTGGTCACCATAGTAGGCACAGAAAGTACCATCAAAGGTTGATAGGGCAGACATCCGAAAGTATTGTCGCCATCACAGGGACGTCCAAGTGGCACAAGGTTATCGAGAGTTACCAAAGTGGTGGGGCAAGCCCAGATTGGCCTTGGTCTGATAAATGCATGCATCCTAGGAGATCAGCGCTCATCAGCATGTATTATTAGCTTTAGGATTACCACAGTTATACAAGTAGCAAAACGATAAATAAAAAAAAACATACCTGCTTTAATGTGCTATTCGCAGTTTCACTGTACGAGTCATGTGTACTTACAAGTGCATGGTTTAATATTTGACACAAGGATATGCTACTGGCAGGATCAACCAGGTAGCCGCACATGTGGGAGGGTGGCAAAGGGGCAGCCTCGCACCCAACTTGGGCTAACCATCGTACCTTCAGTGGTCTGCGGGACCCAAGCATCAGAGCGTGTCCTGACACTTGGGGTATGGGTGAACAGGTCAGCCACACAGGCACAAGTGGCAGAGCCTGCTCCGCCACCACAGGTGAGGGGTGGAGAGGTTGGGTCAGGCACAACTTAAAGCATGAAGGGTGCTCATGTGTCCCCTCCATTGAGACAGCTCCATTGGCTTCCTATTGAAAAACAGATTATTTTCAAGTCAATGGGCCTCATTACGAGTTTGGAGGACTCGGGTCCGGGTTCCTTGAATGAGGAATTACTGGGTCATTTCAACCTTGGAGGACCCGGTAATTCCTCATTCAAAAAACCCATCCCCATTTGAGCCCTCATAGGGCTCAATGGGAATGGAGAGGGAGCTAATAACGGGCCCGTTATTATCGGGCCCATTATTAGCTCCCTGGTCCCCTTGTGGGATCCGCAAAGGACGTCTGGTCTGACCAGACATTCAGAGCGGGTACCGCAAGGGAACCTTGTAATAGGGCGGAATGGGTTTAACGGCACCGGCACCATTACCGGCGCCGTTAAACCCATTCCGCCCACCTCGTAATGAGGCCCAATGTGTATCATCCATGGTGCCTGCTATGGTTTATGGGCAGATTATCTTCAGGCAAAATTTCTTTACTACGTTCCAGCCCGATGCCTCTGCTCTCAGTCTGCTCTTCAAATTCCGGTCCCTCACTTTAGACTGGCCTGCATGGGCGGCCGTGCCTTTTTGAGGGATGCTGCAAAGTCCTGGAACACTCTTCCTCTCCTCCTCTGCGGGACAGTAGGCCATTTGCCTTCTGACGTTTGCTAAAATATTTCCTATTTTTAATTCTTATGATAGAGTACTGTTAGTCTCCCGCTTATTGCACCATGATGCCCTTGGACGAACATGCACATAATACATTCTATTAACATAGCATTCTATTAACAAACAAGGGTTTTGATGCTCACCATTACCAGTGTGGTGACAGGGAATGACACCCAGCAGGGCATTTGTTCTGAACTGATGGTGAAAATGTGCCCGGTAGAGAATGGGGAATAACATGGCTTACGAGCCCAGACCACATGTGGTGCCTGAAGCTAGCACTACCTGAATCAATCCACTCAGATCTGACAGTTAGGGATGCTGCCGGGCTACTTGCACATGCCTCTGCTGATAGGAGCGTGCCACCCATCTAAGGGGCCTCCCTGGGGTGTACCATCGAGTTGTCATGGTCCCACAGAGGGTGGAAGTTAATTGCCTGAAACAATGGCATAGTCCAACCAAGCAGTCAAACCTTAGACAGAACAAGTGTATCAAATCGATTCCATGGGGTGCAGGGAGGAACATGAGCAGGCCGTCCTGCCATCCACATGTAAGTCAGCTGAATTTACCTTGACGGCCAGACTCCCTTCTCCCCGGAAAGATAGGCCTCTCAAAAGAGCAACAAAGGCTTGCCTGGGTAGGAGGCAGCCCCACCAGATGGGCTCTTCTGGGACATCTTGCAAGGAATGGCCCATGTTCTCGGCTTGAGGGTGATGCAGTGGCTTCACACAGAGCCTGTGTGGGGCAGTGAGAGCCAAGTGGGGAAGGTGACAAATCTTTCTTATAATATGTGTACCCTGGGTGACAGAGGGGGAGGTCTGGGCAAAAGTGTCCAACCTCACTATAGACTCAACATGAGAAATCATTCAAATTGGCTCCCATCCGGACCTCCAGAGCAAGGCAGCCATCTGGTAGTGCCATGCCTTCTAATGAGCCTGGGTGAGAAAGGCCCATGGTCACATAGCAAACGATCAGGAGGCTCCCAGGGAAAGTGAGGACCTCTGCTGGGCAGGGAGGGGGACCCATGTGCAAGATATGTGCCCAAGGGATAGAGCAGTATCCTGGCAATCCTGGAGCTCTGGTCAGGGCACATTACTGCTTTTCCTTCCAGGGAGGGGTGGGTATACCACTGGATAACCCTGTGATAGCAGCTGGGCAGGGGGACAGTCTACACACGTGGGAAGCAGGCGTCCAATGACAGGGGAATCACCCTATCCTGGAGCTCTGGCCATGGGGTGATTGTGCTTTTCACCTCCAAGGAGGGATGGGGACCCCATTGAGGTGCCCCGGGACAATTGCTTTGCAGGGGGATGGTTTACCCACATGGGAGGAAGGCACCCTTGGGGGAGGCAGCACCCCTGGCTGTCCTGGAAATCTGGGTGGTGCACGTTAGATCTTTTCCCTCCAGGGAGTGGTGTGAACTGCGCTGAGGCTCGCAGGGACTGCGACTGACTGGTGTACAGTGGACACGCTTGGGAGGCAGACACCCAAGTGTGGGCACATCACCTCCGGCCATCCTGAAGCTTTGGATAGGGAGTGATAGAACTTTTCCCTCCGGTGAGCGACAGAGGCCCTGCCAGGGTACTCTGAGACCTCTGCTGGGCAGGGGCATATATGGCTGCTAGGTTTCCCAGTTTCATGATTAGCCAGAGTTGTGTCAGAGGTTAAGAAAGTCACCCCAACTGGGATGTGTATACCCAACGTGGGTACAAAGCATGCTGGTTCTACATGCCGAAGCTACACCTCACTAGTGAGCCTGAAACAATTTCCAGGGTTGCTAGTGGTGTGCAGAAGGGTAGTGACCAAGCAGTTCGAGCTGGACTGGCACTTTGGGGTGGGACCAAGTCTGATTTGCATATGGTTTTTCCCTTTTCTATGATGGCTTGTATAAATGTGTAAATCCGTTTTCCCTTTAAATTAAAGACATGCTCATGAAAATGTGTGCAAGAATTGTAATATATGAACTTGTGCCCATCACAGAGGAAACAATAATTCACCAAATCTACAAGGAGATGTTGAATTGCAGCAGAATGAAGACTGTTTCACGGCTGAAACTTCACAAAGTGACATTGCAATTGTGACTTTATAATGACACATGAGCATCCAGATGTACAACTAACGTATCTAAATATATAATTATGCTGCCCTTCTGTAACCACTGTGTGCAAGGAACTACTTTGCAAGGGTTTACTTGTTAAAATTGTGTACATTTCCAAGGGTTTATTTACAAGTAAAATGCTTTCAGTGGGGGGGTGGGGCCTAATCTTGGTTTCCTTTCTCTGCAGTGTCTTCAAATGTGAAACTATATTCTAAAGCCTGTTGCTATGGGGAAATAAGTCTGATTTCCCTTCAAGCATGAATGTTTCTCTTAGAAATACAATCTTAAATTCCAATAGATATCAGAATTGTGTTGGGGGCGAGATAAGGGCAGCTATGCTCTCCAGCAGTTTATGATCAAAATCACTTAGGCCGCAATAAAACTGGCTGTAGCTGGCAATTAGCTCTTGAAGCCCTGAGCTAATCTAAACACAGAACCCCCTCTTGATGTAAAAGCCAGGAACAGTTACATCCCAAGGGTAGGGGCCAGGGATAAGGAGTGGTTTCACTCCCATTGTGCAAAATGGGACAAATGCTTTTTATTGTATAACATCAGCAATATAGGTCGCACAATAATCAGGGTAGGATTTTTGAAAAGGTGAAAGTTGACTGCTTCTGGTCAACCAAAAACGATTTTAGTGGGACCTACACAACCCAAGTTATTTAAAGTTATTTAGGAAAACATAATGGGGCACTCATAGTGTGGTTGAGAAATATGAAAATTGGAGGAAACCTGCAAAATATGATTCATCTTCCGCCCACAGAGTGCCATATGGGAGTAAATGAGGGAAACAAAGCTCAGCAATGGAATAACCTGCAAACCTCTAAGTAGGGTCATTTGATTCACTGAAAAATATAGTGTTAAAAAATGCTGTCATACATGTTGAAATATGAAGAGTTAGGGCACTTGTCAGACAGAGAGGATTCTATGTCCTCAAGCCAGACTGAGCCTTTCTGTCAGAGTATGATGACAAAGGAGTCTCCTCCCCTGGTTTCCCAAAACACTCCTATATTTTCTGGACCTGTCAGCCCATAGATGGGAGTGAACTTTTGAACCGTGCCCAATCCATTCTGCAAGAACTATCACACACGTGTGATGTCACTGGCCTTATAAATAAGTCACTCTGCCTCAAATCAGGACACTTCCTACTAAATCCTGAGGTGTGCAGCTGCCAAAATCTGGAAGCATCCCAGTTGAGTGAGGCCTAAATCTTGCAGAGGAATCAGGAGGTTAAGTAGCTGTCTTGGGACCCATTGGAGGACAGAAGGAATCCTTGACCAACTCCTTGGCTGTCCCAGCAGTGATGCTCTGACACTCCCTGATGTCCATCTAGCCCTCTCCTGCAAGTATAAATATCCCAAATAATAGACTGTATAAGCCATATCCTCTTCAGCACTGCCCTAGAGATTCCACCATTGAAAATCCCCTATCCGATTGTCTGTGCATTTAAGTAATTTTCCTATTGAAGAATACTTTGTTTGCCAGTGCATTTTAGATGTTTTCCTATTGACAAATCTTTATTTTTTGTGCATTTAAGTTGTTTTCCTATTGATGAATCCTTTGTTTGCCTGTGCATTTCAGTCATTTTCCATTAAATAATCCCCATGTGCCTGTGTAGATCCTTAGTATATTTTTACAAGTAAATCAACTAATTTCCCCATTCATTTCACTGGATTTGTATCATGGAAATAAAAAATCCACCATCTCTTCTCAGTGCATTGTGAATTGCTATAGTCATAAAAGACGGTCTTAGTAACTTTGATCTCAAACAACATCCTCAGATATGGGCAAAGATCTTGAACAACACCTTCGCCCTGATTCTTAAAACCAACATAATTCCCGATTCTTGGCCAGGATCGGTAATAATTCCAATCCTTAAAAAGGGCCAATCCTACCAACTGTAGGCCGATCGACCTTTTAGATGTATCTGGCAAGTTTACACTGTGAGATCTTAATGAGTGGATTAAGAAACACTCATTATGTGACCCTTGCCAAACTGGATTTATCGCTGGACTGGGAACTTCAGTCAAATTACTAACTTTGACATCAAGCATTAAACACCATCAGGCCAGTAATCAAGCATTAAACATGGTATTTGTTGAGTTACGAGCAGCGTTTGACTAAGTCTCACACAAACTGCTGTTAAGAAAATTAGCTCGAGACAAATGCCCGACTCACATAATTACACTAATTCAAGCCTTACATACCAACACCAGCATTCAAGTGAAATTAAATCTGGAAGGCATTCTATCACCAGTAATAAAATCTTATCACGGTTTACGTCAGGGTTGCATTTTAGCTGCAGCACTGTTTAGCTACTTTATTGCAGATATGTGCAATATCTTTAGCGAGATACAATCTGATGCCCCCAAACTAGATCATAAGAAAACTCTTACACTTCTCTATGCAGACGATCTATTTTTGATATCGAAGACTCCGGTATGGCTACAAAAACTTCTTCATGCATTCTCAGATTATGCTGATAGAAACACACTAACAATTAACTTAGAAAAAAACTAAAGTAATGGTATGTAATTCAATCTGGCAAAATAAATGCAGAAACTGCAAGTAGTCCATTCAAAAGACGCAACTAGAACGAGTTCAAGAATATACATATTTGGGTGTTGTTATTTCTGGCACTACGAATACAGCGCAAATGTCAAAGTGGGAGTTAAAGCTAAGTAGAATGACTTCTCAATCATTGATAATCCAGGCAAAATTCTGAAAATTCTCTATTATCCCGACCAAGACTTTCTTTAAACAAACAACTACGCCAATCCTATTGTATGGATCAGAAAGTTTACCAGTTACACCTGAATTGACATGGGGAAAATATGAAGCCAAATTTTGGAGATGCATTTTAGGCCTTCCTGATTGTATTACAATTGCGCTTATTCATAATGAGTTGGGTTTAATATTGTTATATGCTCGATATCTCAGGCAATAACATGCATTCTACGGAAGTGCCTATTGGCATACAATTCAGATATGCTATCCTTAGCTCGTTATCTTTTGCAATCTAAAGATGTTTTTGCGGAAAAGTGTCGTCAGGAAGCGTTAAATGCTTTGGCCTATGCAGATGCATCAATCGAAGTACTGCTACAAAATCCCATATGCGTTAACACGAAATTATTTCAATGGGACTGGGCAAGAAATAGATCAACTTGCCTGAAGTACCAAGACTTAGATGGAAGCGTCTTTACGCATAAGAAATACAGTTTTCCTGAACCATATATGATCAAATCTCCATCTATGCACCACAGAGCAGACTTCCTGAGAGTAAGATTAAATTTATGGCCAACACAAGAAGTCAGCGCAAAACGCAAACTTATTTTACCGCAAGAAAACGTTTGTGGATTATTCAAAAATAAAAGACAAGTAGAGTCATTGAGACATATATTGGTAGATTGTGAAGCCTTATTTAAAGAAAGATTATTCTATTTAAAACCGCCACTAAAAGAATATGTTGACTTAACTGCAGATACCCTGTGGATGTCTGGGCTGTCCTTACCTTTAAGAATTGGCACTATTCGATTTGTTAGAAGCATACCAGTGTTAAATAATCATAAGGAAGTTAATGGAATGAAATGAAGTGAACTGGCAACCTTACTGTGATGTCTTGCAAGTGTTTCTTTTTTTTTCTTTTATTACTTTTTTTTGTACAATTAAAAAACAAATTTGTATGCTGTACATTTTTGCATTGATATGGGCGTTTTAAAATTTCTTGTTATATATATATATATATATATATATATATATATATATTTATATATATATATATATTTATATATATATTCAGTAAAAAAAACTTTGTTAAAGGGACGTTATAGTTAAGTTGTGCTACTAAAAACCTATGAAATTCAGTAAAAAAACTTTCTTAAAGGGACGTTATGGTTAAGTTGCGCTACTAAAAACCTATGAAATTCAGTGAAAAAACTTTGTTAAAGGGACGTTATGGTTCCAAGTAAAACCGAAAAACCCTTGAAATTCGCCAGTTATGGTAAGCTAAGCAACCATAATTCGCGCCACCACCGTGCACTGCTAAGACTAACACCCAGGACATCAAAGATGACATCACAAATGTCATTGATGACATCACTGATGACATCACATGTGTATGTACTTCTCATGAAATATGTGTAGAAGGGATTCTTATTATGTTGCGAAAAAAGTGTCAAGAAACATTGCAAGAAATATACCCTAATAAGTGCATTGAACGATGCATTCATATAAATAGCATCCTATTATGGGGTTCTATCTAGTATACTATGCTACTCATACAGAAACATAACATTGTGTGCAGCGTACAATTTGAAGGTATGATTTTCGTAATGTTCATATGTTGAATAATGAAATGATAATTGTTTTTTTAATATATTTTTGTGTACTGTGAAATATGTAATAAGTAGCTAATAAAACCCATGTATTACATAATTGCATTACTATAGACAAAACACAAAGACACAAGAACACATACCAATATGGGTATATGCAGGGAAAGTGAAGTTAGCAAAAAAGCACAAGTAGTAGCAGAAACAATTCATAACTTAACTGATTAGTTTCATGCAAATAAATGATTGCTCTGTTTCAAAGCTGCTATTTACCCTATGTATATGTATCACTTGATGTGATTGGACCCTAAGGAAAGTAGTGTGAGTAAAATGTATACAAATATGACCATATACAGGGAAAGTACAGCCATAAAAAACAACAGAACTATCAGAAAGTGCTCATAAGTCTAGTGATTATCTTTATGCACAAAAAGGATTGCTGTCTTTCAAGCTTGTGTTTTCCCATATGTATATGTTTCATATGATGTGACTGTACTCTAAGGGAATTACTGTAAGAACCTACTAGAAGGATATGTCTACAAATAAAATAAAATTCTTAGTTTCTGGCTGTTACTGAAGAAAACCATGTGGCCTAGATATGTCAGCAAAAGAAAAAATAGTGAGCCAGACATGTGATGTCATCAGTGATGTCATCAATGACATTTGTGATGTCATCTTTGATGTCCTGGGTGTTAGTCTTAGCAGTGCACGGTGGTGGCGCGAGTTATGGTTGCTTAGCTTACCATGACTGGCGGATTTCAAGGGTTTTTCGGTTTTACTTGGAACCATAACGTCCCTTTAACAAAGTTTTTTCACTGAATTTCATAGGTTTTTAGTAGCGCAACTTAACCATAACGTCCCTTTAACAAAGTTTTTTTACTGAATTTCATAGGTTTTTAGTAGCACAACTTAACCGTAACGTCCCTTTAACAAAGTTTTTTTTACTGAATTTCATAGGTTTTTATTAGCGCAACTTAACCATAACGTCCCTTTAACAAAGTTTTTTTACTGAATTTCATAGTTTTTTAGTAGCACAACTTAACAATAATAACTTTGACCTTATGTACATATAATATGGAACATACTGAACCCTTTCTACTGAATTTGACTGTCCGCAAACATGTTTGGACAACAGTACCACCACCTAAAAACTCTGGGGAGGTATGTGTAATAGTTATATCATAACATAGGAACATTTAACAAATTCACAAAGCAGCACACATACAAAGTATATGTAGTAATACTTAAACATTGTTACCCATATATGTAACACACTAACCATTCATGTAAATACAATATGTTTTAAAATGGAATATAGCAAAAGAAGATAAAGTGGCTTCCACCATAATTACCTCACAGACGCTCCACAACCAACAGCAAGACCAGACGTATACACTACTGATTACATATCTCACCAGACATAGTAAGTGCACTTCTTTTTACTCATATATTTATAAACTTTCTATATTAGAAAAAAAAACATATTTTTTTTTGTTTTATCACAGAAATGTGTAGTACTCTCGACTGGCTAGAGGAGCATTTGCCACGAGAGGAAATGTTAGAAAATAGTCCACCTAATGGTACACACTTTACTATATAAACCAATTAATAAATATTATTTTGTATACATTTAACATATACATTTTTTTTAATTACAGACCATACAAAAATTCCAAGCATCTCACAACAACAATCAGAGGATATCACTCTACAGCAGATTAATCAAAAAATGGACGACCTTATGCAAAATTTTATGGATTTGAAAAACTTTGTGGAAAATTATGTGAAACCCCCAACAGCACACCATTGTCCAACCTGCACTTGTCCCCCCTCACCCTATCCCACGCAGTTAACCCCAAACCCTGTCTATGGACCAAAGCGTTTCGATGAGATTTCCTTCCCTTCTTCACCTGATCCCAGTTATCTAGAAATCCCTAATTCTCCTGTTTTTGTTTCCGTTTCTGCCCCACCTTCCCAGTCATAATTGTATATATATATGAAATAAAGTTACTTTTCTTATATTGTGTTGTAATTACTTTCAGTTCCTTGTGATAAAACCAATTTAGGTGTCCACGGACACCGCGGTTGTTCGGAAATGTTCGTAAAGAAACGAAAATGTAACTGTCCTGAGGACACTACATCTGTCTGTAATGTTCTCATGCAAGTTCAAAATGTTCTAAGAACACTCGTAGTGTCCTGAAATGTTCGTAAAGAAACACAAATTAAAGTGTTCTAAAGAACACTATATCTGTCCGTAATGTTAGCTATCAACTTAAAATTGTCCTAAGGACACAATTGGTGTCCTGAAATGTTCGTAAATAAACGAAAATGATGTGTCCTGAACAACAGTACAACTGTTCATAGTGTTCGCTACCCAATTGAAAGTGTTCTAAGAACACAATTGGTGTCCTGAAATGTTCGTACATAAACTAAATTACACGTGTCCTGAAGAACACTATATCTGTCCTTACTGTTCGCTACCAAGTTTAAACTGTTCTAAGAACACACGCGGTGTCCTGAAATGTTCGTTTCACGTGTGACGCACTTTTAATTACTTCAGAACCCGAACAGTGTCCGTAGGACATCAATGCGCATGCGCTAACCAATCTCCGTGCACTTGGTGTCCAGCGGACAGGCGCTTCCTTCGCAGACTAGTTCGCAAACAGATCATATGACCGCGCCCACGCTCATCGTGTGTCCTGAAATGCGGACTCTGTTCGTGTCCCCGAACAATTTAAAAGTACATTTTTAGTTAATCCATAATATTTTTCAATAAAATCGCACCATGCCACAAGTCCCACATAGCAATCTTGAGTTTCTATATACCTTTTGAAACTTTCCGATCCTTTTTTTGTGTTCGATCTGTCCGCGGACATCGCACAAGCACCCCTATAAAAGACCACGCCCAAGAGCTTATTCCCATTGTGTTTCTGGCTATTCTTCAGAACACAGTGATTTTTGCTGCCACCTGCAGACTACACTATCATCGACATGGCATCCTTGGCTGCTGAACTGCCACTTGGTGCTGCACCTGCTTCAGCACCACCACCACCCCCTCCACCACCACCACCTCCCCAAGGGCCTGAAGAGGGGAACAGGACTGAGGATGCGGAGGAGGAAGAAGAGGATGATGAGAATGAGGTAGAGGAAAACCCTGCTACCCGCACTAGGCGTGAGTCTTGGGTGTGGCGGTTATTTACCATTCATGGGAATGGTCCTAAGGCTCGTGCGAACCGTGTTACCTGCAATGAGTGCAAAATTATACTCAGTCGCGGGAAGCACGGTAAGTACAGCTTTGGGTAACAACTATGAAGCGACACCTGAGGTCATTTTACTCTGGGGCTATTCGCAGGGTTGTACCTTGCAAAGAAAGTAGCAGGTTGATTTCCTCTACTTCATCCTCTGTTTCTGATCCTGTCACCACAAAGACCACCTCTGTGGGACAGCGTCTTTCACAAGCTGCCTCACAGGCCATACAGAATGCTGATGACCCTTACCTTTCGAGGGTCACAGTTGTATGTATGTACTGTGACACAGTACTCTGCAGGGGGGAGTGACTTCGGAGTGCTTTTGAGACTATCGTCTCAGAGCACGAGAAGACCTGCTCACTACCCAAATAAAACCCACTCTACATCTTCCTCTCTCAGCTCCCCCTTTCTTATCCCTGTGGTTGGTGCCCCCCCCTTTACCCTCCTTTACCCTCCTCTCCTAGTGTGTCGTGTCTGAAAAACCAAAAAAAATACAAAATTACAAAAATCAAAAAAAAGTAAGGCTCTTTTCAGAGCCGCCTTTCCCAGTTAAAAAATAGAAGTGAAAATAAATGAAGCAGGGCTCTTTGTATTTTTTAGAAGTCTGCGGACAGTTCGCGAACATTAAAAAAATTGGGCTGCTACTCCATCACAAACATTGTAATTTTCTCTGGAAAGAAGTGGTGGCTCTGAAAAGAGCCTTTGGGTGGTGTTTGTAAGTCAAAAATTGTAAATGCTTAACATCTACTTCAAAATCGTTGTTGTAATTTCAAAAAAGGTCGCAATGCATTTTGTACATTTCTCAGAAAAATCTGATTGCCAGCATAAGTAAGATGGACTCCATCTCTGCGAAAAATGTATGTACTACAAAACATAATATTTTCATTGTGAAAAGAAGACATGCCAAAATCTCTTAGAAAGCCACAAACAGCCTTATTAACATTGCGCCTTGCTTTTTCCATTTGTGGACCAAATGAAGAAGAACAAAGCCACATTTGTCTCTGCACAATCCGTAAAAATATCACTTGAGAATTAGGAAACATGTCCATAACCTTCCTCAGTCCTTCTTTCATAGCAAATTGCAAAAAAATTCCAGTCACATGTCCTAAACTGTTCCCTCCACAATTTATTACAATTATGTCTGGATGTTGCTCTGTCTCCAAAGTAGCACAGAGAGGTAGCAAGTCCAACCACTTCATTCCACGTACTCCATGCCAGTGTACTTCCACATGTGGGAATCCAAGATCTACAGCTACTCCACAGCTTTCTGCATGCACCTTCAACCAATGTATCCACAAATCTCCTAAAATCCAAACAATCTGTTTTCTGAAACACACAGCCATAGCTATCTTTTGTTCTCTCAGCAAAAAGAGTTCTGAGAAAATCTCTCCTGGCACAACACACCCACCAAACTTTCCTGACCAATCCCTTTCAGTGCTTATTCTCATTTGCATGACTTCTGAACCCAAAAATCCCCGGATGTAACTCCCAATGTCCGCGAACTATCGCCATGTCCGCAGACATATCGTAACATGAACAGCCCTTCTACCATTTCCACTACACTCTCTCTGCCATTCCCTCATTGGATGTACCTCAAAAATCACATGACCATGCACCAATCACATTCAAGACCTCTACATCTAATTGCATCATCATAGATCAGCACTGCAAATGTACTCTGAATCTCTCTGAGTACAAGTGTCATATCATTGGCAAGCAGCATCTACCCGAAATACTGTACAAGTCTTCAAGATTTCTACTTGCAGCTCCATGCATATCCATATGCACGAACACAAACTTCAGGTATGCATATTTTCTGTATAGTATATGACATAGCTCTCAACCATTTTTGTTTTACAGGCGGGTGAGTCTGCCCTTTACAAGGCATGTGACACCTGCCAAAAGCGTGTGAGTTGAGAGCTATGGTAGATGAACACATTTTCAAACAGACTTTTACCTTGTAAAATCTGTAAAATGAATTTATTGTACTTTTTTCAATTTCCTAAAATCAACTATCACTTATACATCTTTATACTTTTTACTTTCTTTATGCACACACACTCAAATCATGTTAAACTAACATTTTTTAAATGAAATATATAGACTACATATATTCAAACAAAATTGCATGCAAACACAATCTATGTTTAAACCTTTATAAAAATACTTATACAATTTCATATTTTTTGTTTTTATTTATTTATTTACTTAATTACTTTAAATTAGACATGACATTGAGGCGCTATTACCTGGAACAGTTTACTTACAGAAATAGTGGTATTCACTAATATATTATAAATTTCACAAGACATAGTAAAGATATTTTATTTTTGCTACAGTTAGTCATTCAATACAATTTGTTCATTAAGAACATATCATATGTACTGAACTGATGCAATGTATCTTATGTAAATAAATTAGTTTAATGGTTTTACAGAAGGCACTGAGGATTTCAATTAAAATAATCAATATCTAAATTAAAAACAGTGCTATATACAAACAAAGTTACTAATTTGAAGCTTTTACAGTTGCAGTGAAGACCAGTTTCCTGAAAAGAAGCAGCCGAATTCGAAGAAGAAAGAAAAACTAAGAAGTTACCTGTTAATTTAAAAAAAAAGTAAGTAAAATATCACCATAATATTTATATTATTAATCAAATACACTATAACATTAATACGAGCTATTTTGGTTTCTTAAAATAGAGATATTGTACCATTTTGTCCAAAAATTTCCATGTATTAAACAGCGATTTACAACCAGAATGGCCCACAAATTTCTATTTTTGGACACACAAATTAGCCAACTGAACCACTACAATTTTCATATTATAGAACAAACAACTGTTTTAATTGTATACATTAGATTTACTATTTGTACTTTTCCACACCACTAGCTTACTTTTTTTTGTCATCTGAACCCCAGTTTAGTAACACATAAATTCAAGAATACCTATCCCTACTAGTTTTAGTTCCCAATGCACAATCACACACCATTACATACATCTTTATCATCTTACTCAAACACTCATGCACACAGCACACATACATTCCAGAACACCCCAACCCATATCTTCTTTATTTTTTTCAACAGACCCTAAAGAATGCCTACCAAAAGACAACTCCGTAGAAAGCAACGCAAAATTAGAGCAAATGAAAATAAAGGTGTCCAACATAAGCATCCATCTCTAGCAGAATTTGTAAAAAAAGTTGAAACAAAACAGCTAATACAATCATTTAGTGAAACACAAGAAGTTTCAAGTACAACAACTTTGCTTCCTCTATCAAAATGTAAAACAAACCAAAAAACAATTACCAGAAAATCAGCTATCAGTACAGATAAAACTACTTCTTCAAATTTTAATATAGTGCAAAGTAAGCATACCAAGAAAAGTATTTTAGCCAAAATATACCGTTACAAAGTCCTTCAAAATCTTATAAAAACAGGAGAGAAATCAGGTTCAAAGCTTAAAACCTATCGTAGGAAATTAATCTTAGAAGCATTGATGGACAGTGCAATTCTTCTCAAAAGAAATGTATTTATTTTACTGTTAAACAAAATGAAACCACTAACAAAACTAATAACTAAATTACAAAAAAGACTTCTCAATAAGCGAAATGTCAACAGAAACAACTTCTTAAGTATCTGCGGAGGTGAATGGAATCACACTATGAGCACAGAACCATATTTTAATGAAGAAGCGTACAAACAAAAGCACACGAATACAATTGCCATAAATAGCAGTGGTCGAGGTTATGAAAAAGTGAATAATACCATAATGGAACAAGAAGTACTCCTTACAAAAATTTGCCCTGAAAACTTAGAATTACCCCTCCATTCAACTGAATCAGAACGTCTAGTGTACAAATGGCCATGCACGTCAATGTGTAACATTCCCAAACAATGTTTCAAATCTTTACACCAATTCCTCAATAAATATGTAAAAAGCAAAGACAAAATCAAAATTAAATTACTGCAAAATATAGATACCTATCCAGTGCGCAAGTACACAGGACTACAAGGACATTCATTGGCCTGCATTACAGGACCTACTTGTAAAACCACTTTCCATGATATCAAAAGGATATCAACACATCATTCAACTATAAGAAATCTACTCTATAAACTGTACTATGCTAAAAGTCCTGCTTTAGCACTAGCAAAGTTAAATAACATCCTTCTACATGGTACAACAAAAGACCTACTTGAAGAAATTCACTATATCCAGAAAAAATATTTTGGAAGTGAAAGCCATTTACAGAATGAAATAGCTTTAAACCAATTAAGCAACAATTCTACACATGGCAACCTTTTGCTAAACACATACAAAAAAGAAATACTAAAATTTAAAAGTACATCAGCTGGAGTACCAAACCATGTATGTGTATGTTGCCGTAGAATTTTTTTATAAAAGTAACACAAAAACTGTGGACCTATCATACAAAATACAAGACAATGAAGGTTCTAAATGGTTTGAATTAGCTCTCTACCTTCTAGCAGAAAACAAATATGAAATAACTGAGCCCTTAATACTTTGCAGTTATTGCACTACAAAACTTGACAACAACCAAACTCCTTCACGTTCTATCACAAATAATTTGGAATTATACCCAGTACCAAAACCTCTACAACAACTTAATTTATATGAGAGCATCATAATTCAAACAGTACACCCATTTCAAGCAATAATACGCCTTCAACCAAAAACAGCAAAATTACCTCCCTCTGAATTGGTAAAAGGCATTCGTGGAAAAGTAGTTTATTTACCATTAAATCTAAAAGAAAATGTGCATACTCTAGGAGTGCAACGTCCAATGCAGCAATCTTTAATTATATTAGTAAATGGAGTACCTACAAAAGACAAATAAATATGGCAAAAGCTGGTAGATTTATATAAAGTTAGACAAGCCTTCCAATATCTTAAAGAGAATAATGAATATTACAAAGAAATTAATATTGAAGAAAACTTGAAAGATACAACTGAAATAATTCAAGAAACACAAGAAGCTGGTCAATTTGAGCTACTAGATCCTGCTACAACATCAAATATTTTAGCCCATTATACAATTCATCCTTTGCACTGTAATGACACCGTACAAGATGTAATAGAAACTTACCAAATGCGTCAAACAAAAGGATCGTCAATCAGTATATGGGAAAAAAGTATAGAAGCATGTGCTTTTCCTCTACTCTTTCCTACTGGCAAAGGAGGAAGGTATGATGATAGACCTATTCAAATATCAGCTTCAGAATACCGCTCGTTACGGATGTATTCTGAAGATCCCAGATTTAGACAAAATGTGGAATACATATTCCACCTACTCTTTGAAAGTGAACTAGCAACTTTATGTTACGGAGTTGCACACATATTAAAATCAGGATCACACTCTCAAAATATGACAGCTACACAATTATTAGAGAAAGTGCAACAAAAGGATGATGTTTTACAATCAAATATTACAAATCTATTAGCAAATATGCGTGGTACTAAAGAGTACTGGTTTCGACGTCATGGAGATGTACGTTGTATGATCAGAAACCTTGGCCCACCCACTTGGTTTGTTACATTAAGTTGTGCAAAATATGCATGGGAGGATTTACATGATTTCCTACGCATATCAAATTAAAACAAAACAAACATAGATATTCTAACACCTGGAGAACTTTGTTCTTTGGATCCTGTTAATGTTTGAAGATATTTTCACCATCGCTTCATTGCTATGCTACATTTTATTTGTAAGAAAACTGTTCCTCCCCTTGGAGAAGTGCAACACTTCTTTTGGAGAAAAGAATACCAAGCCAGAGGAGCACCACATATCCATATGCTTTTATTTATTTATTTATTTAAATTTATATAGCGCGCAAGTAGCCCAGGGGCATTGAGGCGCTGTTACTTGCAATAACTTAGTTACATGGTACATATGATAGCGATTGTTGACACATTATGAGTAGTACAGGAAATCATACTGTTGTTACAAATATAGCATTTGGGCTATAATTACAAACCTAAATGATAAGTATTTGTGCTGATGTGTCGGTCCTTATGTGAAGAGGGTAGTTTTCAGTGTTTTGCGGAAGGTGGTGAGGGAGTCCTCGCCACGGATGGTGGGAGGTAGGGCATTCCAGAGGGTGGGCGCGAGGTAGGGGAAGCTGGACCCACCCGCTTTTACTCTTTTCACTAGTGGCACAGAGAGCATGTTGGTGTACGGGGATCTAAAGATGCTCCTAAATTTGGTCAAGACAGTGATGCCACTGTTTTACAGTTTATTGAAAAATATGTCACTTGTGAAATTCCATCAGAAGCCACAAATAGTGATCTTCGTGCACAAATTTTACAATTTCAAAGACACAAATGTGGAAAATATTGTCGTCGCAAATACAAAAACAAAGGCAAATACTACACCAAATGCCGATTTGGTTTCCCTAGACCAGTTACAAATACAGGTCAAGTAAACAACCTCATGTCTTCAGTTAGACATAGTGTTAAAGGTAAGTCACCTAAAAATACATATTACATAAAAAGAAAAGAAGAAGGAAAATATATCAATGATTATAATGCAATCATTGCCCACTTATGGAATGCAAACATAGATGTGCAGTACATTGCAGACAATTCTACTGCAGTTGCACGATATGTCACAGCATACTTAACTAAAGCAGAAAAGACAGAGCTCCAAGACCTCTGGAATGACCTGTCATCAGATAAAACAGTATCTCAGAAATTATACAGCTTGGGCATAAAAATGCTCACCCATAGAGAATGTGGATCTTATGAAGCAGCTGATTGTTTAACTGGTACTTCATTGTATGGTAAATCTGAAAATATAGTATGGCTAAATCTTGGTCCAGCTAAATCTAGAAAAGAGTTCTAAAATCATATGAAGATATAGAAACAATAGCCAAACATGATCCCAACAGCCAAGACATTTTAAAAAAACAATTTATTGGACACATACTACCCAAACAGAAGTAATACTTTGGAAAACATGTGTCTATACCAAATAGCCCAAAACTACACATACAAAAATAATATGAAACCTGATGAAAAAAAGGTAAATATAGAGTGACAGACTGTGAAGGCAGCTTAGTTAAACTCACTAAACCAAATTTAATTAATCATATCAAATTGTCATTGAAGACTCCTCAACATAAAGAAGTATATTACGTGTCCCTGCTACAACTCTTCAAACCATGGAGAAAAGAAGAACAATTACTAGATCACTATGACTCATCTGAGGATGCTTTCAAAGGAAATGAAAGCACTATAACTGATGTAAACTTTACACAGTACAAAACAATGTTGCACAATGAACAGCAACATGAAGAAGAACTCCAAGCCCAACTAGATAAGGATACTCCTGACAGTAGTCAACCTTCTGTAATAGGAAGCCAAGAACCACTGGGAGAACCACTAATAACAAATGAGGCAGAATTAGCTATGATAGAAGTAGAAAACACCATGTGTCAGTATGAAGATAAGGAAGACTTAACTATACTACAATCAAAACTAAACAATGAGCAAACTAGCATTTTTCAAGAAGTAACAAAACAAATTGCACATGGTGTAAAACATGAAAATAAAGAATGTTCCTGCCATAATTATAAACCTATACTACTGTACGGCAGTGGTGAAGCTGGTTCTGGCAAAACATTCCTAATCAAAATCATTAGTAAGTTCCTTCAACAATTGACAAACAACAAACTATTAGCTGTTGTCACTGCCCCCACAGGTTTAGCTGCCTACAACATAGGTGGTGTTACATTACACCGATGACTACTATTACCAGTAGAACACCAGAACAAATTAGACTATTACAAACTTTCTGCAGAAGCTGCAATTGAATTACGCAGAGTATTGAAACAAATGAAAATGCTACTAATCGATGAAGTGAGCATGGTCTCCAACCTGATGTTAGCTTTGATTCACCTCAGATTACAAGGAGTACTCAATACAGACTATGAAGAGCTCTTTACAGGAAAACACATTATTGTTTTTGGAGATCTGCTTCAATTAACACCAGTAAAAGGTGAACCTATTTTTAAAAGATTAGGGCACAAACTCTGCCGTAAAACTGTTGGCAGCATTGGAAATGTCAACCTTTGGCAACATTTCCAATACAGAGAATTAACAGAAAACATGTGCCAATCTGCAGATCTAACTTATGCCAACATTTTTAAAAGTTTGAGAGTTGGTATACTTTCTAAAGAAGCAGAAGCAACATTGAAAACCTGGCACATTAATGCACTTTATGGCGATAATGCATGTGCTACAGATGTTATGGAACAATTAGCCCACAAAAATGTCAATTGTATGGCCTTAATACCAACTCTTGCAAGCTGTTTCAAATTCAATGAAATCATGCTAAGTAAAGAAATGCAACCAATAATGGAAATTAGCGCCACAGACAAACTAGATGTACATGATATGACACTACCCATGTGTGACCAAGCCACAACAAGACTAAATAATTTAGAAAAATCAATCTCAAACACAGCAGGCTTAGAAAAGATGTTACAATTATCCTTAAATTGCAGAGTAATGCTTAAATGTAACCTTGACGTGGACCAAGGACTAGTTAATGGAGCACTGGGTACAGTTGTTGGCTTTCAAACATACCCACGTGACAACAAAATTCAGTTTGTCAATATACTCTTTGACAAACTTTCAGAAGTAAAACGGATAGGACGCTCAACAGCTAGATTCCTTCTCTTCAAAGATATGTATGTACGCAGAGAACAATTTTCTCTAACTCTTGCATACGCAGTCACGATTCATAAATCACAAGGTCTTACCCTAGACAAAGCAATGATAGATATTGGTAACACAGTCTTTAAAGAAGGCATGAGCTACGTAGCACTATCACGCTTACGTACACTTGACGGTCTATTTCTAATCAACTTTGATGCAAGTAAAGTAAACACTGATGTTCCTTGCATTTTAGAATATAATAGACTTCGCTCACTATACACTCCCCATCTAAACACATATTCTGTGCCACAAAAACTAAAACGTTGTAAAAGAAAACTAAATCAAACAGAAATGCAACAGGACGTCACTGCAAATCCTCCAAAGAGAGTAAAAGAAACTAATACTTCATCAAGTACCACAAACAAAAAAGAATCAATTAGAGAAAGTAAACCAGGTACTTCTTTAAAGAAGGAAGACAAACTCCAAAAAAAGCAGTTAGATACAGAACTACCTGGACCATTTAAATTCTCAAATATAGTTGGTGTATGTTGCTATGCAAATGTAGCAATGAATATTCTATTTCAATTACCACCAATTGTTGACAACATTTACTCACACAGTACAGACCCATTGTGTTTGCAAATGTTAGTACTTCACAGAAATGCAGCAAACAATCCTGACAACACATATAGTGTTTTTGGAATAAGACGAAAATTGGACTACTGTGCTGCAATGGTGAAATTCACTATAAACTCACAGGAAGATCCACAAGAATTTCTAATGTACTTACTACAAGTACTGGAAAACAAAAACATACCTATAAATGAAATCTTTCAGATTTCATACATGTGGAAACATACATGCACTCTCTGCAACAATGTGACACAAGAAGAAATCCCCAATGAATGCTTCATATATATATCAATACCAAATTGTGAATCCATTCCATTTCAGCAACTTGTACAAAATGCAAACCATGGTACATTATGCTCTACCTGCAATTCAGATAATCGCTCCACGTTAGTAATACAAACACATAGTAAATACGTAAGACTAATGCTTCTACGTTACAATGCAGATGGTACCAAAAACAACTGCAAGCTGACTGGATTCAAACATGGTCAAATATCACTTGGTAAGAAAACCTTCACAACAATAGGTATAATCTACCACGCGGGAGCCACAACCAATTCAAGGCACTACACTGCATATATAAAAAAGAAATGTGGATGGTTTGAATGTAATGATAGTACCATTACTCTAAAGCAGAGATTACCAGCAAATCTTACAAATGCTTATTTGATGTGTGTTAAAAAAATATAAACTGTTAGAATACTCCAAAAGCTATCTAACTGCTCCAAGATTCTACAACAACTAATCAGATAAATGAATACCACTAAATTAGACCAAGGAATACACAGTTAGAATACGCCAATTGGTATCTAACTGTCCCAAAATTATAAATTTGTCTTAAAATAATATAAACTGTTAGAATACTCCAAAAGCTATCTAACAGCTCAAAGATTCTACAACAACTAATCAGATAAATGAATACCACTAAATTAGGCCAAAAAATATACAGTTAGAATACGCCAATTGGTATCTAACTGTCCCAAAATTTAACAATATCCAAATAGATAAATCAAAACCACTAAAATATATTAAAAAAATAGACAGTTAGAATACGCTAATTGGTATCTAACAGCTCCAAAATTTTATAATATCAAAACAAATGAAGAATCTGTTACTGTTCCAAAAAAATACAACACAGCAAAGTATAAAGCATTAGCCAGAAACAAGTGAACACTGAAAACAAACAAAGAAATAAACTGTAGCATAACAGAAAAAGTTTTTTTTTTAATCCAACATGGATTTTTTTTGTCCCACAGACAAAATGAATTTAGCAACAAATACAGAAACTGAGCAAATTGCACAGTACTCTGATTTGTACTCTACTAAATATGAGGGTCGAAAAAAAATAAAAGTATATTGCTTATACAATGTAATAAGTCATTACAAAATACTAATACTAACATGCTATTTTCTTTTATCACAGAAATGAAGAAGAAAAACATGGACTCCCATTACTAGACCAAACAGTAAGTATACAATAATAAGGACAACCATAGCAGCATATCACATCCATAGTATCTAATACCTTTGTTCCTTATACATTTGTTTTTCACCCAAAGTTATAAGCAAATATTAATATGATATGCTGCGGTGGTTGTTGCCAGGGCATACAATCTTGGGTGCATGGCCAAATGGCTATGCACCCAAGACTCTATGCCCTGGCAACAACCACCGCAGCATATCACATCCATAGAGTCAAACATTTCAACTATGATCTATGGGAAACTTTGAATGTCCGTGAACAATGTGAGTGTTCTTAGAACACTTTGAACTTGCCAGCGAACAATACGGACACCGTTTTCAGGACACCCCCTACGAACATTTCAGAACAACGCGATAGTTCTTAGAACACTTTCAACTTAACAACGAACAATACGGACAGCGTCCTAAGGACACCCCCTACAAACATTCCAGGACACCGGGAGTGTTCTTAGAAGCATCTTCAGAACACCACCATCTTGTTTATTTGCGAACATTTCAGGACACCGCAAGTGTTCTTAGGACACATTCAACTTGACAAAGAACAATACGGACAGCGTCCTCAAGACACCCCCTACGAACACTCCCCGGACACCGCGAGTGTTCTTAGATGCGTCTTCAGAACACCCCCATTTTGTTTATTTGCGAACATTTCAGGACACCGCGAGTGTTCTTAGGACACATTCAACTTGACAGAGAACAATACGGTCAGTGTCCTCAGGACACCCCCTACGAACACTCCCCGGACACCGCGAGTGTTCTTAGAAGCGTCTTCAGAACACCACCTTCTTGTTTATTTGCGAACATTTCAATACACCGCGAGTGTTCTTAGGACACATTCAACTTGACAGAGAACAATACGGACAGCGTCCTCAGGACACCCCCTACGAACACTCCACGAATACCGCAAGTGTTCTTAGAAGCGTCTTCAGAACACCACCTTCTTGTTTATTTGCGAACATTTCAATACACCGCGAGTGTTCTTAGGACACATTCAACTTGACAGAGAACAATACGGACAACGTCCTCAGGACACCCCCTGCAAACACTCCCCGGACACTGCGAGTGTTCTTAGAAGCGTATTCTGAACACCCCCATTTTGTTTATTTGTGAACATTTCAGGACACTGCGAGTGTTCTTAGAACACATTCAACTTGACAGAGAACAATACGGACAGCGTCCTCAGAACACCCCCTACAAACATTTCAGGACACCGGGAGTGTTCTCAAAAACGTCTTCAGAACACCCCCATTTTGTTTGTTTGCGAACATTTCAGGACACCACGCGTGTTCTTAGAACACATTCAACTTGACAGAGAACAATACGGACAGCTTCCTCAGGACACCACCTACGAACACTCCCCGGACACCGCGAGTGTTCTTAGAACAGTTTCACTTTGCTTGCGAACAAAACAGACACATATTGACTCCTTAGAACACCCCCTAGTCAGTTTATTTAGAACATTTCAGAACACCCGTGATGGCCGCAAACAAATCGAACACAAAAAGAACATCTAACACATAAAAAACACAACTTTCATCCTATCTCATACACTCCCACCCTCCCCAAACACTCCTACACACCAACACACTCTACAAAATACACATTTTGAAAAAAGTTTCACCGCGCTGTCCGGGGACGTCTGCGAATCCAAGATGGCGGGCGCTACCCAAAAATCTGACGCGCTTCACGCTCCACGCCGTCCAATCAGCGAACACTTTGCATGTCCGCGAACATCACGCAAGACGATTGGCCAATCAGGACACTTTCCGCGGAGCGAACAGGGAAGTGTGTCCGCAAACCGAACACAGATATCACCTATTTTTTTTTACCTACCTTTTGGTCATTTTAAAAAAAACTACTGGACGGATTTTCACCAAATTTGCAAAACCACGCTTTCGGGACCAAGCCGCTGCTCCTGGTCCAAATTTGGTGGAAATCCGTCCAGCGGTTTGGGCTGTAGGCGCGAGCAAAACTTTTTTCCCATTCACTCTATCGAGAGTGAGTATAATGTATACAAATATGAGCATATAGAGGGAAGGTAGAGTAATAAAAATAAAACTATGCGAAAGTGCTGATAACCATAATGATTATCTTCATGCACAGAAAGGATTGCTCTCTTTCAAGCCTGTATCTTCCGCTATGTATATGTTTCATATGATGTGACTGGACCCTAAGTCTACAAATATAGTACCTTTTCAATTTTTACTTCCTGACTGTTACTGAAGAAAACTCTGTGGCTTTGATATGTCAGTAAAGGATAAAAAGGGAGAGCCAGCCATGTGATGTCATCAGAGATGTCATCAATGACATTTGTGATGTCATCTTTGATGTCCTGGGTGTTAGTGTTATCAGTGCACGGTGGGACGAGTTATGGTTGCTTATGTTACCATAACTGCCGAATTTCAGGGGGTTTTCGGTTTTACTTTGAGCCATAACGTCCCTTTAACAAAGTTTTTTCACTGAATTTCATAGGTTTTTAGTAGCACAACTTAACCATAATGTCCCTTTAACAAAGTTTTTTCACTGAATTTCATAGGTTTTTAGTAGCACAACTTAACCATAATATCCCTGACTTCATATACATGTAACATAGAACATACTAACCCCCTCGTAGTGATTTTCATGTCCGCGGACTACCGCCATGTCCGCGGACTCATCGAAAATCTGAGCGTGGTGAATGTAAATTTAAATAGTGTGCCCCATTTCCCCTTTGAAGTTGGCTCTGAAAAGAGACGTGTTTTTTTTTTTACAGATGCTTGACAGACACCTGTTATTTTGTATTTTTTTTCTTGTTTTTTTTCTTACTTTACTCCTAAAATCTTCACATAACCTTCTCCAAAGCAACCCTTACATTCCAAAATAGAAAGGCATTTCCCGTAAAAGATAAAGAAATGCCATCTTCTTTAAAATTAACAGCATTACTGGCATCAATATTCTCATTGTTACAGAAGAACATACCAGCTCTAAGCATGAAGGCACACATGCCTCGGTTGATGACACACCTAGCAATATTTTGCTGAGGACAAAAAACTGAACTATTGTCCCATATTGCCCTAGGTAGTAATCCAGAAAAAAATACTTTTGCATTTGGAAGGATCTTCATTACTGCTTGAACCAAGCGTTCCAAATCAGCCAACAAAGTAGGGGCACTGACGTTGCCCAAATGGAAAGCACCATAGTGCAAAACTACCACATGCGGACTGTTCATCGTAGCCATATCCTCACACACTTGTACAATTCCCTGTACATTGCAATCAGGCGTCCACTTTACTCTCTGTGCCATTCCCTCATTGCATACAGCTAAGCAATCACACAATACGAATAACGTCCTCAGAACAACCCCATTTTGTGATTTTTCGAACATTTCAGGACAATTATTATTTCATTATTCAACATATTAACATTACACATATTATACTTTCATCTTGTACTCTGCACACAATGCTATGTTTCTCCATTAGTAGCTCAGTATACTAGATAGAATCCCATAATACAATGCTATTTATATCAATGCATCGTTCAAAGCACTAATAACGGTATGATATTTATTGCAATATCCTTGACACTTTTTTCGAAACATTATAATAAAAATCCCTAGTACACAAATTCCATGAAAAGTACATACACACGTGATGTCATCAGTGATTAAATCAATGACATTTGTAATGTCATCTTTGATGTCCTGGGTGTTAGTCTTAGCAGTGCACGGTGGTGGCGCCAGTTATTTTTCAAAGCTTACCATAACTTGCGATTTTCAGTGGTCTTTCGGCTGTACTTAGAACCATAACGTCCTTTAAACAAACTTTTTTTAATATCACGCAAACAATATACAAACATGGCGTGCAAAAAACAACTTCTACAGATGGCTTTACACAGAATGTTGCAAAGTAAGAATTTATGCTTGTTCACAGTGAAGGTCAGCTGCTTCCACAACTTCTACAGATGGCTTTACACAGAATGTTGCCAAGTAAGAATTTATGCTCGTTCACAGTGAAGGTCAGCTGCTTCCATTTTTTTCTCGGGCCCCGGAGAGGCTCACAAAGCGGACTATAAGGTTGTATTGTGTTTTGACCTTGACAGACAGAGATTGTGATGAAAGACTTCTCTTGAAGGAGTGTTGCTAAAACGTAAGAGAAGATAAAGGTGAAATTTCTGAAACAAAACCACTTTTATATATTATATCACTATGCGAAAGATTGTTGGCACACGCAGAGTCGTATTTTGGGACTGCACCACTCGTAGACAATGGAAATTGCAATTGTACTGTAAGTAACCCTTTAGATTACTTTATACCAAATATAATTACAATAGCGTAGCATTAAAGACCACTCAAGTTGAACTTGTTCGTTGAAAGTGGCATAATGTTTTCTACCGCGCACTATCACCGCCAAATTGATCCTCTGTCGTTTAGAGGGCTCTGAAAAAGGCAGACGACACAGGGTGGGTTAATAGAAATAATTTAACCGGTCTATAGGCGGTCAAGCGCTCTACTCGCTGTGCCACTTCACTGTAGCCTGTCAAGTGGCACGGCGAGTACAGCGCTTGCTTTGACATCCATGCACAGCTTGCTAACGCAAGTTTGAATCCCGGCAAGGCCAAACTCAGCCTTTCATCCTTCCGTGGTCGATAAATGAGCACCACACACCGTGGTTAATAATAAGCACCGCTTAGATACCTAGCGGTTCTTAGCGCTATATAAATGGGAAAATATTATTATATTATAATTAACATACTCTGTTGCACTATCTTCGATAGCAAATATTTTCACGCCCAATAAATAAAATGATGTTTTTTAATGAAGATCGGCTGGTGTGACTAATTTATGTTTTTTAAAACAGGTATGTGGCTCCATTTTGCCTATGTCACGATTTACAGACTCCAGCGGATGGGGTCGTCAACTGCCAGGTGCAGGTCCAAATATGCAACTTCATGACCCTCACCATTTTATGGGACAATCGCCAAGGACCAATATGCCCTTACGCAATACTAGCGGCTACAAACAACATACCAACCAACAGGGTGGTCTAATGGCTTGTTGTTGGAGCAACCTTCCGATTATCAGAGCAACCATTTACTGCTTTTATCATAAACCAACAGCCTATCTACCGCAAAGGAACAACGCGTGGCTCCAAATAAACTTTTGCTGATCGATAACAGAGACAATAGCAAATCGCTGAATATTCACTAAACATTTCATGTGAAATAAATGTACTTTACCAAATGTACAATCCTGCTGTTTACTTTTAAACCACAGTTTCATATTCTGAATTGTGGCGCACTGAGTTGTAAGCTGATCTAACACTCTATGTACCGCAAAGGAACATCGCGTGTCTCAACATGAACTTTTGCGGATCGACAACAAAGACAAATGCAAATTGCTGAATATTCTCTAAACATTTGATGTCAAATAAATGTACATTACAACATTTACAATCTTGCTGTTTGCTTTTAAATCACAGTTTCATATTCCGAATTGTGGCGCGTTGTGTTGTGACATAATGTGTGTTGTCTTCCGGGTTTTCTGTAAAGTCGCGTAGTACTGGAGACGACTGGGTGCATTTCATTACGCACCCTGTAATGTCACGGAGAGAGGCGGGGAATATGAATGCTTTGATAATATCAGGCTTAGGGGCGGGAGATATGATTTAGTGTCGCAAAAGCAAGTCAGCCAGGTCAATAGCGCCAGTCATAGGATTATCACATAATGTCGGCGCACACCAGCCGGATTTATCGTTTCTTTAGTGGACAAAAAGTCAGTTGATGCCCCTAGGAAATTGTACTATTAGCCGACAAAAGGAGTGCTCTTAAAACACTTTCACCCTGACAACGAACAATACAAACAACATTCTCAGAACACCCCCATTTTGTGTAATTGCAACCATTTCGGGACACTGCAAGTGTTCTTAGAACACATTCAACTAGACAGATTACAATACGGACAGCGTCCTGAGGACACCCCCAGTTTGTGTATTTACGAACAATTAAGTACACCATGAGTGTTCATAGCTCATTTTTACCTTCCTTGCGAACAAAAATGACACATACTCTGTCCTCTAAACACCCCACCATTTAGTTTATTTACAAAATGTCAGAACAGCCGTGTTCTCCGCGGACAAATCGAACGCAACAAAAACATCTAGCACATAAAAAAACAAAACATTGAACCTATCTCATACTCCCCCGCCCTCCCCAAACACTCTTACACACCAACACACGGCACTAAATACAATTTTTTATCCACGTTTCACTGCACTGTACGCAGTCGACAGCGAATACAAGATGGCGGGCGCCACAGAAAATCTGACGCGCTCCAAGCCCCTCGCCGTCCAATCAGCGAACACGTTGCATGTCCGCGGACATGACGCAAGGCCATGGGCCAATCGGGGTGCTGTCCATGGAGCGAACAGGAAAGTCCGTCCGCGAAGCGAACGCAGATATCACTAATTTTGTTGCCTTACATTTTGGTCATTTTTTAAAAAACTACTGGACAGATTTACACCAAATTTACAAAAGCATGCTTTTGGGACCAGGCCGCCGCTCCTGCCGCAAATTTGGTGTAAATCCGTCCAGCAGTTCGGGCTGTAGCCGTGTGCACATTTTTTTCCCATTCAGTCTATGGGAAAAAAAAAAGTTTTGGGACCCCCCCTATACCTTTTCCCCCCCTGGACGAATCCTCACCAAACTTTGCAAAAAAATTCAGAGTGACCCAAATACTTATTTTGCAAAGTTTGGTGAGGATCCGTCCAGGGAGAGCGAAGTTATAAGCCACCCAAAAAGTGCTCTTCCTATGGAAACAGCAACTTAACCATAACTACATGGCCACTACTGTGGCCATGTAATATATATATAATTATAAAAAGGAAAGTTGTAAATTTGACTAGTTTCAGCTAAAACAATTAAAAAAAAAATAGTCATAAAAGTGTTGCCCAAAAGAATCAATCCGATAGTTTGCTGAAAAACGAACATGTCCCTGTGTTTAAATTGTGCCCTACAAAACGAATGTCCATCTGCATTTGTATTTTCCCCTGGCTCCACTATCCTAATCACAAAACCAATGTTCCTTTTTGTGAGTTATTCCTTTGCCCAGATCCTACCTATTATTTACCTGTCATTTTACCCAAAAAAAGATTTTCCTATTGTGAGTTGCCCATTGCCCAGAGCTTGCCTGTCATTTGCAGCCTCAGTAAAAACGAATTCCATTTGCAGTTTCATATCCATTGAAATTGATCTTAGCCTCCTAAATAATGTGTTTCCTATTGTAGTCTTCTTCCCCTATTGTGTTGTGAAAACGAATTTCCATTTGCATTCCCTTTCCATTGCCACGGGTTGCATTTCCTAAAACTGATTTCTCTTGGGGGTGCTGGCTAGTAATCTCCAAAGCCCTGCCTGTCTTCTAAGGATAAGTAGCCCAAAGTCTCTTATGTGCTGTCCCATAGCAGTTGTGCTAAACAATTAAAAACCCATGTTTCCATGGTTCAGAAAAAACTAATTGTCCCATTCATTGCTGGCTCCCCACATTGTTTCTGTAAGCACTACTCAAAATCCAAATGTAACCTTCTGTTCCCATTCCATGCCACTGCCTTCCATACAAAGCTGACATGCCTAGTGGAGGTTTGGGGGGTAAGGGTTGCTGGGACTCAAGTATCAATCTGTGTGGGCATGCACTTTCCTGTTGTTGCATTCGTTTTCTTGGTGTTCTGAACTGTTATTTGATGGTGACAGAAGTAAAGTAAATCTTTGTGCTCTATATATTTGAGTTGCCTCAGTGTGCCGCTTGACCTAAAAGGACTCTGCAATTTGTGTTGCCACACCTTGGTGGCTGTTGTAATTGTTTATTCTAATTTCCCAATACATCATAAATTAATAAAATATTCATTCATAACACACCGGCCTGGTTCCTAGTCTTCTGTGACACGGGGTGCTTGTGGAGGTTGGGTGCGAGACAGGTTGGGTGCCTCCTTAAGAAAGATTGTATGTTGTAAAAATAAAAAGCGGTTTTATTGTGCGCCACATTCATTTTAGTGGAAGGAGATCCCTGACTTGCTTGTGCCATATAATATATTGTGACAATCCATCATCACACCTGCAGTCTGCCTTCAATTAGTGATTTAAACTCGGCCTTGCAAAGGCTCTCTGTGCCTGAGAATAAAAGGGAGTGAAGGCATGGCCTTATCTTCTGGTCTCGGTGAAGCTGACCCCAAAGTCTATTTTCATCTGACCATGTGACTAGAGACCATGTTTTGAGCTCCTTTGTTGCATTTAATATTATTAAATAAAGAAAACCTGGCGCTTCTAGTGTTTTTCCATTACACCTCAAACAGGAGATTATCTCGCTTCTCACATAAATTTTATCTTCTCGAGTACATAACCAGGCTCTTGGCGGCCTGACTCTTGACACTGGGCCAGGCAAGCCTTCTCGAATCTTACCTCGGTGTTAGCTATTCTATTCTGCTGTCCCACACTTCCAGCCCAATCAGTTTGATAAAATGCGTCCTGGAACATCGAGATTCTATACATTACTATACATATACATTGCTGGCAACGCCTGCAATCTATTCACTACGTAGCCAGCCTCATGATTACTTTGTCTACTTGCGTTACTGCGTCTGTGCACTAAAATGGCTTTGTATTTATTTCAGTGCTTCTCTTCATGTGCAATCTTCATGTTGCTCCTGAAATGTTGCTTAATTCGCTACTTCACCATCAGATTCGAAAAGGTCTATATACTTTCTTCATTGGCATCTCTTCTGTGTGTGTCATTTGTGCTTCATGTGACGTTACCAGTCTTCTCTTTCATTCATTTTCACAATTCTTCCGGGACTTCCTTCAGGAGACCGTCATTTCTTCACATATACATATAAGGTTTTCTCAATGGATAGCTTGTTTCAAGGACTCCTGGTGGTATAGGTACCATTATTAGCTTTGTGCATGTCGCTATTTCCGGCTGCGAACATATAGGCAAAATGGGGCCGGGACTTCCTGTAGAGGTACATGGCTCCTTCTCTACAGATGTGAGGGTGTTAAGCCTTTGAGCATGACGGGGACATGGATCAAGACTCTTTATGTTTCCTGGCGAGACCTTGTATTCCATGCTGATTATCATTAGTCTGCACATTTCTAATGAAAGTGATGTTTGCACTGCTCTCACTGTACATGTTGTTGCTATCGCTATGTGTTCTTTGCATTGTCAGATATGCTGATTACAAGTTTGAATCACGTTTCAAATACCCTCAAGTCAAATCTCTTGTTACAAATGTTATGAAGTGTGGTATATTTTGTACTGATACCTTTTCATTTAAGTTTTAACACTGTACATTTCAATGGTTTACTTCAATTTATTGTTGTTAAGTAGGATTTTCATAGCAATGATAAATCCTCCTAACATGTGTCAACCCCTGAAATGTTTGCTTTACTGGTGGATTTTTCCCTATACCTCAGTGACTAGGAACCTTTTTCCACACTCACAGAATCTTTTACTCTTAGTGTGGGTGTCATTTTTAAGACTCTCCATAGTGTCTTTCTAATGTTATCCTCTCTGACAACCTTTGGCACATACTGTCTATTGTTGCTCGGTCTCACCTATTTACTTTCTCTGGCTAAACTTGTGATAAATACAGTTCCCAAGGGTAGAAAAGATATTTGGATGCCTTTTACATTTTATTAGATGAGACCAGCACCCTCCATCTTATGTGGTCCACCTTATGTGCAATGCTGGGGGATACTAGGTATCCACTTTTTCATTCTAACCGTAACATTAATGTTACAAGAACAAACCTACCTTTAATGGCTTTCTGGTAGTGAACCTTTTTTATTAATTTGGTGCACATTTACCACACCTTTAAAGCGAAATGGGCCACAGTAATTGGTGTAGGCTAAGCCTACCTTAATGTAACCAATCCTATGTCCCCACCAACAATCTTCTGTGTGCCTCCGGTCATAACTAGAGTGCTTTGCAACAGAAAAGGTAAAGGGGTGAAAACATGTAATACTTAGTCCCACCCTTCTTCCTGTCTGTTGTGGATCAAATGGTCTCTCTAGTTAATGGAGCTCTCTGTAGTTCCTGATTAAAGTGGCAGGTCTCTCTTGAAACTGCGTCAAAAACAGACTTTTTGTCTCCTGCAAATCACATTATCATACATTCTAAATGGGAATGGGTTCCCCTGTGGGGGTTGCCTACTGTAAACACGTAGTCCCAGACGTGACAGGTCACTGCCCTTGATACTGAGTGGTGGGAGCTGGCCTCAGGCCGAAACAGTGCATATCAAAGGTTGTTGGGGTTTCCTTCTCCTTTGTTAGTCCTGCAGCCAGGCCCCATCTGGGCCTGTTTGAAGTATTCTCTATTAGTATGTTAATTATGTTAATTGCTGCCCCCATCTGCACAGGGCAAACAAACAGACAGGGGGTCCATGGAGCATGTGGGGTGTAATTAAAGGTCCCAAACTGAAGGGCCATGTGAAAAAGGCCTACCTGTCATTACCAAAGGAAAAGCAGTGTTTTGATTCACAAAATAAGCAGAAATTCAAAGGTCCATTTCACATGAAAAACAGGTTTTTCAAACACTGACACACACACACAGCTTTGCATGTGTGTTTACAGTTTAAATGTGAAAAATGTCCCCCTGCTAACATAAAAATGTCAGGGAAAAGCATGGTGTGTCTTGACAAAAAAGTAATGCATATTATTTTTCACATGCAAAATGCCAGCAAGCATTTGAAAAGAAAAGCCCACTTTCAATGAAAAAGTTCCTTAGGCCCAAGGCAGACCCTTTTCCCACCATGGAAAGCCTGACTGTCATCCCAGGAGTTTACACAAAAATAAAATGTGGCTTGCCTGACAGGTGTGGAAACCAAGTGTCCTTTATACGTGATGTCTCTAAAGGCAGTTATATGCAGGGCAACTGTTTTGGCTGATGTATGACCATAATGTTAGAAGGAGAAGTGAAAACTGAGGCTGCAATTAAGGAAGGCCGAAACTCCCATTTCAAACAGCAAGCTTCAAACACAAAGAGACTAATAAAATCTCTAGTTACAGGCTGGTCCAGTGAGAACAAATGGCCTGGAGGCATGAGAGCAACCATTTGTCCAACATGAAGATTCACTATTAATTTAAAAGGACTATTATAACTGAGACCCAAACATTTTCCAGAGGTTGATCTACCATCATTCAATTTCATATACAATTTCAGCCCTGGTGAGCGCACACCCAATGTGCGGATGGTCGAATTCCTCACACAGATATTCCTCACACAGATATTCCTCACACAGATATTCCTCACACAGATATTCTTTTTTTTTACAGACTCTGGCACATTATGGGAACTATTCCTAAATAGCGTGATCATCTCTGTTGCCAACACCTCTACTTGTATGTACATCCATTCTCTGAGAAACATGTCCTGCACTTCCTCTGGTGCTGCTTTGTCTCATCTCCTCCTGCTGTAGAATGCTTCATGTTTCCCTTTCTCCCTTCACTGTTCCTTCTGTTTTTCTTGTCTGTCTCTGTCAGAATCAGAAGAGAACAATGCCAGAACATAAATGTATGTCTTGACCTTTCCACTTCTTTCTTCTTTTACGACATCCATTGTTCCACTGTCCTCTAGCTCTGTAATGTTGTCGTGTTGTGCACTTGTAGTAAGGAGAGTTACTTGGACATCCCCTTCTTTATTAATTACAATATTTCGATAATTTCGACTCATCCTATGGCGACCCACCCCAATATATTGTATAGTCTGACCGTGGCAATTCTTTCCAAAGGCAAAGTAAGTATGCTGTTGTCAATTTAACCGCTAGCCATGTTGTAATATACATTTTTACCTAGTGCATAGAAGTATTTGCTCCACCCTTCCACTTGTCTTACAGATACTATTGATAGCTCTTTAGTAAAATATATGTTCAATTCACATGAAAGTACCCAGGTGGGTATAAGGATGAGATTTTTTAGAAGACAAAGCAATCCCCTGAGGTACAATACCTCCCATTTCAAAATGAAAAACAAAACAATCACAGCTTGTGGTAAAAGTACAGAGCAGTGAATTGTCACTGGTGGTATATGCAATTCTACTACAGGTGATCTCTATTACAAAGGAATATGATACCTAAACTGGTAATACTTACCACATAAATAAGATCTGGTATAAGGTGGACATAATGTGAGAGTCCTTGCCATCTGTCGAGGGTGTAAAAGCCCTGGCTTTTGGGATTTTTATTATATATTTAAATGATTTAGGTAATCCGTGCCAGAAAGGGTGGTTTTCTAATCAGACCCTCCTTTCATAAAGCTTGTGCTAAAGCCATAGTATACACAAGCAGTCCACTGCCTTAGTCTTCTCTGCTGCTGCACCTGATCATCTTTGGCAAGTTGCAGGTTCGGAGGACACGTGTCCTGTTTGACAGTTGCTGTGACACAAGTTCACTGCAGCAAGTGTTTAAATTTAACTCCAACACCTTTGACCCCAAAGTATGGTAATTATGGGCATATCAATCTGGTGGCATGGTAAGCTCTATGAACAAGCCATACCTCGTTGCTATGGTGACTGATATTACACACAATTATTAAATTCACATCAAATAGTTATCATACTCATGTCAACTGTATGAGATCAGGCCAGCTATGGAAAGGGTATGTAGGTTCATGACCCGTCTCTCTCTTGACTTCAGCATTCAAGACAAAAAGCAGAACAGATGCTTCTTGTGATCCTCAATGAGCTTGGGTAACACCTCTCCTCAACCCAGGAAATGCTCAGCAGGAGAGATCTTTGAAACCATGCTTCAAAAGATAAACCCTCAACAGAGGCCAGCTTTACACCAGGGTATTACATATCAGAGGGCCTTTGAAGCAGGAGGTGTGGGATGAGGGCTATATTACAGTAGCCAGAAAGAGCTGAAAGGGGCTGAGGGAAGGTTTTACCACTTTGCTTTTCTTTGGGGCTCCCTCTCTTCTTGCCCCCTCCATTTCCTGCAGAACAGGGCAATCTGGCTATAATTTAGGAAACCATGGGTCAATTGTCAAAGCAATTGGGATTGGACCGGTAGCAGCAGTATTGCTTTTGTCCAGTCCCCTGTGGTATTTTACCTTTATACGAGAGGGGGTTGTGGCACTCTATCGTTGATTCATTTTGACTTTCAAGAAGAACAACATAGTTTGTGTAGACCCCGTTGGGAGAGCAGTCCTTTTCAAAGCCCTGTGCCAAGGGTGAAGACAGGTGTTCCAAGGTAGAGGAAACATATTTTCCCTAACCATTGCCAGGGTAAATAGGGGATGGACGCTGTTGGATAAAAACATGAATTCTGATAGCTGTACCACTACCAAGCCTCCTCAATGGAGGTGAAGGACTCTCACAGGTTCCAGCTAGCCTTTTTGGACCCTGAGTGAAAAGAAAAAGGGCCTATCTAGCCACTTAGACCCTGGATTGGGACACACAGAACCAGAGAAGCCAAAGCAGTTGGGTTCCTGAATTCTGTCACTTCAACATATCTTGGACCCCAATCCATGCAAACTAATCAGGACCTCCAGTGCTGCCTTTGTCACTCTCTTCTAACTTTGAACTGCTGTATCAATGCATCGAGCCAGTTCACTGCATATCACACCATAAGAGCGCATCAACTGCTCCTGCTCAAACAAGAAGCTCAGTGCTGATGACATCCTCAAAACTCTGCATCTTGAAACAGCACTTTAAAATACTGGGGTTTTCCCATCAAGCTGACCCAGACCTCACTTCGAACTGCTGCCATCGCATTGAAGTTGCTTAACTGACAAGATTAACACAGTGGACTCTCGAACAGCACCATTCTGAGGCTGCATCCACTGCAGAGAGCTTCACATCGAACATGAAAAATGCGGAATTGTGACCTAGATCACCGTGACTTGCCACATTGGGGCCTGACTTGAACTGTCATAACTGCGTTGAGAAACCAAGTTCGACGCTGTCACACCACCAACAAGAATAAGGCACGTGTGAGAGGCCCAGACCCCTGTGCTCCATTTTTGGAACCCTAGTGACTATTATGCCACCCTTTTGCACCCTTTTTAGAGACATAGGGCCTGATTTACAAAAATGCTTTCAATGGGGTGTTCCATTGTTAAAACAATTTTGTAAATCATGCCGATATGCTTTTAAATTGACATTGTTGTAATGTATTGCTCTTCACCCCTGCTACAGCACCCAGCGTGACTTCATCTTCACTGTGTGCATCTTCTTTGTTCTTTTCTTGTGACACAGGAGGTATTTCGCTAAACCTAATATCATAACAAAATATGATATTATATATATATATATATATTCAGTAAAAAAACGTTGTTAAAGGGATGTTATGGTTCCAAGTAAAACCGAAAAACCCCTGAAATTCGCCAGTTATGGTAAGCTAAGCAACCATAACTCGCGCCACCAAGGTGCACTGCTAAGACTAACACCCAGGACATCAAAGATGACATCACAAACGTCATTGATGACATCACTGATGACATCACATGTGCATTTATCTTTCATGAAAAGTATGTATAAGGGTTTCTTATTGTAATTTTAATTAAAAAATTTAAAAAATGTAAAAATTTAAAAAAGTGATCAAGGATCATTGGAATAAATATCGTCCATCCAGTATACTAAGGTGCTCATGTAGAAACATAGGCATTGGGTGCAGCATACATGATGGAGGTGCAATATTCATAAACTTGCCATGTTGAATAGTGGTATGATAAGTGTTTTCTTATTAGATTCTTGCATACTGTGAAACATGTAGTAAGCAGATAATAAAACCCTCTTACTAAATAATTGCATTATTATAGACAAAACACAAAGAGACAACACAACATACAAATATGAGTATATACAAGGAAATTGAAGTAAGAAAAAAACAGCAATATTAGCAAAAGGTGTTAATAACCTAAAGGATTACCTTTATGCAAAGAAATGATTTGTCTGTTTCAAACATGCTACTTACCCTATGTATAGATATATATATATATCACATGATGTGCCTGGACTCTAAGGAAAGTAGTGTGAATACAAGATATAAAAATAGGAACATATACAGGGAAAGTACAGTAATAAAAAACAACAGAACAATCAGAAAGTGCTGACAACTCTACTGATTATTTTAATGCACAGAAAGGATTGCTGTCTTTCAAGCATGCGTCTTCCCCCATGTATATGTTTCATATGATATGACTGGACCCTAAGGGAATTATTGTAAGAACATACTTGAAGGATAAGTCTACGAATATACTACCTTTTCCAATTTTAATTCCTGACTGTTACTGAAGAAAACCATGTGGCCTAGATATGTCAGTAAAGGAAAAAAGGGGTACCCAGAGATGTGATGTCATCAGTGATGTCATCAATGACATTTGCGATGTCATCTTTGATGTCCTGAGTGTTAGTCTTAGCAGTGCACAGTGGTGGCACAAGTTATGGTTGCTTAGCTTACCATAACTGGCGAATTCCAGGGGTTTTTCGGTTTTACTTGGAACCATAACGTCACTTTAACAAAGTTTCTTTACTGAATCTGATAGGTTTTTAGTAGCACAACTTAACCATAACGTCCCTCTAACACATTTTTTTACTGAATTTCATAGGTTTTTAGTAGCGCAACTTAACCATAACGTCCCTTTAACAAAGTTTTTTTACTGAATTTCATAGTTTTTTAGTAGCACAACTTAATAAAAACTTTGACTTTATGTACATGTACTATGGAACATACTGAACCCTTTCTAGTGAATTTGACTGTCCGCGGACATGTTCGGACAACAGTACCACCACCTAAAAACTCTGGGGGGGCATGTGTAATTGTTATATCATAACATAGGAACATTTAACAAATTCACAAAGAAGCACACATACAAAGTATATGTAGTAATACTTAAGAAATATAACCCATATATGTAACACACTAACCATTCATTTAAATACAAGGGCCCTCATTACAACTCAGGCGTTAAGGGTTAACGCCACCGTTAACCCTTAATGCCTGATTCTGATTTTAACGCCTGCTTTTAGCAGGCGTTAAAATCCATGGCGCTAACCTGCCATGGTGCTAATTACGCCGCCGTAAATTACGGCGGCGTAATTAGCGCCTTCCCCACTCCCATTATGCCCTATGGGGCAAAAATGGGAATGGGGAAGGGAAAATGTAAAATGGGGATTTACCGCCCCACTCACCTTGGAATGGGGCGGTAAATCCGCCATCCACAGTTGGTGCACTTAGCACCAAGGTCGTAATGATCTCCAATATCTTCTAAAATGGAATATACCAAAAGAAGATAAAGTGGCTTCCAACATAATTACCTCACAGACACTCCACAACTAAGAGCAAGACCAGACGTACAGACTACTCATCACATTTCTTACCTGAAATAGTACGTGCACTTCATTTTACTCATATATTTATAAACGTTCTGTATTAGATAAAAAAAATATATTACTTTTTGTTTCTCACAGAAATGTGTAGTACTCTGGAGTGGCTAGAGGAGCATTTCCGACGAGAGGAAATGTCAGAAGATAGTGCACCTAATGGTACATACTTTACTATATAAACCAATTAATAAATATTATTTTGTATACATTTTTACATATCCTTTTTTTTTGTACAGACCATACAAAAATAAAACTACTACAGAAAAAGAAGCGGGGGATAACACTCTGGAACACATAAATGAAAAAATGGACCAACTTGTGGCAAATTTTACCAATTTAAAAAACTTTGTGGAAGATCACTTAAAACTAACAACAAGATACCATTGTCCCACCTGTACTTGTCCCCCCTCACCATATCCCACTAATTTAACCCCAAACCCTCTCCATGGACCAAAACGTTTTGATGACATTTCCATCCCTTCTTCACCTGATCCCAATTATGTTGAAATCCCTAATTCTCCTGTTTTTGTTTCTGTTTCTGCCCCACCTTCTCAGTCATAAATTGTTAATATATGTCAAATAAAGTTACTTTTTTATTTTGTGTTGTAATTAGTTTCAGTTCTTTTTGTTAAAACCAATGTAGGTGTCCACGGACAGCGCGGTTGTTCGGAAATGTTTGTAAATAGTCGAAAATGTAAGTGTCCTGAGGACACTATATCTGTCCGTAATGTTCTCATGCAAGTTGAAACTGTTCTAAGAACACTCGTAGTGTCCTGAAATGTTCGTAAATAAACGAAAATGGAGGTGTCCTTAAGAACACTATGCTTGTTCGTAGTGTTCGCTAGCAAGTTGAAACTGTTCTAAGAACACTCGTGGTGTGCTGAATTGTTCGTAAATAAACGAAAATGAAGGTGTGCTGGAGTATTGTCTGTATTGTTCGCAAGTAAGTTGAACTGTGCTAAGAACAAACGGCTGTCCGTAACTGTTCGTTTTATGTGTGACGGACCTTTAATTAGTTTAGGACCCGAACACTGTCCGTAGAACATCAACGCGCATGCGCAAATGCAAAGTCCGTACATTAGGTGTCCTGCAGACGGCCGCTTTCTTAGCGAACATGCTCATGAAGCAATCATGTGACCGCGCCCATGCTGATCGCGTGTTCTGAATGCGGACACTGTTCGTGTACCCGAACAGTTTAAAAGTACATTTCCAAGTAATCCACAATGTTTCTCATTAAAAACTCACCATAATACAAATCCCACTAATCCTAAGTTTCCACATATTTTTTGTGACTTTTTGAAACTTTTTTGGTGTTCGATCTGTCTTGCGGACGGCGCACATGTCCGCAAACCGCGTACAAGCACCCCTATAAAAGACCACATCCTAGAGCTCATTCTCATTGTGTTTCTGGCTATTCCACAGAGCACACTGCATTTTGCTGCTACTTTGCAGATTTTGAGATTTCCATCTCCAAGCCGATGACATCCATGGCTCCACTATTGCCACCTCTGCCTCAGCACCACCCCCACCCCCTCCACCACCACCATCTCCCCAAGGGCCTGAATAGGGTAACATGAGTGAGGATACAGAGGAGGAAGAAGAGGATGACGAGAATGAGGTAGAGGAAATCCCTACTACCCGCCCTCGGCGTGATTCTTGGGTGTGGCGGTTGTTTACCCTTCATGGGAATGGTCCTAAGGCTCGTGCGAACCATGTCACCTGCAATGAGTGCAAAATGGTACTCAGTCACAGGAGGCATGGTTCGTACAGCTTTGGGACCACTATCATGAAGCAACACCTCAACTCATTCCACACTGGGGCCATTCACCAGGTTGTACCTTGCGAAGAGCGTAGTAGGTTGATTGCCTCTACTTCATCCTCTGTTTCTGATCCTGCCACCACAAGGAACACCTCTGTGGGATAGCGTCTTCCTCAAGCTGCCTTACAGGCCATACAGAATTCTGATGACCCTTACCTTTCGAGGGTCAAAGTTGTATGGATGTACTGTGACACAGTACTCTGCTTGGGGGAGCGTCTTCGGAGTGCTTTTGAGACTATCGTCTCACAGCACGAGAAGACCTGCTCACTACCCAAATAAAACCCACTCTACATCTTCCTCTTTCAGCTCGCCCTTTCTTATCCCTGTGGTTGGTGCCCCCCCTTTCCTCTCCTTTCCCCTCCTCTCCTAGTGTGTCATGTATAAAAAACAAAAAAAAATACAAAATAACAAAAATAAAAAAAATAAGGCTCTTTTCAGAGCCGCCTTTCACAGTTAAAAATAGAAGTGAAGATAAATAAAGCAGGGCTCTTTGTATTTCTTGAAAGTCTGCAGACAGTTTGCGAACATAAAAAAAATTGGGGTACTACCCTATTGTAACCATTGCATTTTTCTCTGGGAGGAAGTGGTGGCTCTGAAACGAGCCTTTGGGAGGTGTTTGTATGTCAAAAATGATAAATACTTAATTCCTACTTCAAAATGGATGCTGTATTTCTAAAAAAGGTCGCAATGCATGTTGTACATTTCTCAGAAAAATCTGATTGCCAGCATAAGTAAGCTGGACTCCATCTCTGCGAAAAATGTATGTACTACGAAACATAATATTTTCATTGTGAAAAGAGGACATGCCAAAATCTCTTAGGAAGGCACAAACAGCCTTATTAACATTAAGTCTTGCTTTCTCCATTTGTGGACCACATGAGAAAGAACAAAGCCACATTTGTCTCTGCGCAATCCGTGAAAAAATTACTTTGGAGTTTGGAAACATGTCCATGATCTTCTGAAGTCCTTCTTTCATTGCAAATTGCAAAGAAATTCCAGACACATGTCCTAAACTGTTCCCTCCACAATGAATTACAATTATGTCTGGATGTTCCTCTATCTTCAAAATTGCACAGATAGGTAGCAAGTCCAACCACTTAATTCCACGCACTCCATGCCAGTGCACTTCCACATGTGCGAATCGAAGATCTATAGATACTCCACAGCTTTCTGCATGCATCTTCAACCAATGTATCCACGAGTCTCCCAAAATCCACACAATCTGTTTTTTGAAACACTCAGCCATAGCTATCTGTTCTTCTCTCAGCAAAAAGAATATCTGAGAAAACCTCTCCTAGCACAACACACTCACTAAACTTTACTGACCAATCCCTTGCTACATTCAATCTCATTTGCATGCCTCCCCACCCCAAATTCCCCGGATGTAATACGCGGTGTCCTAGAACTACCGCCATGTCCGCGAACATATCGTAACATGGACAGCCCTTCTACCATTTCCACTTGACTCTCTGTGCCATTCCCTCATTAGATGTAGCTAAGAAATCACATGACCATCCACCAATCAAATCCAAGACCTCTACATGTAACTACATCATCATAGATCAGCAATGCAAATGTACGGTGAATCTCTCGGAGTACAAGTCTCATACAATTGGCAAGCGCGATCTACTAGAAATACTATACAAGTCTCCAAGATTTCTACTTGCAGCTTCGTCCATATCCATATGCATGAACACAAAGTAAGGGTATGCATATTTTCTATACAGTACATGAACACATTTTCTAACCGACTTTTACCTTGTATAATCTGTAAAATGAATCTACGATCATTTTTTCATTGTCCTAAAATGAACTGTCACTTAGAAACCTTTATACCGTTTAATTTCTTCATACACACACACACACACGCAAATAATGTTAAACTAACATTTTTGAAATAAAATATATAGACTACATATAATCAAACAAAATTACTTGCACACTCTATGATTAAATCTCAAACAATAATATTTGTACAAATACATAATTGGTTTTAATTTTTTTAATTTATATAATTACTTACATTTATATAGGACAAGCAGGCTATGACATTGACTCACTATTAAGTGGAAAAGCAGGCTATGACATTGACTCACTATTACGTGGAAAAGCTTAGTTACAGGAATAGTGGTATACAGTGGTACATTATGAATTTCACAAGCCATAGTAAAGATATTTCCTTTCCTACAGTTAGTCATAAGATAGTTTTAATGGTTTTGAGGAAGACGCTGAGCATTTCAATTAAAAAAATCTATGTCTAAATTAAAAACAATGCTATATACAAACCAAATTACTAATTTCTTTCCTTTACAATTGCAGTGAAGACCATTGTCCTGAAAAGAAGCAGCCGAATTTGAAGTACAAAGAACAACTAAGAAGCAAACTGCTCATTTTAGAAAAAAAGTAAGTAGAATGTTACCATAATATTTGAATTATTACTCAAACACACTGTACGGTTAGTTCATGCTATTTCTGTGCCTAAAAATAGAGATTCTGCACCATTCTGACCAAAAATCACCCCGTCTTAAACAGTGATTTACTGGCAGAATGGCCCACAAATTCCTATTTTTCGACACAAAAATTACCCAACTCAGCCGCTAGAATTTAGATGTTGTAGAACAAACAACTGTTTTAATTGTATAGCTTTAGATGTACTATTTATACTTCTCCACACCACTGGCTTACTTTTTTTCTGTCATCTGAACCCCAGTTTAGTAACACATTAATTCAAAAATACCCATCCCTAGTAGTTGTACTTCCCAATGCACAATCACACACCATTACATACATCTTTATCATCTTACTCAAACACTCATGCACACAACACAAATGTATTGCAGAACACCCCAACCCATACCTTCTGTATTTTTTTCAACAGACCCTAAAGAATGCCTACCAAAAAGCAACTCCATAGAAAGGAACGCAGAAGTAGAGCAAATGAAAAGAAAAGTCTCCAACATAAACATCCATCTATAGCAAAACAACCTTCCATGATATCAAAAGGATATCAAAACATCATGCAAGTATAAGAAATCTAGTTTATAAATTGTACTGTGCTAAAAGTCCTGCTTTAGCACTAGCCAATTTAAATAACATTCTTCTACATGGTACAGCAAAAGACCTACTAGAAGAAATCGACTATATCCAGACAAAATATATTAGAAGTGAAACCCACTTACAAGATGAATTAGCTGTAAACCAACTTCGTAACAATTCTGCACATGGCAACCTTTCACTACACACATACAAAAAAGAAATCCTAAAATTTGAAAGTACTTCAGCTAAAGTACCAAACCACGTGTGTGTATGTTGCCGCAGAACTTTTTATAAAAGTAACACAAAAACTGTAGACCTATCATACAAAATAGAAGACAATGAAGATTCTAAATGGTTTGAATTAGCTCTCTACCTTATAGCAGAAAACAAATACGAAATAACTGACCCCATAATACTTTGCAGTTACTGCACTACAAAACTTGACAACAACAAAACTCCTTCACGTGCTATCACAAATAACTTGGAATTATATCCACTACCAAAACCCCTTCAACAACTTAATTTATATGAGAGCATCATAATTCAAACAGTGCACCCATTTCAAGCAATAATACGCCTTCAACCAAAAACTGCAAAATTACCTCCCTCTGAATTAGTGAAAGGTATTCGTGGAAAAGTAGTGTATTTACCATCAGATCTAAAAGAAAATGTGCACACTCTAGGAGTGCAACGTCCAATGCAACAATCTTTAATTATCTTGGTAAATGGAGTACCTACAAAAGACAAACAAATTTGGTAACAACTGGTAGATTTACATAAAGTTAGAGAAGCCCTGCAATATCTTAAAGAGAATAATGAATATTACAACGAAATTAATATTGAAGAAAACATGAAAGATACAACTGAAATAATTCAAGACACACAAGAAGCTGGTCAATTTGAGCTCCTATATCCTGCTACAATATCAAACACTTTAGACCATTATACAATTCATCCATTGAACTCTAATGACACCATAGAAGATGCACTGGAAACGTACCAAAAGTGTCAAACAAAAGGATCACCAATCAGCATATGGGAAAAAAGTATAGAAGCATGTGCTTTTCCTCTTCTCTTTCCTACTGGCAAAGGAGGAAAATACGATGATAGACCTATTCAAATATCAGCATCAGAATATCGCTCATTACGAATGTATTCTGAAGATCCCAGATTTCGACAAAAGGTGGAATACATATTCCACCTACTCTTTGAAAGTGAACTAGCAACTTTATGTAACAGAGTTGCACACATATTAAAATCAGGATCACACTTTCAAAATATGACAGCTACACAATTATTACAAAAAGTTCAACAAAAAGGTGAGGTTTTACAAGCAAATCTTACAAATCTATTAGCAAATATGCGTGGTACTAAAGAGTACTGGTTTCAACGTCATGGAGATGTACGTTGTATGATCAGAAACCTTGGCCCACCCACTTGGTTTGTTACATTAAGTAGTGCAGAATATGCATGGGAAGATTTACATGCTTTCCTACGCATATCAAACGAAAACAAAGCTAACGTAGATATACTAACACCTGGAGAACTTTGTTCTCAGGATCCTGTTAATGTTTCAAGATATTTTCACCATCGCTTCATTGCTATACTACATTTTATTTGTAATAAAACTGTTCCTCCCCTTGGAGAAGTGCAACACTTCTTTTGGAGAAAAGAATACCAAGCCAGAGGAGCACCACATGTCCACATGCTTTTATGGATTAAAGATGCTCCTAAATTTGGTCAAGACAGTGATGCCACTGTTTTACAGTTTATTGAAAAATATGTGACTTGTGAAATTCCATCAGAATCCACAAATAGTGATCTTCATGTAAATATTTTACAATTCCAAAGACACAAATGTGAAAAAATACTGTTGTCGCTAATACAAAAACAAAGGGAAATACTACACCAAATGCCGATTTGGTTTCCCTAGACCAGTTACAAATACAGGTCAAGTGAACAACCTCATGTCTTCAGTTAGACATAGTGTTAAAGGTAAGTCACATAAAAATACATATTGCATAAAAAGAAAAAAAGATGAAAAATATATCAATGATTACAATGCAATCATTTCCCACTTATGGAATGCAAACATAGACGTGCAGTACATTGCAGACAATTCTACTGCAGTTGCACGATATGTCATAGCATAACTAACCAAATCAGAAAAGACAGAGCTCCAAGACCTGTGGAATGACCTGTCATCAGATAAAACAGTGTCTCAGAAATTATACAGCTTGGGCATAGAAAATTATGTCCCATAGAGAATGTGGATCCTATGAAGCAGCTGATCGGTTAACTGGTACTGCATTGTATGGTAAATCTTATTACAACCAAATCTGCATTTGTGATGTCATCTTTGATGTCCTGGGTGTTAGTCTTAGCAGTGCACGGTGGTGGCGCGAGTTATGGTTGCTTAGCTTACCATAACTGGCGAATTTCAAGGGTTTTTCGGTTTTACTTGGAACCATAACGTCCCTTTAACAAAGTTTTTTCACTGAATTTCATAGGTTTTTAGTAGCGCAACTTAACCATAACGTCCCTTTAACAACGTTTTTTTCACTGAATTTCATAGGTTTTTAGTAGCGCAACTTAACCATAACGTCCCTTTAACAACGTTTTTTACCTGAATTTCATAGTTTTTTAGTAGCAAAACTTAACAATAATGACTTTGACTTTATATACATGTCATATGGAACTGACTAGATCTCTTCTTATGAACGTGATGTCCGCAAACTTATTCAATGTTTGCGGACATGTTTCGGAGAACAGTACCACTACCTAAAAACTGTGGGGGGTGGGTGGTGGGGTATGTTTGATTGTTATATCATAATATAGGAACATTTAACAAATTCCAAAAAGCAGCACACAAACACATTATATATAGTAATACATAAGAAATGTAACCCATATATGTAAGACACTAACCATTCATTTAAATACAATATGTTCTGAAATGGAATATACCACAAGAACATAAATTGGCTTCCAACATAATTACCTCACAGACACAACAGAACTGAGAACAAGACCATACCGACTGAATACATAGGATTTATCTTACCAGAAATAGTAAGTGTACTTCATTTTACTCATATATTTATAAACTTTCTGTATTAGATTAAAAAATATATTATCTTTTTTTTTTTCTCACAGAAATGTCTAGTACTCTGGAATGGCTAGAGGACAATTTCCCACATGAAGAAATGTCACAAGATAGTGAAACTAATGGTAAACACTTTATAATATAAACCATTTAAATATTATTATTTTGTATACATTTAACACATATATATTTTTTTTTGTACAGAGCATAACAAAATAGAAACTACCTCTGAAGAAGCTGTTATGGAAAACACGCTTGACAACATAAAAGAAAAAATTGATTTATTGTTGACCAATTTTAATAATTTGAAAACTTTTGTTGAAGATCATTTTAAAACAAAAACGTCATACCATTGTCCCACATGTACTTGTCCCTCCTCACCATATCCCAGTCAATTATCCCCAAACCCTCTCCATAATCCAAAACGTTTTGATGAAATTTCCATCACTTCTTCACCTAATACCAATCATGGTGAAACCCCAAATTCTCCTGTTTTTGTTTCTGTTTCTGCCTCACCTTCTCTGTCATAAATTATTAATATATGTTAAATAAAGTTTAATGTTTATATTGTATTGTGAAGAGTTTCCATTTTTTTTTTAAAACAATAAAAGTGTCCGTGGACAGTGCGAGTGTTCTGAAATGTTTGTACATAAACGAAAATGGAGGTGTCCTGAAGAACACCACACCTGTTCGTACTGTTCGCTAGCAAGTTGAAACTGTTCTAAGAACACACGTGGTGTCCTGAAATGTTTGTAAAGAAACAAAAATTAAAGTGTTCTAAAGAACACTATATCTGTCCGTAATGTTCGCTATGAACTTAAAACTGTCCTAAGAACACATTTGCTGCCCTGAAATGTTCGTAAATAAACAAAAATGATGTGTCCTGAACAACAGTACAACTGTTCGTAGTGTTCGCTAGCAACATGAAACTGTACTAAGAACACATGCGGTGTCCTGAATTGTTCGTAAACAAACAAAAATTAAAGTGTCCTAAAGAACACTATACCTGTCCGGTACTGTTCGCTAGCAAGTTCAAACTGTTCTAAGAACACTATTGGTGTCCTGAAATGTTCGTACGTAAACGAAAATGGAGGTGTCCTGAAGAACACTATACCTGTGCGTAGTGTTCGCTACCCAATTGAAACTGTTTTAAGAACACAATTGGTGTCCTGAAATGTTCGTACATAAACTAAATTACACGTGTCCTGAAGAACACTATATCTGTCCTTACTGTTCGCTACCAAGTTTAAACTGTTCTAAGAACACACGCGGTGTCCTGAAATGTTCGTTTCACGTGTGACGCACTTTTAATTACTTCAGAACCCGAACAGTGTCCGTAGGACATCAATGCGCATGTGCTAACCAATCTCCGTGCACTTGGTGTCCTGCGGACAGGCGCTTCCTTCGCGGACTAGTTCGCAAACAGATCATATGAACGCTCCCACGCTCATCGTGTGTCCTGAAATGCGGACACTGTTCGTGTCCCCGAACAATTTAAAAGTACATTTTCAGTTAATCCATAATATTTTTCAATAAAATCTCACCATGGCACAAGTCCCACCTAGCAATCTTGAGTTTCTATATACCTTTTGAAACTTTCCGATCCTTTTTTTGTGTTCGATCTGTCCGCGGACAGTGCGCATGTCCGCGGATCGCGCACAAGCACCCCTATAAAAGACCACGCCCAAGAGCTTATTCCCATTGTGTTTCTGGCTATTCTTCAGAACACAGTGATTTTTGCTGCCACCTGCAGACTACACCATCATCGAGATGGCATCCTTGGCTGCTGAACTGCCACTTGGTGCTGCACCTGCTTCAGCACCACCCCCAACCCCTCCACCACCACCACCTCCCCAAGGGCCTGAAGAGGGGAACAGGAGTGAGGATGCGGAGGAGGAAGAAGAGGATGATGAGAATGAGGTAGAGGAAAACCCTGCTACCCGCACTAGGCGTGAGTCTTGGGTGTGGCGGTTATTTACCATTCATGGGAATGGTCCTAAGGCCCGTGCGAACCATGTTACCTGCAATGAGTGCAAAATGATACTCAGTCGCGGGAAGCACGGTAACTACAGTTTTGGGACCACTACTATGAAGCGACACCTGAGGTCATTTCACTCTGGGGTTATTCGCAGGGTTGTACCTTGCGAAGAACGTAGCAGGTTGATTTCCTCTACTTCATCCTCTGTTTCTGATCCTGTCACCACAAGGACCACCTCTGTGGGACAGCGTCTTTCTCAAGCTGCCTCACAGGCCATACAGAATGCTGATGACCCTTACCTTTCGAGGGTCACAGTTGTATGTATGTACTGTGACACAGAACTCTGCAGGGGGGAGCGACATCGGAGTGCTTTTGAGACTATCGTCTCAGAGCACGAGAAGACCTGCTCACTACCCAAATAAAACCCACTCTACATCTTCCTCTCTCAGCTCGCCCTTTCTTATCCCTGTGGTTGGTGTCCCCCCCTTTATCCTCCTTTACCCTCCTCTCCTAGTGTGTCGTTTCTGAAAAACCAAAAAAAATACAAAATTACAAAAATCAAAAAAGAATAAGGCTCTTTTCAGAGCCGCCTTTCCCAGTTAAAAAATAGAAGTGAAAATAAATGAAGCAGGGCTCTTTGTATTTTTTAGAAGTTCGCGGACAGTTCGCGAACATTAAAAAAATTGGGTTGCTACTCCATCACAAACATTGTAATTTTCTCTGGAAAGAAGTGGTGGCTCTGAAAAGAGCCTTTGGGTGTTGTTTGTAAGTCAAAAATTGTAAACGCTTAACATCTACTTCAAAATCGTTGTTGTAATTCCAAAAAAGGTCGCAATGCATTTTGTACATTTCTCAGAAAAATCTGATTGCCAGCATAAGTAAGATGGACTCCATCTCTGCGAAAAATGTATGTACTACAAAACATAATATTTTCATTGTGAAAAGAAGACATACCAAAATCTCTTAGAAAGCCTTAAACAGCCTTATTAACATTGCGCCTTGCTTTTTCCATTTGTGGACCAAATGAAGAAGAACGAAGCCACATTTGTCTGCGCAATCCGTGAAAATATCACTTGAGAATTAGGAAACATGTCCATAACCTTCCTCAGTCCTTCTTTCATAGCAAATTGCAAAAGAATTCCAGTCACATGTCCTAAACTGTTCCCTCCGCAATGAATTACAATTTTGTCTGGATGTTGCTCTATCTCCAAAGTAGCACAGAGAGGTAGCAAGTCCAACCACTTCATTCCACGTACTCCATGCCAGTGTACTTCCACATGTGGGAATCCAAGATCTATAGCTACTCCACAGCTTTCTGCATGCACCTTCAACCAATGTATCCTCGAATCTCCTAAAATCCAAACAATCTGTTTTCTGAAACACACAGCCATAGCTATCTTTTGTTCTCTCAGCAAAAAGAGTATCTGAGAAAATCTCTCCTGGCACAACACACCCACCAAACTTTCCTGACCAATCCCTTTCAGTGCTTATTCTCCTTTGCATGACTTCTGAACCCAAAAATCCCCGGATGTAACTCCCGATGTCCGCGAACTACCGCCATGTCCGCGGACATATCGTAACATGAACAGCCCTCTACCATTTCCACTACACTCTCTCTGCCATGCCCTCATTGGATGTACCTCAAAAATCACATGACCATGCACCAATCACATTCAAGACCTCTACATCTAACTGCATCATCATAGATCAGCACTGCAAATGCACTCTGAATCTCTCTGAGTACAAGTGTCATATCATTGGCAAGCAGCATCTACCAGAAATACTGTACAAGTCTTCAAGATTTCTACTTGCAGCTCCATGCAAATCCATATGCATGAACACAAACTTCAGGTATGCATATTTTCTGTATAGTAGATGTCATAGCTCTCAACCATTTATGTCGCAAAGGTGGTTGAAAACCCCCGATTTTATTTTTGGCGGGTGAGACGCCCATTGAAATGAATGGGCATGCAGGAGGCTTGGCGGGTGAGTCAGCTGTTTACAAGGCGGGTGACACCCGCCAAAAGCGTGTGAGTTGAGAGCTATGGTAGATGAACACATTTTCAAACAGACTTTTACCTTGTAAAATCTGTAAAATGAATTTACTGTACTTTTTTCAATTTCCTAAAATCAACTATCACTTATAAAACTTTATACTTTTTACTTTCTTCATACACACACACTCAAATCATGTTAAACTAACATTTTTTAAATGAAATATATAGACTGCATATATTCAAACAAAATTGCATGCAAACACAATCTATGTTTAAACCTTTATAAAAATACTTATATAATTTCATATTTTTTGTTTTTATTTATTTATTTACTTAATTACTTTAAATTAGACATGACATTGAGACGCTATTACCTAGAACAGTTTACTTACAGAAATAGTGGTATTCACTAATATATTATAAATTTCTCTAGACATAGTAAAGATATTTTTTTTTTGCTACAGTTAGTCATTCAATACAATTTGTTCATTAAGAACATATCATATGTACTGAACTGATGCAATGTATCTTATGTAAATAAATTAGTTTAATGGTTTTACAGAAGGCACTGAGGATTTCAATTAAAAAAATCAATATCTAAATTAAAAACAGTGCTATATACAAACAAAGTTACTAATTTGAAGCTTTTACAATTGCAGTGAAGACCAGTTTCCTGAAAAGAAGCAGCCGAATTCGAAGAAGAAAGAAAAACTAAGAAGTTACCTGTTAATTAAAAAAAAAAGTAAGTAAAATATCACCATAATATTTGTATTATTAATCAAATATACTATAACATTAATACAAGCTATTTTGGTTTCTTAAAATAGAGATTTTGTACCATTTTGTCCAAAAATTTCCATGTCTTAAACAGCGATTTACAGCCAGAATGGCCCACAAATTTCTATTTTTGGACACACAAATTAGCCAACTGAACCACTACAATTTTCATATTATAGAACAAACAACTGTTTTAATTGTATACATTAGAGTTACTATTTGTACTTTTCCACACCACTAGCTTACTTTTTTTTGTCATCTGAACCCCAGTTTAGTAACACATAAATTCAAGAATACCTATCCCTATTAGTTTTAGTTCCCAATGCACAATCACACACCATTACATACATCTTTATCATCTTACTCAAACACTCATGCACACAGCACACATACATTCCAGAACACCCCAACCCATATCTTCTTTATTTTTTTCAACAGACCCTAAAGAATGCCTACCAAAAGACAACTCCGGAGAAAGCAACGCAAAAGTAGAGCAAATGAAAATAAAGGTGTCCAACATAAGCATCCATCTCTAGCAGAATTTGTAAAAAAAGTTGAAACAAAACAGCTAATACAATCATTTAGTGAAACGCAAGAAGTTTCAAGTACAACAACTTCACTTCCTCTATCAAAATGTAAAACAAACCAATAAACAATTAACAGAAAATCAGATATCAGTACAGATAAAACTACTTCTTCAAATTTTAATATAGTGCAAAGTAAGCATACCATAAAAAGTATATTAGCCAAAATATACCGTCACAAAGTCCTTCAAAATCTTATAAAAACAGGAGAGAAATCAGGTTCAAAGCTTAAAACCTATCGTAGGAAATTAATCTTAGAAGCATTGATGGACAGTGCAATTCTTCTCAAAAGAAATTTATTTGTTTTACTGTTAAACAAAATGAAACCACTAACAAAACTAATAACTAAATTACAAAAAAGACTTCTCAATAAGTGAAATGTCAACAGAAAGAACTTCTTAAGTATCTGCGGAGGTGAATGGAATCACACTACGAGCAGAGATCCATTTTTTACAAACAAAAACAAACAAATACAATTGCCATAAATAGCAGTGGTCGAGGTTATGAAAAAGTGAATAATACCATAATGGAACAAGAAGTACTCCTTACAAAAATATGCCCTGAAAACTTAGAATTACCCCTCCATTCAACTGAATCGAAAAGTCTAGTGTACAAATGGCCATGCACGTCAACGTGTAACATTCCCAAACAATGTTTCAAATCTTTACACCAATTCCTCAATAAATATGTAAAAAGCAAAGACAAAATCAAAATTAAATTACTGCAAAATATAGATACCTGTCCAGTGCGCAAGTACACAGGACTACAAGGACATTCATTGGCTTGCATTACAGGACCTACTTGTAAAACCACTTTCCATGATATCAAAAGGATATCAACACATCATTCAACTATAAGGAATCTAGTCTATAAACTGTACTATGCTAAAAGTCCTGCTTTAGCACTAGCAAACTTAAATAACATCCTTCTACATGGTACAGCAAAAGACCTACTTGAAGAAATTCACTATATCCAGAAAAAATATTTTGGAAGTGAAAGCCATTTACAGAATGAAATAGCTTTAAACCAATTAAGCAACAATTCTACACATGGCAACCTTTTGCTAAACACATACAAAAAAGAAATACTAAAATTTAAAAGTACATCAGCTGAAGTACCAAACCATGTATTTGTATGTTGCCGTAGAATTTTTTATAAAAGTAACACAAAAACTGTGGACCTATCATACAAAATAGATGACAATGAAGATTCTAAATGGTTTGAATTAGCTCTCTACCTTCTAGCAGAAAACAAATATGAAATAACTGAGCCCTTAATACTTTGCAGTTATTACACTACAAAACTTAAGAACAACCAAACTCCTTCACGTTCTATCACAAATAATTTGGAATTATACCCAGTACCAAAACCTCTACAACAACTTAATTTATATGAGAGCATCATAATTCAAACAGTACACCCATTTCAAGCAATAATACGCCTTCAACCAAAAACAGCAAAATTACCTCCCTCTGAATTGGTAAAAGGCATTCGTGGAAAAGTAGTTTATTTACCATTAAATCTAAAAGAAAATGTGCATACTCTAGGAGTGCAACGTCCAATGCAGCAATCTTTAATTATATTAGTAAATGGAGTACCTACAAAAGACAAAAAAATATGGCAACAGCTGGTAGATTTATATAAAGTTAGACAAGCCTTCCAATATCTTAAAGAGAATAATGAATATTACAAAGAAATTAATATTGAAGAAAACTTGAAAGATACAACTGAAATAATTCAAGAAACACAAGGAGCTGGTCAATTTGAGCTACTAGATCCTGCTACAATATCAAATACTTTAGACCATTATACAATTCATCCTTTGCACTGTAATGACACCGTACAAGATTTTCTAGAAACTTACCAAATGCGTCAAACAAAAGGATCACCAATCAGTATATGGGAAAAAAGTATAGAAGCACATGCTTTTCCTCTACTCTTTCCTACTGGCAAAGGAGGAAGGTATGATGATAGACCTATTCAAATATCAGCTTCAGAATACCGCTCATTACGGATGTATTCTGAAGATCCCAGATTTAGACAAAATGTGGAATACATATTCCACCTACTCTTTGAAAGTGAACTAGCAACTTTATGTTACGGAGTTGCACACATATTAAAATCAGGACACACTTTCAAAATATGACAGCTACACAATTATTAGAGAAAATGCAACAAAAGGATGAGGTTTTACAATCAAATATTACAAATCTATTAGCAAATATGCGTGGTACTAAAGAGTACTGATTTCGACGTCATGGAGATGTACGTTGTATGATCAGAAACCTTGGCCCACCCACTTGGTTTGTTACATTAAGTTGTGCAGAATATGCATGGGAAGATTTACATGATTTCCTACGCATATCAAATGAAAACAAAACAAACATAGATATTCTAACACCTGGAGAACTTTGTTCTTTGTATCCTGTTAATGTTTCAAGATATTTTCACCATCGCTTCATTGCTATGCTACATTTTATTTGTAATAAAACTGTTCCTCCCCTTGGAGAAGTGCAACACTTCTTTTGGAGAAAAGAATACCAAGCCAGAGAGCACCACATATCCACATGCTTTTATGGATTAAAGATGCTCCTAAATTTGGTCAAGACAGTGATGCCACTGTTTTACAGTTTATTGAAAAATATGTCACTTGTGAAATTCCATCAGAAGCCACAAATAGTGATCTTCGTGCACAAATTTTACAATTTCAAAGACACAAATGTGGAAAATATTGTCGTCGCAAATACACAAACAAAGGCAAATACTACACCAAATGCCGATTTGGTTTCCCTAGACCAGTTACAAATACAGGTCAAGTAAACAACCTCATGTCTTCAGTTAGACATAGTGTTAAAGGTAATTCACCTAAAAATACATATTACATAAAAAGAAAAGAAGAAGAAAAATATATCACTGATTATAATGCAATCATTGCCCACTTATGGAATGCAAACATAGATGTGCAGTACATTGCAGACAATTCTACTGCAGTTGCACGATATGTCACAGCATACTTAACTAAAGCAGAAAAGACAGAGCTCCAAGACCTCTGGAATGACCTGTCATCAGATAAAACAGTATCTCAGAAATTATACAGCTTGGGCATAAAAATGCTCACAAGTAGAGAATGTGGATCTTATGAAGCAGCTGATAGTTCAACTGGTACTTCATTGTATGTTAAATCTGAAAATATAGTATGGGTAAGTCTTGGTCCAGCTAAATCTAGAAAAAGAGTTCTAAAATCATATGAAGATATAGAAACAATAGCCAAACATGATCCCAACAGCCAAGACATTTTAAAAAACAATTTATTGGAAACATACTACCCAAACAGAAGTAATACTTTGGAAAACATGTGTCTATACCAAATAGCTCAAAACTACACATACAAAAATAATATGAAACCTGATGAAAAAAAGGTAAATATAGAGTGACAGACTGTGAAGGAAGCTTAGTTAAACTCAATAAACCAAATTTAATTAATCATATCAAATTGTCATTGAAGACTCCTCAACATAAAGAAGTATATTACATGTCCCTGCTACAACTCTTCAAACCATGGAGAAAAGAAAAACAATTACTAGATAACTATGACTCATATGAGGATGCTTTCAAAGCAAATGAAAGCACTATAACTGATGTAAACTTTACACAGTACAAAACAATGTTGCACAATGAACAGCAACATGAGGAAGAACTCCAAGCCCAACTAGATAAGGATACTCCTGACAGTAGTCAACCTTCTGTAACAGGAAGCCAAGAACCACTGGGAGAACCACTAATAACAAATGAGGCAGAATTAGCTATGATAGAAGTAGAAAACACCATGTGTCAGTATGAAGATAAGGAAGACTTAACTATACTACAATCAAAACTAAACAATGAGCAAAGTAGCATTTTTCAAGAAGTAACAAAACAAATTGCACATGGTGTAAAACATGAAAATAAAGAATGTTCCTGCCATAATTATAAACCTATACTACTGTACGTCAGTGGTGAAGCTGGTTCTGGCAAAACATTCCTAATCAAAATCATTAGTAAGTTCCTTCAACAATTGACAAACAACAAACTGTCAGCTGTTGTCACTGCCCCCACAGGTTTAGCTGCCTACAACATAGGTGGTGTTACATTACACCGATTACTACTATTACCAGTAGAACACCAGAACAAATTAGACTATTACAAACTTTCTGCAGAAGCTGCAATGGAATTACGCAGAGTATTGAAACAAATGAAAATGCTACTAATCGATGAAGTGAGCATGGTCTCCAACCTGATGTTAGCTTTGATTCACCTCAGATTACAAGACGTACTCAAAACAGACTATGAAGAGCTCTTTGCAGGAAAACACATTATTGTTTTTGGAGATCTGCTTCAATTAACACCAGTAAAAGGTGAACCTATTTTTAAAACATTAGGGCACAAACTCTGCCGTAAAACTGTTGGCAGCATTGGAGATGTCAACCTTTGGCAACATTTCCAATACAGAGAATTAACAGAAAACATGTGCCAATCTGCAGATCTCACTTATGCCAACATTTTAAAAAGTTTGAGAGTTGGTATACTTTCTAAAGAAGCAGAAGCAACATTGAAAACCTGGCACATTAAAGCACTTTATGGTGATAATGCATGTGCTGCAGATGTTATGGAACAATTAGCCCACAAAAATGTCAATTGTATGGCCTTAATTCCAACTCTTGCAAGCTGTCTCAAATTCAATGAAATAATGTTAAGTAAAGAAATGCAACCAATAATGGAAATTAGCGCCACAGACAAACTAGATGTACATGGTATGACACTACCCATGTGTGACCAAGCCACAACAAGACTAAATAATTTAGAAAAATCAATCTCAAACACAGCAGGCTTAGAAAAGATGTTAAAATTATCCTTAAATTGCAGAGTAATGCTTAAACGTAACCTTGACGTGGAGCAAGGACTAGTTAATGGAGCACTGGGTACAGTTGTTGGCTTTCAAACATACCCACGTGACAACAAAATTCAGTTTGTCAATATACTCTTTGACAAACTTTCAGAAGTAAAACGGATAGGACGCTCAACAGTTAGATTCCTTCTCTTCAAAGATATGTATGTACGCAGAGAACAATTTTCTCTAACTCTTGCATACGCAGTCACGATTCATAAATCACAAGGTCTTACCCTAGACAAAGCAATGATAGATATTGGTAACACAGTCTTTAAAGAAGGCATGAGCTACGTAGCACTATCACGCTTACGTACACTTGACGGTCTATTTCTAATCAACTTTGATGCAAGTAAAGTAAATGCTGATATTCCTTGCATTTTAGAATATAATAGACTTCGCTCACTATACACTCCCCATCTAAACACATATTCTGTTCCACAAAAACTAAAACGTTGTAAAAGAAAACTAAATCAAACAGAAATGCAACAGGACGTCACTGCAAGTCCTCCAAAGAGAGTAAAAGAAACTAAATCAAGTACCACAAACAAAAAATAATCAATTAGAGAAAGTAAACCAGGTACTACTTTAAAGAAGGAAGACAAACTCCAAAAAAGCAGTTAGATACAGAACTACCTGGACCATTTAAATTCTCAAATATAGTTGGTGTAAGTTGCTATGCAAATGTAGCAATGAATATTCTATTTCAATTACCACCAATTGTTGACAACATTTTCTTACACAGTACAGACCCATTGTGTTTGCAAATATTAGTACTTCACAGAAATGCAGCAAACAATCCTGACAACACATATAGTGTTTTTGGAATAAGACGACAATTGGACTACTGTGCTGGAATGGTGAAATTCACTATAAACTCACAGGAAGAGCCACAAGAATTTCTAATGTACTTACTACAAGTACTGGAAAACAAAATACATATTATAAATGAAATCTTTCAGATTTCATACATGTGGAAACATACATGCACTCTCTGCAACAATGTGACACAAGAAGAAATCCCCAATGAACGCTTCATATATATATCAATACCAAATTGTGAATCCATTCCATTTCAGCAACTTGTACAAAATGCAAACCATGGTAGATTATGCTCTACCTGCAATTCAGATAATCGCTCCACGTTAGTAATACAAACACATGGTAAATAAGTAATACTAATGCTTCTACATTACAATGCAGATGGTACCAAAAACAACTGCAAACTGACTGGATTCACACATGGTCAAATATCACTTGGTAAGAAAACCTTCACAACAATAGGTATAATCTACCACGCAGGAGCCACAACCAATTCAGGGCACTACACTGCATATATAAAAAAGAAATGTGGATGGTTTGAATGTAATGATAGTACCATTACTCTAAAGCAGAGATTACCAGCAAATCTTACAAACGCTTATTTGATGTTCTTAAAACCAAAATTTGATAAATAAACTGTATTTAAACCTTTAAATAAATTTGTGTTAAAAAAATATAAACTGTTAGAATACTCCAAAAGCTATCTAACTGCTCAAAGATTCTACAACAACTAATCATATAAATGAATACCACTAAATTAGACCAAAAAATACATAGTTAGAATACGCCAATTGGTATCTAACTGTCCCAAAATTATAAATTTGTGTTAAAATAATATAAACTGTTAGAATACTCCAAAAGCTATCTAACAGCTCAAAGATTCTACAACAACTTATCAGATAAATGAATACCACTAAATTAGGCCAAGAAATACACAGTTAGAATACGCCAATTGATATCTAACTCTCCCAAAATTTAACAATATCCAAATAGATAAATCAAAACCACTAAAATATATTAAAAAAATAGACAGTTAGAATACGCCAATTGGTATCTAACTGCTCCAAAATTTTATAATATCAAAACAAATGAAGAATCTGTTACTGCTCCAAAAAAAAAATAAAACAAAGCAAAGTATAAAGCATTAGCCAGAAACAACAAGTGAACACTGAAAACAAACAAACAAATAAAATGTAGCTTTTCATAAAAAGGTTTTTTTTTTTTTAATCCAACATGGATTTTTTTTTTCTCCCACAGACCCAATGATTTTAGCAACAAATACAGAAACTGAGCAAATTGCACAGTACTCTGATTTGTACTCTACTAAATATGAGGGTCGAAAAAAACTAAAAGTATATTGCTTATACAATGTAATAAGTCATTACAAAATACTAATACTAACATGCTATTTTCTTTTATCACAGAAATGAAGAAGAAAAACATGGACTCCCATTACTAGACCAAAGAGTAAGTATACAATAATAAGGACAACCATAGCAGCATATCACATCTGTAGTATCTAATACCTTTGTTCCTTATACATTTGTTTTTATCCCAAAGTTATAAGCAAATATGAATGTGATATGCTGCGGTGGTTGTTGCCAGGGCATAGAGTCTTCGGTGCATGGCCATTTGGCAACAACCACCGCAGCATATCACATCCATAGAGTCAAACATTTCAACTATGATCTATGGGAAACTTTTAATGTCCGCGAACAACGTGAGTGTTCTTAGAACACTTTGAACTTGCCAGCGAACAATACGGACACCGTTTTCAGGACACCCCCAACGAACATTTCCGAACAACGCGATAGTTCTCAGAAAACTTTCAACTTAACAACGAACAATACAGACAGCGTCCTAAGGACACCCCCTACGAACATTCCAGGACACTGGGAGTGTTCTCAAAAACTTCTTCAGAACACCCCCATCTTGTTTATTTGCGAACATTTCAGGACACCGCAAGTGTTCTTAGGACACATTCAACTTGACAGAGAACAATACGGACAGCGTCCTCAGGACACCCCCTACGAACATTCCAGGAAACCGGGAGTGTTCTTAGAAGCGTCTTCAGAACACCACCATCTTGTTTATTTGCGAACATTTCAGGACACCGCGAGTGTTCTTAGGACACATTCAACTTGACAGAGAACAATACAGACAGCGTCCTCAGGACACCCCCTAGGAACACTCCCTGGACACCGCAAGTGTTCTTAGAAGCGTCTTCAGAACACCCCCATTTTGTTTATTTGCGAACATTTCAGGACACTACGGGTGTTCTTAGAACAAATTCAACTTGACAGAGAACAATACGGACAGCGTCCTCAGGACACAGCCTACGAACATTCCCGGACACCGCGAGTGTTCTTAGAAGCGTCTTCAGAACACCCCCATTTTGTTTATTTGCAAACATTTCAGGACACCGCGAGTGTTCTTAGGACCCATTCAACTTGACAGAGAACAATACGAACAGCGTCCTCAGGACACCCCCTACGAACACTCCCCCGAGTGTTCTTAGAAGTGTCTTCAGAACACCCCCATTTTGTTTATTTGCGAACATTTCAGGACACCGCGAGTGTTCTTAGGACACATTCAACTTGACAGAGAACAATACGGACAGCGTCCTCAGGACACCCCCTACGAACAGTCCCCGGACACCGCAAGTGTTCTTGGAAGCGTCTTCAGAACACCCCCATTTTGTTTACTTGCGAACATTTCAGGACACCGCGGGTGTTCTTAGAACACATTCAACTTGACAGAGAACAATACGGACAGCGTCCTCAGGACTTTCCCTACAAACATTTCAGGACACCGGGAGTGTTCTCAAAAACGTCTTCAGAACACCCCCATTTTGTTTATTTGCGAACATTTCAGGACACCGCGCGTGTTCTTAGAACACATTCAACTTGACAGAGAACAATACGGACAGCGTCCTCAGGACACCCCCTACGAACACTTCCCGGACACCGCGAGTGTTCTTAGAACAGTTTCACTTTGCTTGCGAACAAAACGGACACATATTGACTCCTTAGAACACCCCCTAGTCAGTTTATTTAGAACATTTCAGAACACCCGTGAGGTCCGCAAACAAATCGAACACAAAAAGAACGTCTAACACATAAAAAACACAACTTTCATCCTATCTCATACACTCCCACCCTCCCCAAACACTCCTACACACCAACACACTCTACAAAATACACATTTTGAACAAAGTTTCACTGCGCTGTCCGGGGACGTCTGCGAATCCAAGATGGCGGGCGCTACAGAAAAATCTGACGCGCTTCACGCTCCACGCCATCCAATCAGCGAACACGTTGCATGTCCGCGAACATCACACAAGACGATTGGCCAATCAGGACGCTGTCCGCGGAGCGAACAGGGAAGTGTGTCCGCGAACCGAACACAGATATCACTATTTTTTTTTACCTACTTTTTGGTCATTTTTAAAAAAACTACTGGACGGATTTTCACCAAATTTGCAAAAGCACGCTTTCGGGACCAAGCCGCTGCTCCTGGTCCAAATTTGGTGGAAATCCGTCCAGCGGTTTAGGCTGTAGGCGCGAGCAAATTTTTTTTCCCATTCACTCTATGGAGAGTGAGTATAATGTATACAAATATGAGCATATAGAGGGAAGGTAGAGTAATAAAAATAAAACTATGAGAAAGTGTTGATAACCATAATGATTATCTTCATGCACAGAAAGGATTGCTCTCTTTCAAGCCTGTATCTTCCGCTATGTATATGTTTCATATGATGTGACTGGACCCTAAGTCTACAAATATAGTATTCAATGTTTACTTCCTGACTGTTACTGAAGAAAACTATGTGGCTTCGATATGTCAGTAAAGGATAAAAAGGGAGAGCCAGCCATGTGATGTCATCAGTGATGTCATCAATGACATTTGTGATGTCACCTTTGATGTCCTGGGTGTTAGTGTTAGCAGTGCACGGTGGCGCGAGTTATGGTTGCTTATGTTACCATAACTGCCGAATTTCAGAGGTTTTTCGGTTTTACTTTGAGCCATAACGTCCCTTTACCAAAGTTTTTTCACTGAATTTCATAGGTTTTTAGTAGCGCAACTTAACCATAACGTCCCTTTAACAAAGTTTTTTCACTGAATTTCATAGGTTTTTAGTAGCACAACTTAACCATAATATCCCTGACTTCATATACATGTAACATAGAACATACTAACCCCCTCGTAGTGATTTTCATGTCCGCGGAGTAACGCCATGTCCGTGGACACATCGAAAATCTGAGCGTGGTGAATGTAAATTTAAATAGTGTGCCCCATTTCCCCTTTGAAGTTGGCTCTGAAAAGAGCCGTTTTTTTTTTTTTTACAGATGCTTGACAGACACCTGTTATTTTGTATTTTTTTCTTGTTTTTTTTTCTTACTTTACTCCTAAAATCTTCACATAACCTTCTCCAAAGCAACCCTTACATTCCAAAATAGAAAGGCATTTCCCGTAAAGGATAAAGAAATGCCATCTTCTTTAAAATTAACAGCATTACTGGCATCAATATTCTCATTGTTACAGAAGAACATACCAGCTCTAAGCATGAAGGCACACATGCCTCGGTTGATGACACACCTAGCAATATTTTGCTGAGGACAAAAAACTGAACTATTGTCCCATATTGCCCTAGGTAGTAATCCAGAAAAAATTACTTTTGCATTTGGAAGGATCTTCATTACTGCTTGAACCAAGCTTTCCAAATCAGCCAACAAAGTAGGGGCACTGACGTTGCCCAAATAGAAAGCACCATAGTGCAAAACTACCACATGCGGACTGTTCATCGTGGCCATATCCTCACAAACTTGTACAATTCTGTGTACATTGCAATCAGGCACCCTGCTACACACCACCTCCACTCCTTTCACATGAAAGTTCTTTGCAACATGCCTGCATTCAGCGTACTGCTGTAAACCATGCACAAACATATCTCCGAGCACCAACACCCTGACTTTCTCCACTTCTGCCATCTTCACCACACACAGTCTCTTTCAACACAAATCCACAACCTCGACATCTGATTGGCTGATCCGTAAAGTCTTCTTTCCATGTTGGATTTCCTGGAAAAACCCGGATGTAGCACGCCGTGTCCACGAACAGCCGTGGTGTCCGCGGATGGCGTCCACTTTACTCTCTGTGCCATTCCCTCATTGCATACAGCTAAGCAATCACACAATACGAATAACGTCCTCAGAACAACCCCATTTTGTGAATTTTCGAACATTTCAGGACAATTATTATTTCATTATTCAACATATTAACATTACAAATATTATACTTTCATCTTGTACTCTGCACACAATGCTATGTTTCTCCATTAGTAGCTCAGTATACTAGATAGAATACCATAATACAATGCTATTTATATCAATGCATCATTCAAAGCACTAATAACGGTATGATATTTATTGCAATATCCTTGACACTTTTTTCGCAACATTATAATAAAAATCCCTAGTACACAAATTCCATGAAAAGTACATACACACGTGATGTCATCAATGATTTCATCAACGACATTTGCGATGTCATCTTTGATGTCCTGGGTGTTAGTCTTAGCAGTGCACGGTGGTGGCGCCAGTTATTTTTCAAAGCTTACTATAACTTGCGATTTTCAGGGGTCTTTCGGCTGTACTTAGAACCATAACGTCCTTTAAACAAACTTTTTTTAATATCACGCAAACAATATACAAACATGGCGTGCAAAAATCAACTTCTACAGATGGCTTTACACAGAATGTTGCAAAGTAAGAATTTATGCTCTTCACAGTGAAGGTCAGCTGCTTCCATTTTTTTCTTGGGCCCCGGAGAGGCTCACGAAGCGGACTATAAGGTTGTATTGTGTTTTGGCCTTGACAGACAGAGATTGTGATGAAAGACTTCTCTTGAAGGAGTGTTGCTAAAACGTAAGAGAAGATAAAGATGAAATTACTTAAACAAAACCAATTTTATATATTATATCACTATGCGAAAGATCGTTGGCACACGCGGAGTCGTATTTTGGGAATGCACCACTCGTAGACAATGGAAATTGCAATTGTACTGTAAGTAACCCTTTAAATTATTTTCTACCAAATATAATTACAATAGCGTAGCATTAAAGACCGCTCAAGTTGAACTTGTTAGTTGAAAGTGGCATAATGTTTTCTACCGTGCACTATCACCGCCGAATTGATCCCCTGTCGTTTAGAGGGCTCTAAAAAAGGCAGACGACACAGGGTGGGTTAATAGAAGTAATTTAACCGGTCTATAGGCGGTCAAGCGCTCTACTTGCTGTGCCACTTCACTGTAGCCTGTCAAGTGGCACAGCGAGTACAGCGCTTGCTTTGACATCCGTGCACAGCTTGCTAACGCAAGTTTGAATCCCGGAAAGGCCAAACTCAGCCTTTCATCATTCCGTGGTCGATAAATGAGCACCACGCACCGTGGTTAATAATAAGCACCGCTTAGATACCTCACGGTTCTTAGCGCTATATGAATGGGAAAATATTATTATTTTATTATTCACATACTATGTTGTACTATCTTCGATAGCAAATAGTTTCACGCCCTAATAAATAAAATGATGATTTTTAATGAAGATCGGCTGGTGAGACTCATTTATGTTTTTTAAAACAGGTATGTGGCTCCATTTTGCCTATGTCACGATTTACAGACTCCAGCGAATGGGGTCTTCAACTGCCAGGTGCCGGTCCAAATATGCAACTTCATGACCCTCACCATTTTATGGGACAATCGCCAAGGACCAATATGCCCTTACGCAGTACTAGCGGCTACAAACAACATACCAACCAATAGGGTGGTCTAATGGCTCGTTGTTGGAGCAACCTTCCGATTATCAGAGCGACCATTTACTGCTTTTATCATAAAACAGCCTATTTACTGCAAAGGAACATCGCGTGGCTCCAAATAACTTTTGCTGATCGACAGCAGAGACAATAGCAAATCGCTGAATATTCACTAAACATTTCATGTGAAATAAATGTACTTTACCAAATGTACAATCCTGCTGTTTAATTTTAAACCACAGTTTCATATTCCGAATTGTGGCGCACTGAGTTGTAAGCTGATCTAACACCCTCTGTACCGCAAAGGAACATCGCGTGCCTCAACATGAACTTTTGCGGATCGACAACAAAGACAAATGCAAATTGCTGAATATTCTCTAGACATTTGATGTCAAATAAATGTACTTTACAACATTTACAATCTTGCTGTTTGCTTTTAAATCACTGTTTCATATTCCGAATTATGGCGTGCTGTGTTGTGACATAATATGTGTTGTCTTCTGGTTCTGTGTAAAGTCACTGAGGACTGCAGAGAACTGGGCGTGTTTGATTACGCACCCTGTAACGTCACGGAGAAGGGCGGGGAATATGAATGCTTTGATAATATCAGGCTTAGGGGCGGGAGATATGATTGAGTGTCGCAAAAGCAAGTCAGCCAGGTCAATAGCGCCAGTCATAGGATTATCACATAATGTCGGCGCACACCAGCCGGATTTATCGTTTCTTTAGTGGACAAAAAGTCAGTTGACGCCCCTAGGAAATTGTACTATTAGCGGACAAAAGGAGTGGTCTTAAAACACTTTCACCCTGACAACGAACAATACAAACAACGTTCTCAGAACACCCCCATTTTGGGTAATTGCAACCATTTCGGGACACTGCGAGTGTACTTAGAACACATTCAACTAGACAGATTACAATACGGACAGCGTCCTGAGGACACCTCCAGTTTGTGTATTTACGAACAATTAAGTACACCGCGAGTGTTCATAGCTCATTTTTACCTTCCTTGCGAACAAAAATGACACATACTCTGTCTTCTAAACACCCCAACATTTAGTTTATTTACAAAATGTCAGAACAGCCGTGATCTCCGCGGACAAATCGAACGCAACAAAAGCGTCTAGCACATAAAAAAACAAAACATTGAACCTATCTCAAACTCCCCCACCCTCCCCAAACACTCTCACACACCAACACACGGCACTAAATACAATTTTTTATCCACGTTTCACTGCGCTGTACGCGGTCGACTGCGAATACAAGATGGCGGGCGCCACAGAAAATCTGACGTGCTCCACGCCCCTCGCCGTCCAATCAGCGAACACGTCGCATGTCCGCGGACATGACGCAAGGCCATGGGCCAATCGGGGTGCTGTCCGCGGAGCGAACAGGGAAGTCCGTCCACGAAGCGAACACAGATATCACTAATTTTTTTGGCTTACATTTTGGTCATTTTTAAAAAAACTACTGGACAGATTTACACCAAATTTACAAAAGTACGCTTTTGGGACCAGGCCGCCGCTCCTGCCGCAAATTTGGTGTAAATCCGTCCAGCGGTTCGGGTTGTAGCCGTGCGCAAAGTTTTTTCCCATTCAGTCTATGGGGAAAAAAAAGTTTTGGGACCCCCCCTATAACTTCCCCCCCCCTGGACGAATCCTCACCAAACTTCAGAGTTTGGTGAGGATCCGTCCAGGGAGAGCGAAGTTATAAGCCGCCCAAAAAGTGCTCTTCCTATGGAAACAGCAACTTAACCATAACTACATGGCCACTACCGTGGCCATGTAATATATATATATATATATATATATATATATATTCCCCTGTGGTTAATTATACCACAAGTAGTACATCCCACAATTGGTAGGTAGTCAACTGGGAATGTGAACTGCTCATTTTATTATGTAATCACAATACTGCTGGTAGACTTGCTCGGCAGAGTGCTAATATCGGCAATGCGGCAATTCAGCGCTGGTGGTATTTTTTTCAGTAATAGGGTCATACATTTTTCACTTAAAAAACTATGTATGTAAGAGAAGACTTGTTGGGGGTGACATTGAACTAATGTTTTATACAATGAAGGGCCTGATCCAGACAGCGTTTTCCAATCAGACTGCACCGTTACAAAACACTTCTATGAATCAGGCACTAAGTGTTCTGCACATTATCTATCATGCGGTACTTTGAACCAATATTGTACTCGGCCTGCTTCTTATCCGTTTGTGTATGGTGTGGCCCTTAGATAGACTGATAAGAATAGAGGCTAAAATGTGCTGCACCACAAGCTGACGTATTAAGGAAACAGCTAACATGACCCATTGCTTTGCACGTAGGAAATGCAAGTTGTATCTGTCCGTCTTTGTTCGAGGGGACACGTGCAACGAGAGGATGTTCTCTCTATTCCAAAATTCATATCAAATTGTACTATTTATGTTGGTTATGCCATTGAAAAAAGTACTGAAGATACTATATACAATGCTGTCCTCTATTTCTAAGAGGTAGTATCGTTTTTTGAATCACATAGACACTGTCACTGCGAAGAGGAAAAACATTGTTTTCTGCTGCATGGAGTCATTAGTATCCAGGGGAGAAGGGGAATAGGCAGATTATATATGTGCTTTATTCCTTTGAGCATTCAGGCCCAAAAGGTATCACTCTGTTCTGTATGTAATAGGTTTACAGTAGTGTATACTCATGTCATAGTCTCAATCCAATTAGAACCCAGGTTGACATGGGGAGTGATGTCCTAGGTTCAAAGAGTAGAAGGTGTGCTATCCTTGTGTTCCTACAAATTCAGATGTGAACCTGCAAGAGGGGGTCTAATAGCTCCCTTCATGTCTTTGGTCATCTGGTAGTAAGAAGGTACATAACATATGGCCCTTCCTATGGTCCCTCTTTGCTCCTTGTTTACACTAACAGTTGGCACTGTTGTACTTCCAAGTGTAGATGTATAGCACAAATAGAAAAAAGCCACATTTGTTGTAAATGTCATTGTAATTGTTTATTCCTAAAGCGCTTATACACAAGTGAAGTTCTTCAAAGCGCTGCAAGGCGGGAACGAACAAGGGGATATCATTGTCATTCTTAGGCCTTGAATATTCCAAATGATGTAACAGCAAAATTAGCATACCAGGCCAGAGGCATTTCTACTACTATAGGTGAGTGACAAAGAGTGGGGGGAAAAGTGGGGGAGGGGGGCACGAGAGAAACATGCAAGACAGCGTTCAACTCTAGTTGACAGCTTTTCTACGGCCGTTTATGTTTGTCTCAAAACTACAAACATCATTAGTTGTAATTAAACAACATGGTAAAGCCATCAATAATGTCAAAAATGTTCTACAAACGACAAAACATATCATTGAAAGAGAAAAGTTACACACATTTAAGTAAAATATATTTCTAATGCACTGTCAGGCGTTATCCTGGGTCACATATGACTGTCTGAATTGGTTGAAAAGAGAACTCTTAGTTCACCGATTTTTTTTATTTTAATTTAAATTAGAGCAAGTGAAAAAAGCGGATATGGTCACCTCGGGCGAAAAATGTATATACAAGGCATCATAGACTAGGTGTTCCTATTTATTTTATTAACAATGAAATCACAGGGAAGTTGCTAAACAGTAACTGATGGCAGCCAGCGTATTTCTATGTGTTGCAACTCGCTAAAATGTGTTCTATAAAAGGAAAACAGGCAGGGGACATTAGAATTAAGAACAAACAATTTACAAGTTGACAATACATATATGCATGTAATCCATTTATATATGGTGGGACGATGACCTTTTTCAACACAGATGTATTAGAACCAATTAAGAATGTTGGCAGCCAAATTTACAAAAAATATAGGTTAATTGGGTTTATAATTCTGCCTACAGCATTGCTGAATCTTACAAATTCATCTTCGTTAAATTGGAGCATAACCCGCAGGGTGCCCGTTTTTTACTGTGAATTCTCTTTTTTCAGCCTGACCCAATTGTATTATTACAGTCATTATATTGAAATGAAGGTAGCAACTGTGTGTTCTGATTGGTTGGAGAGGTGGTCAGCGAGGACATTATGGATCTTTAATGAATGCAACAAACTAAAACCATGACAACGGAATACACTGAAATAACTAATAAGATTTCTTGACAGGTCATGATAGTAATAGTACTTGACATAGAAGGCATTTCATATGATTTAATGAACTGCTAGGTAAGATGCCCTCTGCCTCGCCGCAGGACATTGAAGTAGCACAGACAGCTTGAGCTCTTTGTAATTATGTTCAGACTCTAATGGTGCAGAAACTGAAAACCTGATTATCGATTGCATAAACCAAACATTTTGCTCCTTACTTAAATGCGCATTGAACGTGTTTTGCAAATCTCTGCTCTCGCTGACTTCTGGCCCTTTTTAAGATAGTGTGTAAGAGACAACTATGATATATTCAATACACACAATTAATCATGTAATAACTAAGTTAACCTTGAATCGTTCTTATTGGTATTTTTGTTTGAAATAAGTGCTTTGAAAAATAGGTCAGCCATTTTTTGTTGATTTGATGCTGACGCAACATCATGTGTCTATGAAGGTCTCAGTTCAAAACGAAGATGATTCCATGGTTTGTAGAGAGCCCATGCCACATTTATAGACTTGACCATGGGGAAAAGTGGGGTATTCAGGAAACGTTGGGTCAGTGTAGAGACTGGGCTTCATTACACGTTTGCAGGTACAGTAACAACAGTACCAGTAAGCTTGCCAGTACCGTTGTTACCGTCCCGGCAAACTACGAGGTCTGCTCTCGGGTGCCTTTTTCGCCCACCAGGTCTGAACTGGTGGGCGGACTGGCACCCGCGAGCAGACCATGTTGGAAGCACCAGCACCATTCTGAATGGTGCCAGTGCATCCGGCCTCCCCATTCCCATTGAGCCCTATTGGGCTCAATGGGATTGGGAGCATTTTTTTCCAGCACCCGGTAATGGGCAATTACTGGGTCCTGCAGGGCCATTATGACCCAGTAATTGCCCATTCCCGGTTGCCTGAAAAAAAATGACCGTCGGAGTCGTAATGAGACCCATTGTATTCCCTCTTGAGATGCTGGCCGCAGACCAGAACTTTCCCACCCTCAACGGGACATAACTCCCTATGCTCCAGCAAGAGGTATCTAGACCCAAAACAGTAAAAAATGTGAATGGACACTTGTTTGACAGGTTCATTGGACAGGTTTGACCTCTTGGGGCGAGACCACGTTGATTGCTTAGGACTGCGAGAATCAGCATAATGTTTGCCACAATTTCCAGAAGCAGAGTAGTCCCACTCTACAATGTATTTCCAAATGTAAATCATATTATCATTTTTCTATAACAGTAATAACATTTACCATTCTCTTTTTTTTGTAAGCTAACGTTTATAACAAATTGTCAAATAATTAAGAAATATAGTACTCACCCATATCAAACATAACACAACAAAGAGCCTACACTTGTTTCAGTACCTCTCCCGGTGCTATCTCAGCATGTTCAGCTACTACATCCAAAGCAAAGTAGGTGGATTTCCTGTCACCCTCGTCTGCAAAACCATAGCTTAAGTATAATGATCAGTTTACTATCTTATTCTGTAGAGACGAGATATACACATAATCGATGGTGTCCACAATACACTCTATGACGTGACAGTGTAAATGATCCATAAAATCACAAGTGCTTATGCTTTGCTACCTCTGATATACATACGTCTCTACAAATGTACATATGTTGTACTCTAAACATCAATGTTCTTGATTAAGCAGATATACATTCTTCCATTGCCACATATAGGCCCTCATTCCGAGTTTGGAGGTAGCCATGGTGCTATTTGCGCCATGGCTGCCTCCAAACCCGGGTCTGTGTCCGGTCTGGGTGAATGAGGACTTACCGGAACATTCCGACCTGTGCGGACCCGGTAAATCCCCATTCACCCGACCATTCCCCATTCACATTTGAGCCCCCATAGGGCTCAATGGAATGGGGAAGGCGCTAATCACAGGCCTGCTAATATCAGGCCCGTAATTAGCGCATTGGTCCCTTAGCGGGACTCATAAAGAATGTGTGGTCCAACCACACATCCCTTGCGGTTCCCGCTAAGGGACCTCGGAATTGGGCGGTAGGGGATTACCGGCACCAGTCTCCTTAACGGTGCCCGGTATCCCTTATCGCCCAACTCATAATGACCCCCATAGTCTTGCTTAGCTTAGAAGGCAGGCCATTGTCAGCAGAGAAAAAGTGTCCATAGCTTCAGAAGTGGGTGAGAAATAGAAGCACTCCAGTTTCCATACAAGGGCAATATATTTCGCTTGACCCAATGATTATAATGTTTTTATTTTTTATAATTTTTTTTTAATTACAATTTTTTGTTTGTTTAAAAACTTTTCATTAATACATCCAATTTCATTTCTGTTCAAAGAATAACAACGAAATAAAAGAAGGGGAATGTCAGCTCAAACAAGCAAACAGTCCAGTCAGGTGGAAGTATGATGGCTATCATGGTGTTTCCTCTTGCATATAACTATATTCAATAAAGAAACTTTGTTAAGGGGACATTATGGTTAAATTGAACTAATAAAAACCTATGAAATTCAGTAAAAAAACGTTGTTAAAAGGACGTTATGGTTACAAGTAAAATCGAAAACCCTCTGAAATTTGCCAGTTATGGTAAGCTAAGCAACCATAACTCGCACCACCACCGTGCACTGCTAAGACTAACATCCAGGACATCGAAGATGACATCACAAATATCATTGATGACATCACTGATGACATCACATGTCTAGCCCCTTCTTTTTTGTTCACTGCCATATCTAGGCCAGGTGGTTTTATTTACTGACAGTCAGAAACTAAACTTTCAAAAGGTATTACATTTATAGATATTGCTATTCTCACATGTTCGTACACTATGTTCCTTAGAATTTAAACACATTTTATGATGTACATATATAGAGAAAAAGCAGGCCTGAAACACAGCAATCATTTTTGTGCGTGAATACAATCATGTAGATTATACACAGTTGCTAATGACACTGCCTCTTGTTTGCTTACTTTGCTCTCCATATATAAGCCCCATATTTTGTATGCATTGTAGTCTATTTATGTTTTGTGTGTATTAGTAGAAATATGTAGTAAGTGATGCATTATTAGCTACTTAGTACATGCTTCACAGTATGGAAAAGTCTGATACAGAACATTCCCCGTTTTATTATATAACTTTGGAAAATTAGAAATATAGCTCCTCTATGGTGTATGCTGCAGCCAATACCTACATTTCTGTATGAGTATGTTCCTGTACTAGAAAGAACACTGCAATGGAATGTTCTTTAGAACACTACATTGCGTAATGAAGTATGTAGTTTATTACACATTTCCCGATAATCCCTAATACTTTTTTGCCAACATTACATTCACAACCTCTTGTATGAAAAGTAAATGCACATGTGATGTCATCAGTGATGTAATCAATTATATTTGTGATGTCATCTTTGATGTCCTGGGTGTTAGTTTTAGCAGTGCACGGTGGTGGCACGAGTTATGGTTGCTTAGCTTACCATAACTGTCGAATTTCAGGCTTTTTCGATTTTACTTGTAACAATAATGTCCTTTTAACAATATTTTTTTACTGAATTTCATAGGTTTTTATTAGTTCAAATTAACCATAATGTCCCCTTAACAAAGTTTTTTTTATTGAATTTCATAGGTTTTTATTACTGCAACTTAACCATAACGTCCCTTTAACAAAGTTTTTTCATTGAATTTCATAGGTTTTAATTAGTCCAACTTAACCATAACGTCCCTTTAACAACGTTTTTTCAGTGAATTTCATGTGTTTTTACCAGAGTATGCAATTTTACTACAACTTACTAATATCATACCTACCAAATATAACAATATGTGTGTCCAATTTACAAAGTGTCACCTTAAAACTCTGCCATTTCCCACCTTCTAGAATCATTTTTAACATTTCTATACACTTTTTGCAAATATTTCAACTTGTTTTGCATCCGTAGATGTCTACAAACATCTGACTTCATTGCGGACCTTCAGGACAGCGCCACATGACCATGCGCTGGCGCGCGGCATGATGACGTGTCTGAGAACCGTCTGCACTTCACGATAAGATCTGTCCTTCGTGGACAGTTCGGAAATGCATTTTCTACTGATCTAGGAACTTTCAACTTCAAAATGTCCCTTGCACATCTACTACACCTGTTCATACTCATTATCCATTACCAATCTAGTACACAGTACATACTTGGAAGAATGTTTATCAAAACTGCTATTTATCTTAAAAATGGTATCAGTTATTGCCATCCCTCCTCCCCAAGAGACACCACCACCACCAGCTGCAGGTCCTTCACAACAAAAAAAGTGCAGTACTTTCAAAGACAATGAAGAGGACCAAAAAGATGAGGTAGAGGAAGTTCCTACTTCTAGCACCAAGACCGAATCATAAGTGTGACAGTTCTTTGGTACTGTCGGGAGTGTACCAAAGGCTAAAGCTACCAAAGTGAAATGCACCGAGTGCCCTCAGTCCCACAATACCTGGGCAGTACTCCTATGGGACCACCTCCATGCACCGCCATATCAAATCCAATGACCGCAATGCTCTCAGAAAGGTTGTTCCTTTCTCAGCAAGTAGTAAGCTGTCTTCCTCCACCTCATCTTCCTCAACAAATACTGTAACCACACAGCCTGATGTCTGCGGGCATTGGTGTGTTATAAATACATAAATAAATAACGAGGGCTATGGACCATTATCGTCTATTGCAGCCCCTGAAATGGGGGATAAAGGCCATTAGCACCCCTGGTTCCCAAAGCGGGAAGCCAGGGTGCTAAAACATAGATTTTTCTTCCTACAGCGGGACGCCAGAGGCGTCCCGCTGTAGGAAGGAAAATCCTTTTCCAAGACAGCCAACATGGAAAGAGAAGGCGGTGCTCCGTACACAGCCCCTCTTCCCTTGCCATGGCAGCCTGAAAAACCCTATGAACATAATACAACAGGCACTTTTTTCCCTTTCAAACCTTTCCTCCCTTAGAATAACTTTACCACATAGCCGGTCCCAGGTAGAAATAGCCATTTGAACACAATTTTTCGTCCCTAGCGGTCATGGCCAGTAGCCAGATTGTCTGCGTCATGACCTTATGCCATGACCCAGACAATCTGGCTACTGCCCACAGCCACAGGCTATACCTCAGTCACCAAAGTTATATGACTATTTGTTGTACCTACATTATTACACTTGTAAAAAAAATTAAAAACGGCCACATTTGCAAAACCATGCTTTAATGTCCTTACCAATGGTCCTCACGAGTTTGCTCGAAATCCGCCCATGTTTTATTTTTTAAAGTGTCAAAATGTATGTACATACAATAGTCATATAACTTAGCCCCCACTTGACAAAATCCATTCAGTCTTTACACAAACATTGAAGGTTGGGTATATAATCTTTCTCAAAACTTTTGTCCACATTCGTCAAATAGCAACAAAGTTATAAGCCATCTAAAAATGTGAAGACCCCCCCTCTAATTTCGCCCCCTCTTGAGAAAATCCCACCAAATTTTAGAAAACCATTTATATCTAGATCCAAAATCGTTTGCCAAATGTTGTGCAGATTCGTCAAATGACACCACATTTATATGCCTTTATAATATTTTGGGACTCCCCTCTAATTGTGCCCCCTCTTGACAGAATCCCACAAAACTTTGCAAAACAATTCAGGATTAGTTCTAGAATCAAATTTCAAAATAACATGCAGTTTCATTGGATAGCGCAAAAGTTATAAGCCATCCAAAAACTGCTTTTCCCCAACCCTGTAATGCAGAAATAGGTACAGATGTCCTAGGACATCTGGAGTGTTCCCGGACTTCCGGGGGGTGAAACAACCCATTTTCTGGCTTCTTATGCCCATATCCAATCCAATCCTCATCCCACCCACATCCCCAGAGATTGTTTGTTGAGTTTGACGAGTAAAATGCTGCTTTTTAAAAAATGTTTTCACCGCGGCAGACCCCCCAAAAGTCTGCAAATCCAAGATGGTGGGCACTTCAGGAAAACTGATGCATTTCACGTTTTCCCACCAGCCAATCAGCGAGCACGTCCCAATGTCTGCGGACCATGCAAAAGTCCGCAAATTTTCTGACCAATCGGAGGCCAGTCTGCAGACAGTGCAGCCAATCATCAGAGGCCAGTCCGTGGACCGAACAGGGAAGTGAGTCCACAGAGCAGACATAGATATCACCATTTTTTTTGCCTTTCGGGACCAAGCCACCGCTCCTGCTGCAAATTTGGTGAAAATCCGTCCAGCGGTTTGGGCTGTAGGCGTCAGCAGTTTTTTTCCCATTATGTACATGGGAAAAAAAGAAATTTTTGGACACCACTATAACTATGCCTCTCCTTAATCCACATCTAACCAAACTTTGCAAAGAAATTCAAAGTGGGCCATATACATTTTTTTGCAAATTTTGGTGAGGATTCGTCCAGGGGGAGCAAAGTTATAAGCCGCCAAAAAAGTGCTCTTCCTATGGGATTAGCAACTTAACCATAACTAGACAGCCACTACCGTGGCTGTGCGATAAAAGTCAAGTCGATGATTTCCTGCCAAAATTGAACAACTCTGAATATCAGGCTTTTTTGACCCCCCATAATCAGAGTATGCCAGCCGTCCTCTGGAGGTAGAGAGGAGGTTTCTGTTGGTAACATGGCACAGTATTTTCTTCTTGTAGGAGCAAGGGCTTCACATACTATTATGAGATGATGGAATGATTCTTCATGTGTTGCGTCTTTGCAAAAACGACATGCACTGGATTGGTCCGTCAGTGTTTTGTTTGTCCCAAGACCTCTATCGTCGGCAGTAGATTAAGGCGCATTTGAAGAAACAAGTCTCGGGTCTGGGGGTATGAAATAGCTGTAGATATGGAGGTAACGGATTCAAGGATCTACTTTGCTGTGTGTAATTTATAGCCAGTTTATAATGGCTTTTCTGGTCTGGGGTCTCAATCCAGTCGTTGCGCTGAATTTTTACATTCACTGACAGTGATCACAACTGTAGCATTTCAATTGAGCATTCCAGATTTTTGATCACTTATGCCCTGATTTCCATTTGTTCAGCACCCCGTTCTCAGATGTAGTGAGTCTTGTTCTCAATATATCAATTGGTAGTAATTTGTCTTTAACTATGGTTTTCCTGAAGAAATCCAATGATTTATAGCCAGTCTATAATGGCTTTTCTGGTCTTGGGTCTCAATCCAGTCGTTGCGCTGTATTTTTACATTCACTGACAGTGATCACAACTGTAGAATTGCAATTGAGCATTCCAGATTTTTTATCACTTATGCACTGATTTCCATTTGTTCAGCACCCCGTTCTGAGATGTAGTGAGTCTTATTCTCAATATATCAATTGGTAGTAATTTGTCTTTAACTATGGTTTTCCTGAAGAAATCCAATGATTTCCATAGTATGATTGAATGCATTGATCGTAATGCTAACTCGAATCTTATCCGGTGCACCGGATATGCTTTTGGGAGCGACAATGTTTTCCTCCAAAAGATGCCTTCTAGGAGGTCCCAGATTTGCCATGTCGAATTGAGTATTGCTTCTCCGCCTTATGTCAATGCAGGCACTACCTTTTGGTGATAAAAGGCAATGAGTGGGAGTAAGGAAAACTTTCTGTATCATTTATGCAAAATCAGACCTTGATGGGCTAGGGATTCAGTTTTTGCTCTCAGATGTTTCTCTCATTCGTGTTCACAGATACTAAGGTTTCGCCACACTCCTAGGTATTTAATTGTTTTAACATGTTCCAAGTTTTTTGCGTTCATATTAATGGCAATGGCATTCTTCTTTTTGCCTCGCTGATGGACGAGGGACATTGTTTGAGTTTTTGCTGTGTTTATGATGAGATCATTGGCTTCAGGCTAATTTGCCAGGGCATTTACTCGTCTTTGGAGGCCCACTTGCGTTTTGTCAAGTAGGACAAGATTGTCCGCGTATACCATCCATGGCATAGTCATCCAGTTTAGAATCGGGGGATATGCTATTATTACTTCCTGGCTGACCGCAATGTCTGAAATATATAGGTTGAATAGGGTGTCTGCCAGGGGGCAGCCCTGTTTCAACCAATTCCACGTTGGTATTTTCTTTGTAGTCACTCCTATTGCTGATGGCCTCACATGTATCGAGGTGTTGGAATATAGAGCTTGTATCCCTACAAGAAGATCCACTGGGCAATTCCAGGAGCACAGTTTCTTCCATAACGTTTCGCGATTAAAACTATCAAATGCAAGTTTTAGGTCTACAAACTCTGCATGTATTTTGGAATTTGCTCTAATTGCCTCCAATTTCAGTAGGTTCAGAATCATCAAATTGATGTTGGTACCACTGCCCTTGATAGATCCAGTTTGGTATGGATCTCTTCTGTTGCATTGTATTGACCATTTGGTCAATCGATGTAGGAGCAAGGTAGCAAAAGCCTTTCCTATGGGTGCAGAAGAGCTATTGGGCGATAATTCGATGTAATCGTTCTATCGCCTTTTTTTGAAAATGGGAATCAGGACCGCAGTTTTCCATGTGCCAGGGATCTGTTTAAGTTCCATTATCCATTTGAAGATCAAATGACAGAGATCGGTCCACGCTTCTGGATTTGTACATGAAGATGTATTTAGATGTCAGATTTGTGTCAAGATCTCGTCCCGTTCCCATTCGATATCCCATTTACTTTAGGTTTTGTTTTTCATTAGATTCTGGACAATCTGGATTCTTTGCAAACAGCTTAGTAAAGTAATTCACACTAGCCAACTCTGACACATCTGAGTTTAGAAGGTCAGCATGTTGCGAGTTCCCGTTCAGAAGACCCCATAAATCTCAAGTATTTTGTTGGGCTATGGCACCCAGCATGTGTTCAGCATCATTTTGACAGTTGAGCGCTCGAGTATTGCGGATCCAGTTCCAATAGCTTTGTTTACATGTTTTTATTAGCCTCAGATGGTCTTCCAGTGGAAAGTATATGTCTTAAATTGTTTTAAAGTATGGCTTGGTAGGCCCAATCTGTCAAGGCGACATATGTAGGTAGCAAGTATAGGTATATTGAACAAAAAATGTCGCGTTTTATCAGAGATGTGGTTAAAGAAGCCAAATAAACCACTCAAAAAATTGAAATATCCAAAAAGACCTCTGATGGAAGACAGCACCAGAAGCTAGTTTTGCAAAAAAGGAAACATTTATTTGGAATTGCCCTTGTATGAAGAGACGTGTTCACTGAATGGAACTACGCGCGAGATTGCTACTAGTGAATGAAGCGGGGATCAAACCCATTTATTCGTGAAATAGAACCGATACAAGCGTTGAGACCATACATTTGAAGTATCAAGTAGTTACTAAGCCCCTGATTTGAGAAAGGCTAGTCAATTAGCCAAAACACATATCATCATACAAGGGCAATTCCAAATAATTTTTTCTTTTTTGCAAATCTGTCTTCTGGCGCTGTCTTCCATCAGAGGTCTTTTTGTATATTTCTATGTCTTAAATTGGGTTCGCAAATGTTTTTTCTGTCTGCGAGTTCTACACTGTAGACATGATTATGTTTGGAAGGTTTGTTTGATGGTTTGGAGTCCACTGCCCTGTATGGAAGTTGGAGACAGTCATACTCAACTTTTGAGGTGTTAAGAAAGGTTCCTTTTAGGACTTGTGCTTGGTCTCGACTAATACGGAGCCTATTTTTCCCGTTATTCAATTCTAGCATCGGTAATCTGTATCCCATTGTTCTTTGTTGTTCTTTCCAAGCAAGGGTCAGCCTATGATGGTCACTATTTAATGCAGGGATAATCTTCATGTTATCAAGTGTCATAAGTAGTGCTTGTGAGGTAAAGATGTAATCTAGTTAAGCTTGCGACTGTCCCTTCTGCCAAGTTGGCACCGGAGTAATGTCTTCTCTCAATTGTCCATATGTTAGATGGATATCTCTTATCCAGGGGTACGGGGAGTGACATTACAATGCCACACCCCAAGAGTGACATCACAGGAAGTGATGTCATTTGACCATGCCCCCATGTGACATCACATGCAATGATGCCATTTGACCACACCCCCACATGACATCACAGGAAGTGGCATCATAAAGCATTATCCCTCAGTACACTAAGAAAAATATGGTTATGGTATCACTGTATTGTGACATTTCACACAAGAATGGATTATCATATGTAGCAGTGTGTCAAGGCCCATGTTGCCATGGAAAGTGTATGAACCTAAACCTCCTCTTTATATGGATCCGTCCTGTTATTTCAAGAGGACTACATAGCAAAATAACATTCTGGGGGGACAGGGGTGGATAGGTCGGTATGGGGATAGGGGAAAGCCAGGATAAAAGGGGAGAAGGAGAATATTTCACCAGAGAACATGTATTCTTCTAGTCAATGGTATCCACAGTCTTCAATGATTTTGGCACTTACCCCATTTTCTTCTGATTCGACAAGATACCTTCAGTGTTGTGTTGTGTTGTACTGTTTGCAGTTGTTTCATGGACTTCATTACTCCTCCAAAAAACAGCCCAACGTCTCCAATTTTCATTTCCTTCAGAACCTAGAGCTAAGTTTAAAATGGGTTTGATTATTGCATTGGCAAATACTGCTTCCTGTATCTATTCAAAGTGCTTGCACAACTCAAGAGGAAAAAACATTTCAGGTTCTTGTTTCTATACATTACTACCATCACACTCTCACACTTTCAAAACAAGTATAATTTGTTTGCTTCAGGTACACATCCTACCATACAATGTCTGCTGAAGTTTGGTATGTTAAAAAACCTGATCACCAATATTCAAACCTGTTGTTCCACTTATGCAGTGCTTCTGTGGGGACTTGTGAGATGGCACTGGGACATACCTGCCTAACCTTTGGGTTTTCCATGGAGACTCCAGGTTTTTAGCCTCTTCTCTGGGTCTCCGGGGAAGACCCTGGAGACTGCACGTTTTCGTATCGAATCCTCCATACGATTGGCTACAAAAGACCGCTGCTGGTAGCCAAATCGGCTGGAAGTGTGGGCAGGACCCAGGCAGGACCAAGATGAATGCAGACTGGAGCAAAATAATGCCTGGGCTCAAGTCAAGGGTACACGCGGGTGGACGAGTCCACCCACTCCCCCCACAGCATAGCTAAAGTGAGAAACATTGAAGGTCCGCTTTGCATTCATTAATTACATCCTACCTCAGGGATTGAACCACAGCCATCAGGTTTGCAGGCTGGACACCTCACCACTGCATGATATAACCTCATGAAAAATAACAAACTAAGGCGAAATGTCCAATTTCGGTACTGCCAGTTCTAGGGAAAACCTTTGTATTGGTTGTTAAAGTTTAAAACATGCACACATTTGAACGTTTTCAAAAACACTATTTGAAGAAAATATCCTCTCTTGGTTTTGTGTCTGTATTGATTTTATGGCAGGCAAATGACATTAGTCCGATGCAATTTGGGTGGTTATGAATGGCCAATTTAATTAAATGCATTGCATTCCAATGTAAAGTGCAAACTGCAAACGTGCTGCAGTTCCAAACCCCAAACCGACCTATCTCTATGACATTACATATTCTGAAACCTGCCATGTATATCACCACCAGAGCAGTAATAATGGTCCGAGCAAAATAATAGCTGCAACAATCAGGGGTAGGGTGGAGCATACCTGATACATGAGGTAAACATAGCATCTTCAATGTGCTCTGTTGAGGGGAGGATATCTACCTTAGGGTGAATAATAAGAGCATGCTTGACAATGACATATGGTGATAACTATACTTCTCACTGGTGACTAGTGTGCCATACTCATGAGTTACTCATGCGTTGGCCATGTAGCGCTTCGCCTCAGTGAGCAGTGGAACTAATGCGCTATTACACTTTCTATCAGTGCCTTAAACTGGAGGTCAGATTTCTGTTGTCACGTTTCCAGGATAATGTTGTTGACTACACACTTGGCGCAGAGTTGTATTTCTCACATTACACAAATACCCCCGTTGAGCACATATTTGTCAAATTAGAAGCCGGGATGCAAAATACAAAAGAATGGAAGGGGCCAATGCAGTTACAGGTACTCATACATGTTTGATCACTGGGCTGATATGTGACTTACCGTCTGCATTACTATGCAAAGTTATTACACTAAAGTGAAATGAAGACACAATCACAATACGCCTGAAAGGACTTTACCACTAGAGAGAGGCACGTGCCTGCCGATTGCTGAAATAGCTTCGGCAGGTGCGGGCAATGAGTCCTGCTGTAGCTGGTCACCGCTGCGGCTGCAGGCGAGTTGGTGAGCATGTCGCAGCACACACCTCAGCCTGGGCCTGTAGCGGCAGCACTGCATGGCCATTTCAAATACAGTGGGCCAGCAAATCTGCATTAGCCTAAGCCGTCCCCAACCCAGCCAGCAGCACCCGTCGCCCACCTCAGACAGTCATGATGACACTGACTGTCTGACTCACACTTTAATTACTTACCGTGTTGTTTCAGGCTTTGCAGTAGGAACAGGAGTCAGATTCAGGCCGGGGCGCTTGAGAAACAAACCACACATGCAGTGCTGCTCTTGCAAAATTGCTGCATAGCTAGCTGTGGGCACGACCCCTCTCCCTCTGATTGGAGGGATGCCAGAGGTTGTAAGAGATTGACAGAGGTCGCTGACCAATCAGCAGCGGTCGCTATTGCGACCTCTGGCGACCCCTAAATGACATCCCGGCTCTTATCAGTAGTCTTTTCAACCATATTTGTGCTTTCGGTGGGAGCTTGCTTCTAGGAATTAGTGCGCCAGTTTTTGTGAAAAGGTGGATATTCAAATCTCCACATATGATGAAATTCTTTCGTTTGTAGCGCACCTGCAAGTCATCATCTGTAGACAGAAGGACATCAATAAAGATGTTATTGTCGACGCCTTCAGGGTTCCAATATAAATTGCAGATCTATAGCATATTCCGAGCTAATAGATTGTTGTTTAGGGCCTCAACTGCTAAATTGCTGTTTCGGGCTTCAACTACAGTCAACCTGGATGAAAGGGTCAGGGATTAGCGTCTCCATGACTGTCAGGTTGACTGCAGATTTAACTAGAGTCAGGAGCCCAGAGGAGGGATGTCCTATCCTTCTTGTAATCACTGGATTCAAGTGTGTTGTGTATCCGTAGCAAACAGTTTGTTTACTGACCCAACTCTCCTGTAGACAGATAATGTAAAATGTGTGCAGCTCCTGGTTTCCTTCTCGCGTGTTCCATGAGCAAAGCTTCCAAAGATGGTTCTCAGTTAATCGAAGTGGCTACTGGTTCTTCACCGCTTGTGAGGTAAATTTGCTATGGGATGTTGTCTTTCTTTTTCGTGGTAGTGGACTATGCCTCTCTATAGTCTTTATTTATGTGGGCATTCTTTCATTGTGAGAATCACATTTTATTTTCATCTGTTGAAAACGAATTTCTTTGTCCTCAAGTTTGTTTATTTCTCTATTTTGCACATGTGTTGTTGAGTTTGACACAGAAGGGGTGGGAATTTCACGCACTCTGATTGGAGCCTCACTTTTTTTCTGGTTACAATAAGGTTTCAACACAGAGGGCCTCATTACGACCCTGGCGGTAAGGGGTTAGCGCCATCGTTAGCTGCGCCGACCCCTTACCGCCAATCACGAGTTCCCTTTCCGCCATGGCGGTTTTTACACCTGCTTTTAGCGGGTGTAAAAAACCATGGCGGTAAGGGAACTTGGTGTTAATTACGCCACCGTAATTTACGGTGGCGTAATTAACGCCTTCCCCACTCCCATTATGCCCTATGGGGCAAAAATGGGAATGGGGAAGGGTAAATGGGGATTGGGGATTTACCGCCCCGCCAAGGTCGGAATGGGGCGGTAAATCCCCTTACCGCCATGGCGTTAACGTAGTTAGCACCATGGCGGTAAAGTCACGGCCCTGGCGGTAACTTTCCGCCAGGGTCGTAATGAGGCCCAGAGCAAGTTAGATCAAATCCAAGAGGCAGAAATGAGCATTCTGTCTCTATACAAGGGCAATATATTTCACTTGACCCAATTAGCCACCTATTTCTAATATCTCTGTATAAAATAATAAATCCATAAAATGTACAAAAGTTGCCTTTATTACCATGGCCCTCATTACGACCCTGGCGGAAATCGCGGTGCTAAAAGCACCGCGGAGCACGGCGGAAAGCTGCCGATAGCGCCATGGGGGTTGGCGGATTTTCCGCCCCATGCCGACCTTGGCGGGGCGGTAAATCCCCATTCCCCATTTTACCCTTCCCCATTCCCATTTTTGCCCCATAGGGTATAATGGGAGTGGGGAAGGCGTTAATTGCGCCACCGCAAAATACGGTGGCGTAATTAACAACAAGGTCCCGTAGCGCCATGGATTTCTCCGCCCGGAAAAACCAGGCGGAAAACGTTCCATGGCGCTACGGGAACTCGTAGTAGGGCGGACGGGTCCGCCGCGAATAACGCTGGCGTAAACCCACTCCGCCAGGGTCGTAATGAGGGCCCATGTAACTGACAGACTTGGTCAGACACAATGGGGGTGCATGTTGAATGGGTCTTCCACAGGTATGTATCATCTGTTGTGTGCTTTAAATTAGTGCTCACCATTTTGTAAATCTATCAAAATGAAGTACGCACTAATACATCCATCAACACTGGGTAGTCCATGCCTATTGTCTTGTTCCATACATGAGTTGTCATGGATGTCAAATATCTTTATGTTGTTGCAATGCATGTCTTTGCAATTTGAAAATGTATTTCCAGGTGTGATGCAATGGATGCAAGCCAGGTGGGTACCCTGTCAGGTAAGTGAAGGACACTCAGGTTGTCACTTGTGTTGTGGTTTGTGGCAGGGTTTCTGGCACTTTGTGGGGTTGTTTTTCTTTTACTTATATTGAGGTGAACGGGTCCAGCTTCATGGGTGCATGTGAGAGATGGTGATGGTAGGCTGGTGTGTCTATGCATGCTGTTTTCTCAAGCCAATCAGGGTGGCACTGATTGCGGGCCCATAGTTGGAAGGGAGGCAGTTTGTAAGGCCTTTGTTTCTGAGTTGTCATGATGGTGGCAGGCCTGGCTTTTTGTGTGCTCTTATACATGGCAACATTGGTATTGTGAGTGTTTTCATGCACTTTTCACATGTGTCTTGCCTTCCACATAGCATCCCATATAATGATTTCTAAATTGTCATTTCTACCCAAGCAGGCAGTCCAATGTTGGTCCTACTTCCCCTTCTGACAAATCCACATACATAACAGCTTTGCTAGCCATTTGTGGGATACAATGTTCTCCATAGACACCAGGCTCACACGATTGATCCTTGTTGGTTGCCATGGTACCATGCACGGTACACCAGCAGATTTCATGAGTCTTATTTACCGCCGCTGAGTGCATCTCAATGCTCCCTTCAGTTCAACGCACATTTGAACAAATTCAATCCAGTCCTGGTGACGGCTGCCTTCTCTTCCATTTTCCTGTTGCCTTCTCCCATTTGTGAATCAGTGTCCTTGCCCTCTGTTTCTCATTGCTTTCTCATATCTGCTTGTGGGTTTCAGGCCAGTGTCCTCTGTGCCCTGTCTTCCAGTATGACAGCTGCCTCTGTGAAGTGCTGCCTTCTGCCAGATAATGGCCCTCATTACAAGTCAGGCGGTGGACCATGGTGCTATTAGCACCATGGTCCATGCCGGATTCCGCCATGGTGGATGGCGGAATTACCGCCCCATTCCAAGGTGAGTGGGGCGGTAATTCCCCATTCACCGTTTGCCCTTCCCCATTCCCATTTTTGCCCCATAGGGCATAATGGGGATGGGGAAGGCGCTAATTACGGCACCGTAAATTACAGTGCCGTAATTAGCACCAAGGTCGCTTAGCGCCTTGGACTTTAACGCCTGCAAAAAGCAGGCGTTAAAGTGTGAATCAGGCGTTAAGGGTTAACGGCGCCGACGGCGCCGTTAAACCCTTAACGCCTGACTTGTAATGAGGGCCAATGTCTTCTCTGCATTGGTGATATTTTTCAATCACATCTTCTTGGACTTTGCCTCATCAGCTCCCCTACCAGTGTTTACTGCACTGTCCCAGTGCCACGTTATTGAGGGGATGCCATATTGTGGCACTGGTAGTACTTCCAAGGTGATCCTGGGTTCCATCCTCTCAGTGGTCTCTTTTTGGGGGTCCTTTCAGTGTCATACTAACTATGACCAGATGTGAGTGTTCAGAATGTACCTTCAGCATGATAATGGGTAAGTGTTACATGGTCCTTCACTGCATGGCACTCAGTGGTGGGGGGTGCGTAGGTGTTTTGGGTGGGCAAGGTGTCACTGTGTGGGGTGTTCATGTTGCATCAGGGTGAGAAGGGGGGATATAGTTGTATGGGAGCCCGGACAAATGATAATTGGTGGCTGGTGAGTTATTTTTTGGATTTGTTGCGTCCCACTCAGGGGAGCACATGTTGCTGTATGTTTGGGTGAATGGATGCCTGCCCCCACATTTATTCATTTTTATTTATTTTTTATATTTGTAAGGCGCACTACAGCCCATGGGCATCGAGGCGCTGTAAACGGAACGCAAGAAGGCTTATTTTACGGGTTACAGAAAAGTCGCCCATCAGAAGTAGTGTTAGAAATACAAGGTTAAATATACATCAATTAGCAAAGTATACTTACAGATTACTAGGGTTGCAAACGGGGAACACTCAGGTTTACACAAAAAGAATGGTTGTGATGGCCTTACGAAAGGCCCTGTGTGATTCAATTAGCCTAAGGTGAGGTGAGAGTGCGTTCCAGTGGGTGGCAGCCATGGTGGGGAAGCTGGTACCACCAGCACAAGCTTTGTGTGTTTTATGAACAGTAATCATGTTTGAATATGCTGTTCTGGCTGGCCTGAAGGCACAGGGTTTAGAGATCCTTTGGACAAGGTATGGAGGGGCAAGGTCATGAAGGCACTTGTGCGCCAAGTCAAGAGTTTTAAAGATGAATCTTTCTTTGACTGGAAGCCAGTGCACTTGTCTTCTGAGCCCAGAGATATGGTCCCTGCTTGATAGGCCGGTGGCGGGACTAAGACATTATTTTGAACTAGTTGCAGTTTAGCAAGGTTTTTGCCTGAGGTTCCTATGAGTAGGGCATTGCAGTAGTCAATCCTCGAGCCAATTATTGCCCTGGCAATGGTGAGGCAATTCTGTTGGGAGGGGTATGGTCTCACTGCATTAAGAAGTTTCGAGTGATAGGCTGAGGAGGATGCTATGGCATTGACCTGCCTATCAGGTAGGGATCCAAGTAGACACCGAGGGTCTTGACTGTTTAGGTTACAGTGATGGGGATGTTGTCAATGGTGAGGGAGCTGTATTGCTTCTCCAGCTTGCCCAAGGTGGACGTGGATCCAATCAACAGATGTTTGGTTTTCTCACTGTTGAGGCATAACCAGTTTTCTGCCATCCACGATTGGATTGCTGAGTATATGGAGTTGAGGGTGTTAAGGTCAGACATGTAATCACCCGAGAGGGGGATGAGCACCTGGGTGTCATCAGCATAGTTTGTGTATGAGATGCCCAGGGCATGCAGGATTTTGAACAGATGCCTCTTGAAGAGATTTTAGAGGGTGGGGCAATGCATGACCACTGCGGAACCCGGCACTGTATGATGCTTGGGTCATTGCTCTTTCCTGCAGGAATGAGGTTATCCATTTACAGGCACTGGGGGAGAAGTTAGCTGTGGTGGCGAGATTGTGGCAGAGGGTCTTATGGTCTACCAAATCAAAGGCAGCAGATAGGTCCAGAAGGAGATGTAGTGCAGGTTTGCCTGCATCTCTGAGATCGTCCATCTTGTTTTTGAGGTCAAGGAGGGCCGTTTTGGTACCATGTCGAGGCCGGAAGCCTGATTGCCGAAGAACAAGAAGGTAGTTGTCCTCCAGGAATTTTTGTACTTGCAGGTCGGCTGCTTTGTCCATGATTTTTAGTAAAAAGGGGACAGTGGTGATCGGCCTGTAATTCCCAAGGACTGAGGGGTCTAGTGAGGGTTTTTTAAGGAGCGGACGAACCCGCGCTTCCTTAAGTCCAGCTGGGACATGGCCAGACTGGAATGAGTCGTTAATGAAGGCAGTGATAAAGGGGGCAAGGGAGGGTGTACAGTCCTTAATGACCTCTGCTGGGCAGGCATCCCCTTTGCAGTTAGACAGCTTAATGGAACTAAGGAGGGCAATGACTTCAGATTCAGTCATATCCTTAAATTCAAAAAACATGAGCTGATTAGTGTCAGTTGCTGGTGAGGGTGAGCATTGGCTCTTGGCTATGATATTGGTAAGAGCCTTTTGGTGGGCAAGGATCTTGGTATGCAAGGTGCCTCGTCTTTAACAAGAGTGGGAGGAGGGGAGATGGGGGTTTCCACCTCTCTGAAAATGGTGAAGATTTCTTTGGTGCATGATTTGGCGTTAGCTATCCTTGTGTTAAAGGACGAGGCTTTGGCCTTGATGATGGTGGTCTTATATTCAGTGGATAAGGCCTTGAAGGCAGCTTTAGAGGTGTCTTTAGGGTTGTTCTTCCAAGTGGTGAGTGCGGCTCTTTTTTGTAGCGTAACTGTAGGAGCTCCTGTGTGCACCATGCGTTTGCATGTTTCACTTTTTTGCTTTTTTGAGGGTGAGTAGAGCTACAATGTTGATGGCTTGTGTAATGCTCCTTTTCAAGTCATTAGCAAGTACTGCTGGGTCACTGGAGAAGGGGGGAAGCAATGCAGGAACCTGGAGGTTTTGGGTGAGGTTTTCCTTAGTGAAGCTCTCTCAGGAGCTTCAAAAGAGTGCATCAGGTAGAGGAACACCCGACATGGGGGGCCCTTTGGAGGTGATGATGTCAAATGTAATGCTATGGTGGTCAGACCAAGGAATGGGAGAGATTTCTTTGACATTTAGTGAGCAGTTGTGGTGGGAGACCCAGTCTAGCGTGCAGCCTTTAGAGTGGGTGGGGGTCGCGATAGCTTGGGAGAACCCAAGTGTGGAGATAGCCTTGTGTAAGGCAGTGGCGTTGGAGTCACTAGGATCATTAAGCCCGAGGTTGAGATGTCCCAGGAGAATGACTTTAGATTAACTCTTTAGGTTGTCCGAGTGTGAGTGGATTAGGGCCTCTTGGAAGTCTGTGCTACATCCAGAAGGGTGGTAGACAACGTGGAAGGCAATGGTGCAGTTGGGTGAGAGATTGAGTTTGAGATGAAGGTCATTAGAATCCGGACCCACGTCCCCTTGAACTCTCCTGACCGAGAGTACCTCTCTAGCAATGGCAGCAACCCCACCAACCCTTTTGAGTGTCGCGGTCTTGTCTATAGATTGTTGATCCATCAGGAATGGCAAAGGATAGGGCAGGGCCTGATGCCTCATTTAGCCATGTTTCACTAAGGAAGAGTAGGTCAAGTTTATTCTTGACGATGAGGTTGTGCACATCCAGGGCATGTGCTGGTAGGTACCTGGAGTTAACTAGGGCACATTGCAGTGGAGAGTCAATATCATGCAGAGTACCAACAACAGTAGTAGTTCTAGGCAGCGTAACCACATTGGGAGTACAGGGTACATAAACATCATTGGCAGCAGTGGCAGTACAGGGTGCATTAACATCATTGGCAGCAGTGGCAGTACAGGGTGCATTGACATCATTGGCAGCAGTGGGAGTACAGGGAGCATTAACATCATTGGCAGCAGTGGCAGTACAGGGTGCATTGACATCATTGGCAGCAGCGGCAGTACAGGGTGCATTAACATCAAAGGCAATATTATGCAAGGTAGTGACTATGGCATGCAAGACAGTACATGGGTTGATACTGTATGTGGTAGTGCAGGGAGGATGCAAGGTAGGAGTGACATGTATAGTTCCAGGTATATTGCTCCTAGTGAAATCATTGGAAGTTGGAGAGGACAGTTTTGGTCTAGGTGAGTGTCTCCAGGCTCGCGTCCGGCAGCGAATGTTTTTGGGAAGTAGGCCATGGGTGTTCAGGGCCTTAGCAGGCGCTGTATTTGGCATAGAATGTGCTTACGAGTGTAGCGGCTGCCTGACTAGTGACCGACTGTGGGCAGAGTGATCCTTACAGGGGGTGGGTGCACGGGTGCACGCATCTTCACTAGTTGCAATCATGAGAAGAGCTGAGGAGGTGGTGGGGGCAGGGAGTGGACATTGTTTGGTATTTCTCTACAGAGGCATTATGCATGGGAATATAAAGTTGTTGCTGTAAGCGTGTACAGGACACACCATCAGGGTTTGGTGGTTTCCAGGCCGATAGAGGGGGACATCCATGGATTGCACTGTCCAGCTGGGGCAGGCACACAACAGATAAGGTGAGATGTTATTTTTCTTGCAGTGCACTTGCATTTTTCTGGATCGACATGACGGCTTGGAAGCGACTGTGTATTGTGAGCATCATTTTCGTCAGGGAATGGTTTGGCCACTCAACCAGTTTATTGTTGTGGGACACACATAGTGGGTCCTGGGCTGTCCTCGCATGTTTTTGTTGTTTGCAATCATTTTGTACTATGCATTCGCACTTGTGGGCTCATGTGTGTGTTTTGGTCTCTACATGCACAATAGTTGTTTTTGTCCATATGACGGTTTTCAAGGACTTTGTTGCTTGTGGTATGTGCTTTTGGGTGTACTATATGGACACTGTTGGTTCAAGTTGGTATGCCTATGTGGTGATTTTTGCACAGCAAAACAGATTAGAACATGATTTACAGAGCATTCCCCCATGGGATTGCGCCATTATTTGACGCTTCTGTGTATCAGGCACTTGGAGTGTATAACCACTTTTTCTCACTTACAAATTTGCTCATACTCAATGGTAATTTTAATATGGGGGAAAGTCTCACTATTCACAGTATGTATATAACATGTGGAATCTTGTGCCCCTGCTTTCATGCTCACATCAACATGGATAGGTTTGAACATGAAGTGCACAATTCCCACAGGAATGGAATGTTGCCAAGTTGATGCATTTTTCTGTTCCAGCATGTTTTTACTTGTTTATGTATTTTTCACATTTGTACATTAATTCTGCCTCGACCTATCGCCTTTACTACAGAAAATTCTACACTGAGAAAATGTGCAGTGAATATTCAGCAGTAAAAACTCTGGATAATGTTTTCAGAAGAGTAGGTGATCATGATCTTCCTTTGTGCGGGGTCAGCAGAGCATTGATATGATATGATATGATATGTCATTTAAAAAGGGCCTGTACATTATTTTACATTTGTAAAGTGCCTAACAGCCCGGGGGCATCTGGGCGCTGTTTAATAAGTGTTTCTAGGTGCAATCATTGAGTTCCATAGCTTGTTTCACAAAACCAAGAAGGATTATTTTACATCGTGTTTTTCGTTGATGCCTGGCAATGCTACTATGATCAAATTGCTGGAGTGAAGCCTTATAACCTGTGTTCAGTGGATACATTTCTTCTTCATATATTTTAGGCTCTTGGTTATCAATGCACACTCCATGATTCAGGGAGTTTTTAACTGTATCCTGTAAATGGCTAATAGACGGTGGACTGTTCAGAGAGCTAAGGTGAACTGTTTTTATCTTTGAAACCCTAGAAGGAATCTGCATGTAGTGATGTGACCTCTTGCTAGGCAGTTTGTCACATATTCTGGTAGACCTACTCAGAATGTGTTATAGTTATTGATCCTGGATTAGGATCATGAATTTGAATTGCAAAAGGCTATGCACACAAGACCGAAGTTATAAGTACTGAAGTTATAAGCCACCATGGGCGTGATATGCTGCGCTGGTTGTGGCCAGGGCCTAGAGTCTTGGATGTCAAGTTATATGCACCGAAGTTCTAAGTCACCATAACTTTGCTCTCCTTGGATGAATCCTCATTAAACTTGGTAAAAAGTGTGATATGGGTGGGCCCATATAGACAGTTAAAATGTTTGATTCTATGGGTGTGATCTATGGGTGTGATATGTTGCGGTGGTTGTGGCCAGGGCCTAGAGTCTTGGATAAATGGCCGCAGGTCGTAGGCCCCCACAATTCCCACTAGGGGTGTTAACACAAGTAGTACAGCAGCAGACAGGCCACAGACATGACAGTCCAAAGCCCTTGTGTAAATGACTGTAACACCGAACCATCCTTGTGAGCCCATGGATAAGGGAAGCAGGAGTGGCCTATGTGAGTCAGGACCCCAAGCTGCAAACACATACACGAGACAAGCTTGAAGGGCCCAGCTGGGACAGACAGTGGATGCTTTGAAAAGCCACAAAGCACCACACCGTCACACAAATGCACAATAGACAAGCAATTTTAAACTATATTAACTAATTAAACTAACTATAAAAACCTACATTACCTAATTAAACTAACTATCAAAAACAATGTTAACTAACTAAACTAAAGTGAAAAAAAAATGGCCACATACGACCCGGGGGGGGGGGCCGGGAGGGGGGAAGTACAGGGTGCAGCTCAACACCCACATGCGATGATGTTGAGTCAAAAAAAAAACCTCCATGGGCTCAACGCCGGCACAGCCCGGCCTGTGTGGGAGATATCTCTTCGTCCGAGTCAGCTTCTTCCTGAAAAGGTAGACGTGGTACAGGAGCCTGACCACGCCTAGGTGCAGCTTGCCCCTCGTCGGTAGCAAGTCTGCTGGATGGGTGAGCCTGGTTCTGTGCGGCAATGACACATAGGTCAGCATGCAGATCCTCTCGTTATACGCTTGCTTTCTCTTGCAAGGTAGCACGTGTAACACAGAGTTCTTCCTGCGTGGCCTGGCAGGACAACTGATGCACCTCCCGGCAAGCAGGTTGCTCAGCCGAAATGGTACGCTCAAGCTGTGCAAACCTCTCCTCTGAAAGCTGCCTCTGGGACATCAAGAGGACACCCAGAGTGGATCTGAGGGATTCATACTCAGCCCTCAGGGCCTCCATGTGTGCCTCTGCGTGAGCAGCAATTGCTTGATGCAAAGACATTTAAGCTTGGCGTGCCCTGTCTGAGGCCTGAGTGAGCGGGCCATGAACTGTGCCGCCCAATGCTGGAGAAGCATCTGCCTAGCAGGGGGAGCAGGGATTGGGCCACGCGCTCCATGCTCACAGCGATGTTTTCAATTGCTGCCCCCTGGCGTTCTGAATTGGCATTCATGTCTTGCTCCCACTCAGTATACCTCGGTGTTGCGCGGCCACCGCGTTGCTGGGCTTGACACCTGCGGGTCCCAAGGACCGGCCGTCCTTGTTGGGTTGGCACCGCCTATGGCTGCAGGACTACATTCCACCGTCGACATGATGTCCCAGGCACATCAGCGACTGGTGTGGAGGGTGACCCTGCGTCCCAATCCACCACAGGCGGATGTCCCACCACCGTCTGGCCCCTCAGTGCAGGTGTTGCGGACAGAGGACCGTCCACATCAGAATCACTCACCCCAGACAAATGGACCCGATGCACATCCAACTCGACATTGTCGTCAGAGTGATTGTCGGGCTTTACTCATTTCCAGCCACAGACAAGATGGTCTGTAACACATATGGGTTTTCGTGGTCTACCACCCCACGATCCCCACTTGTGCCGGGTTGCTGGTGTGATAGCAAACCTGTGTCTGACATGACAACACCATCCTCTGGCTCCATTGCGTCGTCATCTGGAAAGTGGAGAAAATCTACATTAGTACACATGTCAGAAGCAGATAACACACACACACATAGACATCACACAGACTGACAACACATGAAGCATACAAGTCACACACAAATGTGAATATGGCATGCATGCAAGGTCACTTTGACATAGCATCAGGGACGAGGCATGTAGAATGGTGTAACACAGCTCAGACGTGGGTTGATGCAGTGCAGGACATGTGTATGTTATCCACTATCTACATGAACAAGTACATCATGATGTGTATCAATTAACTTGAAGGCAGTGCAAGGGCAAGTCCAGGCATCACGTGCAATGTGCATGCAATGTGTTGCATGGCTACAAGCAAACCCCCCCTAAGTGAACATTTAGGGATGCATTGCATGGCAGCGAAAGGGCAACCAGAGACCTGTGTATTGGCAGACAGTGCTGGCTAGCATCGATTGCATCATCTGAGTCAACTGACAACACAGCAGATGATGATGGGACAGAAAGCATGATATATGATGACCCCTCATTAGTACAGCCATGTGTGCAGAAGTGCCTACACCAGTTGAACAGAGTCAGTGGGCCTGAAACGGGGGGAGGCCTGTGCCCTTCACAGACTGTGACACCCTAAACATGTGTGTGGTGCAGGACTGAGCCAGAGTGGGCATGGAATGGATGATCAAAAGCAAAGAAATGTAGGTCATCCTGGACACGTACTACAATGATCATCCAGTCAAGGACACATAGGGGCATGCATGGAATACACATGGAGCATGAATGGGAACTCATGTCCCAGAGGAGCATCTGCCATCTGCACAGTCCAAGTGAGTCAACCTGCATGAAGTGCAGATGATGTACACCACTGCATGTGTCTGGCAGGTTGGCTGGTGGAAGTTTGCATGTACACATGAGTCTTGAACAGGCCATTGCAGTACGCCAACGTGATGCACACCTGTGCAATGTTGAAATTGGGGCGCAGGGTTGGTGGAGGGGCAAGGGATCATGCCTATGTGGACTACCGCCATGCATGCAGAGGACACATGCACGTCAGTTATGCAATGACATAGTCCCAGTGCTGAGAGGAAACACACCCCAGGCTACATGCAGAAGGGCCAATGAGCTGTAACATGGACTGTAGGGGAAACTGGGTGACTAGCATGTGACTGGGGTGCAAGGGTGGCGGTGAGGACAGTCCCTGTCTGCTCTACATGTCCACTATCCTGCACAACAGGCACGTATCATAGAAGCATTGCATCACTTGCACATGAAAACCATGTACCATGACATGCTGTGGCAGTCAAGCACAACACATCACACAAGCAAAACACACATGTCGTCGACCAACAGGCAACAACACTCACTGGACGGGGAATCAAAGTCCGACATCTCTCCCACTCCTTTGACCTATTCTGTTGGTATGAACTCTGCAACGAGTGCCTCGTGCGGAGTGAGGTCTTCCTCCTCAGGTGGTGGCCCACCGCCAGTCACCAGAGTCATGTTGTAATTAGAGGCATGCTTTGCCTTAGTGCTGCGTTTGAGGTCATTCCAACGCTTTTTGCACTCTTGCGCTGTGCGCACCTCATGGCCGAATGCACTCACATCATCCGCAACTTGCTTCCATTGGGTATTAAGATGGGCAGCCGTAGTTGGACAATTCGGCCCCACTAGCATGTCACGGTTGTGTTCCCGAACATAGTCCATGAGGAAGTCCAGTTCCTGCTTGTAAAAGGCTTCTTCCTCAACGTGCCGGAGGCCGTAGCTATGTCTGGGGTCCCAGCATCTACTGCTGGTGCAACCTTCCTCCTCTTGGACGCTGGTCAAGACCCTGGCTGGCAAATGCCACCCTGATCAATATGGGCTGTGGCACTGGTGGAATGAGCCGAGGGAGTGGCAGGTGGAACATGGAGTGAACCCCTGACTTGCATCAGTGGCTGCTGGGTGCCCTGGAATGGACCCTGCGTAGCAACATCCGCTATGCCAGGGTCATTGACCGGGACTGTCCTGGTTGGTAGACTCACAACCGGGGTGGTGTCTGCTGCATCTGCCCCTGCACTTGCCAACACCCGGCTGGTCGGTGCAGCAGGGACACGTGCCTGGGTCAGGGCAGCCCTGCGTGCACCTACTGTGTGCCTCCTGACCACCTGGAAATCTTCCATGGACTCTTCAAGTGCCAACGCAGCCTGCGCTGGCAGAACCTGAGCCTGGGTGGTGGTGTCCACAGCTGCACCTGCAGCTACCACAACCCTTGGGCCCGTGGCATTCGATGAAACGGACTGCCGGGTCACATGGGCGCCAGTGCCAGATGCAAGAACTGCATCTCCTTTTTGGAGCCGCAAGGGGTGGTGCATGACTGCACCAACATGTGGCACAACATCGTGCCGAGCTGGCGCACCCCTGCCTCTTCCCCCTCTGCAGCCACCCTGGACACCCTGGAGTCCCCCTACTCCCTGGTCACCCCGGCCACGTCCCTGACCATGCCCGCAACGTGGAGTACGCCCAGCTGAGGTGCCCCTCACCTTACGTGGCCTCCCAGCCATGGCACAGATGGAGTAGTGCCGGCACAGATGGAGTAGTGCCAATGGGAGGTGTACACGACAATTGTCCTGGGCAATTGGGGTGAAGGGGGTGGGATACAAGATGTTAACAGCACCCCTACAACTCCAAGACTGTATGTGACCCCGGTGATGAAGTGACAGGTCACGCAACGCTCAGGCACCCCAAAACTGCTGTAAAACCGTGCACGCAACCCCCCGAGCTCACGTGTGTGGAATTAACCTCCTGCAGTACGCAGTGGCACCCAGGGACACGAAAAACACGTACGCGTGGGACACGCAGACTACTATGACCTCGAAAATGGGTACCCGATACACAGGGGCACCCGCAGTGGGGAAAATAGTGTGCGTGACTCACCGTCAGACTAGCGTGATAATGAAAAACACGCATAGCCAATACCCCCGCCAAAAGAAGAGATACGTCCCTGATCCGCTGTGAAGTTATGAGGGCGCGCGAAACAACACGAAGTAGCAACACACACGTCGGTCTCCACAAAAGGCACGTACAGTGAACTGCCGGGACCCGCTCACCTTTAACCCGTGCTGAGGGACAAGTGTGCGGGTCACTTCTCTTACGCGCTTAGGCCCTTTCCTCGGATCTCATGCATTCACACGCGGACGTGTATTTTTTTCACGTGCTGATTCACTACGCACCCGTCATGAGGGGAAAACCGGCACACGTAATGTCACAGATGCGCTTACATGCTAAGGGCCTTTCCTCAAATTACACGCTGTTGTACAGTTTTTTCATGTGCCAAATCACTCTGTATCAAGCTTGCCATGCGACAACACACAGAAGACCACGCTCCTGCCCAGAAGGCCATTTTTCTGCCCCCCAGAGCCCCGAGCAGCCTCCCACAAGCCATCTTCTGCTGCCTGCCTGCTACCACCGTGCCCTGCCATTTGGTGCCTGCACACCTGCCAGTTGCAGTGACCACCCCTGCTGGAACAGAAGACTCCCGACTGGTGTTCCATCACTCCACAGCCCAGCCCCAGGACGCAGTTGCCCACCCACACCTGCCTCGGGGGTTGCGATGTCTGACACAACACCTTCCGGCACCAGTGGCAACCCCCAGTCAGAGAAGCAGAGGGCTGCCAGCTTACTTCTGAAGAAGTTGGCATCCAGGTGGAGCAAGTCCTGGGGCAGTATGATGGCCTCTTCACACCATCGCGCACCAGCAAGGAAGGACGGAGGAGGATCTGGACAGACATAGTGGGTGCCATCAACGCGGAGGCATGAAACAACGCGGAGGCATGAAACATGTCCAGAAGCACTGGGAGGACTACAAGTCCAGGACCCTCAAGAAGGCCCAACGCCTCTTAGAGGCAGAGGATGCAGTGGAGTGCCGGCGCCAGCTTGCCAACCATCAGATGAGGGTCCTGGAGCGCATTTGCCCAGTGCTTCACCACCAGATCCACAGGAAGCATGCCCGTCTGGAGTCGAGCGGTAAGTGGCCATGCATTGCTGTGTGAAACAGGGCATGTTGCAGTGTGTTGGTAGTCAGCTACTTGCCTGGATGTGTGACATTGGCCATGTTAGGATGTGTGTGTGCAGGGACATCATGGTGCTGCATGTGAGACCAGTCATGTGTGAACCACATGGATTGTGCATGTGTTACAATGCAACATGTGGGGCAGCATGCGGAATGCATTCCTGTCTCTGATGTTGAACATGGATGGGGTGTGAGAGATGGGTGCTGCTGTCAAGGACATGTATGGTGTACATATCTATGTGTCTGAGTAGTGTGTGTGTGTGACTTGTAAATGCCATGGATGCATGACACATGTCCGTGACAATGTTCCGATTCACTGATGCAGACTAGTCATCCTGGTCTCCACTGTGTCTGGGGTGTACGAGGCCAGATGGATGAAACTACAGTGAAGTGTGTGCATGTGATCAGTATGAGCCATGATGCATGTGAGTTTCGAACCACCTTTGTATGTTTCAACAGTTCCTTGGACATGTATGCAAATGTTCTTTGCATGCACCATGCCTGTTTCTGCATGTGTGTTGCCTGCACTGGCCCATGTGTTGTGGAGGTACATGATGGAAGTGACGTTTGACAGTGCCACTCATGTGCTATTGCTTCCTGTCTAGGGGACTATTGTACAGTACCCTGATGCTGAATGGACACCCCAGCAACTGGACCCTAGCAATTGGAGGATGTGCCAGCAGCATCGGGCAGGGCACGTGCATGACGGCGCCGGTGGATTCCATCAGCCTGGATGCCGTCGTGCTGGCAGAAGGAGTTGCATCGGAGGCAGCGGCAGGCTCAACGTGGAAGGCATCATGGCTCGGGGCCATCAACATCAGAGGGGCAAGCATCGGTCGGAGGGCAGGAGGACCCTGGAATGGGAATGTCTTCCATGTGGCAGCGGTTGGGCCAGCGGATAGATGCGGAGCGGCAGTGGGCGGAGGAGGCACGGCTCACAATGATCAGGGCGGAGAACTCCATGTGCAGGGTGCTGAGGTGGGCTGAGTGCCCCGAGGGAATTCACAGGGATTTGCAGGTGGACATGGCATTGTCCCTGCGAGACCTCGGGGACAGAGAAGAGGCCCGCCTGCAGGACGTTGAACAGGAGTTTGATGATGCCCTGGCCCGGGAAATCAACTAGTGAGCCGTAGGACTTGCCTGCCACCATTGTATATAGTTAGTTAGTGTTAGGTTTGATTTATGTTTTTCTTTCATTTGGGGCGCTTGGACTATGCCCCACCTTTTTGTAGATAGTTCTTTATAAGATAGGGTTTTTTTGTAGGATTCCTTTCTATAGTTGGGTTTATGGACCCTGGATTTGATCTTTGTATATAGTTGGAGACTGCATTTCTCATCATTTTTTTTTTTGGTTCACCAGGGAACAATGGAATATTCTTATATTTTTTGGGGGGGGATTTGGTTTGCTGGACGGACACTGTGGACCCATTTTCATTTGGATGTATTTGAATTGTGCTTTCATGATTTTTTTTTTTGGGACATGCTGCTTTACTTTATATTTCCATTGTTGTGTGATTTCATTTAATCCCCTTGCTTTTGTGTTCAATACATATTTTTTTTCTTACTTCAATGGTTGGTTTTCTGTCATTGGTTTCATGCATGTCACATGTCATGTGTGTTTTCTCATTCACTTGCACCCATTGTGTGTGTGTGTGACGGACATGACATGTGTTGATGTGCATACTTGCCATTTGGGTTGTATCATGTAATTGGCATTTCTATGTGGGGTGCATGGAATACTTGATTGGGTGTTTGGACATGGGTGGTGTGGGGTGTGATTTGGGTGGACATAAGGCCTATGATTGTGGATCGTGAGACATGTTGGGGGGGACATGAGACGGGACCTGCTGGCAGGTGCCCGTCAATGCTGGGGGGGTGGGAGTGCAGGGGGATATGAGTCAGGGCCTGCTGGCAGGTGCCCATCAATGCTGGGGGAGTGGGTTGCAGGGGGACATGAGTCAGGGCCTGCTGGCAGGTGCCCGTCAATGCTGGGGGGTGGGGATGCAGGAGGACATGAGTCGGGGCCTGCTGGCAGGTGCCTGTCAATGCTGGTGGGTGGGGGTGAAGGGGGACATGAGTCGGGGCCTGCTGGCAGGTGTCCGTCAATGCTGGGGTTTGGGGGTTGGGGGGACATGAGTCGGGGCCTGCTGGCAGGTGCCCGTCAATGCTGGGGTGTGGGAGTGCAGGGGGACATGAGTCTGGGCTCACTAGTGAATGGTGCCATGTGTGCTGGATGCGGGACATGACGAGGGTGTATGGGCTGCCTGCGGGGCATGGGCACAGGTGCAGGGTAGTCACCTGTGATGTGGGCTGCCTGCAGGACCTGGGGAGGGGGGAGAGGGCACACCTGGGAGGACCCACACTGCCAATTTGTGTGTGGAACTCCCCGCATACCCCTCAGAATACACGTACCCCTCTCACGCCAGTGAATTCACGTGTTAAATTCCCCACGCATTCCCAGAATACATGTACCCCGCTCGTACAGCGAAATCACGTGTAAAACACCCCGTGCACCCCTTGGAATACACGTACCTCAATCTCGCTAGCAGATTCACGTGTAAAACTCCCCGCACAAACCAGGAATACATGTACCCTGCATGCCAAGCGAAATCGTGTGCAAAACTCCCCACGCACCCCAGTAATCCACGTACCCCGCTTGCCAAGCGAAATTGCGTGTTAAACTCCCCACGCACCCCTCTGAATATACGTACCCCGCTCGGACAGTGAAATTGCATTTAAATAACCATGCACACCCCTCAGAATACACGCATGCAGCCCATCCACCCTCAACATTCATCACAGGCAGCCCATCACCCCAGTGCAAGGCCCACAGGCTGCCCACACCACAGGGTGGAGTTATACACACGATTTTGCAAGGGCCAGCATGGTACATGTATTCCTGGGGTGCACAGGGAGTTTTACACGCGAATTTGCTAGTGCAAGAGGGGTACGTGTATTCGGAGGGGTGTGCATGGAGTTTTACATGCAAATTCGCTAGCATGAGCAGGGTACATACACTCCTGGGGTGTGTGGGGAGTTTTACACGTGAATTATCTAGCGCAAGAGGGGTACGTGTATTCGGAGGGGTGCGCAGGGAGTTTTACAGGAAAATTCGTTAGCACGAGCGGGTTACGTGGATTCCTGGGGTGCGTTGGGAGTTTTACACGCGAATTTGTTAGCGCGAGAGGGGTACGTTTATTCTGGTGGTGCCCAGGGAGTTTTACACGCGAATTCGCTAGCGCTAGCGCGAGATAGGTACTTGTATTCTGAGGGGTGCGCGGGCAGTTTTACACACGTTTTCGTGGTTGGGGGGCTGTATGCTGGTCCACTGGCCTGTGCGCCATGTATGAGATTTGTGCACTGTTCATGGTGCACAGGGTGGGGTTGGGGGCATAACTGGCACTGCTTCAGGGTCACAGCGCCACTCTGCGCCACGGCTGGTCCTGGATGTTAAAATCCATGAATAGGCTGTGCGCTGAAATGGGTTTTGGTGCACGCGGCTGGCGCAGACAGCCGCATGTGCACACTGTGCGCCAGCTGCGTATGCCACTTGTACGCTGATTTCTATGAATTACCCCCATTGTGTTGTCCTCCAAAGAGCTCTTCGTAGTTTGTTTTAAGTACTTCTTGCAATCTGAGGTGACTACAAGCCAACATTAGGTTGGAGACCATGCTCACTTCATCTATTAGTAGCATTTTCATTTGTTTTAACACTCTGCGTAGTTCCATTGCAGCTTCTGTGGATAGTTTGTAATATTCTAATTTGTTTTGGTGTTCTACTGGAATGAATGAATGAATGAATGAATGAATGAATGAATGAATGAATGAATGAATGAATGATTGTTTATTTGTATAGCGCCTATACACAATGTGTTTCAAAGCGCTTTAAGGGGGGAGGGGAACAAGGGAGAAAACAGTTACATTCTTACAGGTCCTTGAAACAAATCAGAATGTGAAAAAAACTATCATATCATAGCAGATAGTTCAAGTGCATGAAACAAATAAGGGAGAGGTGCGGAAGGAAAAAAGGTGACAAAACTAGCAGTAGCATTACTATGCCTGACGACAATTGTCGCAGTGCAAGAGTGACAAGAGGAGGGGGAGGAGGGGTGGAGAGGGTGGGAGAGAGGGAAGGGAGAGGTAACAAAACAATGACTATCTTAAGGGTCAGTGACTGAACCAAGGTAGTGCTGGAGAGGGAGGAGAAAACAAAGGGAAAAACAGGGGGTGACAGATACGCTATTATCAGGGGTGAGGGACCATGATAAGAGTAAGTGCTAAGAATGAGGGAGAGTGGGAGGTGAGGGGGCATTCACAGGCACACGGGGGGTGGAGGGGTTAGAGGGGGCATTCACAGGCACACGGGGGATGGGGGTGAGAGGGGGCCTTCACAGGCACACAGGGAGGGGGGAAGAGGGGGCATTCACAGGCACACAGGGGGCAAGGGGATGAGCGGGGGCATTCACAGGCACACGGGGAGCGGGGAGGTGAGAGGGGGCATTCACAGGCACACGGGGGATGGGGGTGAGAGGGGGCATTCACAGGCACACAGGGAGGGGGGAAGAGGGGGCATTCACAGGGACACTGGGGGATGGGGGAGTGAGAGGGGGCATTCACAGGCACACGGGGAGCGGGGGGTGAGAGGGGGCATTCACGGGCACACAGGGCTGGGGGGGTGAAAGGGGGCATTCACAGGCACATGGGGGGTGGGGGGGTGAAAGGGGTCATTCACAGGCACACGGGTGGCAGGGGGGTGAAAGGGCACATTCACAGGCACACGGGGGTGGGGGGTGAGAGGGGGCATTCACAGGCACACGGGGGTGGGGGAGTGAGAGGGGGCATTCACAGGCACAAAGGGGGTGGGGGGGTGAGAGGGGGCATTCACAGGCACATGGGGGGTGAGAGGGGGCATTCACAGCACACGGGGGTGGGGGGGAAAGGGGGCATTCACAGGCACACAGGGGTGGAAAGGGGTCTTCACAGGCACACAGGGGAGAGGGGGGTGAGAGGGAGCATTCACAGGCACACAGGAGGTGGAGGGGTGAGAGGGGGCATTCACAGGCACATGGGGCGGGGGGGTGAGAGGTGGCATTCACAGGCACACAGGGGGCGGGGGGGTGAAAGGGGGCATTCACAGGCACACGGGGGGTGGGGGGGTGCGAGGGGGCATTCACAGGCACACGGGGGCAGGTGAGAGGGGGCATTCACAGGCACATGGGGGTGGGGGGGTGAGAGGGGGCATTCACAGGCACATGGGGGGGTGAAAGGGGGCATTCATAGGCACACAGGGGCGGAAAGGGGCATTCACAGGCACACGGGTGTGGGCGGTGACAGGGGGCATTCACAGGCACACGGGGGTGGGGGGGTGAGAGGGGGCATTCACAGGCAGACCAGGGCGGGGAGTGTGAGAGGGGGCATTCACAGGCACACAGGGGGTAGAGGGGTGAGAGGGGGCATTCACAGGCACACAGGGGTGAGGGGTGAGAGGGGGCATTCACAGGCAAACGAGGGAAGGAGTAGTAATCAGTGTAAAGTGACACCGCCTATGTTGTATGCAGCTAAACCTGTGGGGGCAGGTACAACAGCTGACAGTTTGTTGTTTGTCAATTGTTGAAGGAACTTGCTGATGATTTTGATTAAAAATGTTTTGCCTGAACCAGATTCACCACTGAAGTATAGTGGTATAGGTTTGTAATTTTGCCAGGTACATTCTTTATTTTCATGTTGTACACCATGTGCAATTTCTTTTGTTACTTCTTGAAAAATGGTACGCTGCTCTTTGTTCAGTTTTCATTGTAGTACAGTTAAGTCTTCTGTATCTTCTTCATAGTGATACATGGTGTTCTCTACTTCTCTAATAGTTAATTCTGCCTCATTTGCTATTAGTGGCTGCCCAGTGGTTCTTGACTTCCTGTTACAGAAGGTTGACTACTGTCGGAGTGTCCTTATCTAGTTGGGCATGTGTTGCTGTTCATTGTGCAACACTGTTTTGTACTGCGTAAAGTTTACATCAGTGATAGTGCTTTCATTTGCTTTGAACGTGTCTTCATAGGAGTCATAGTTTTCTAGTATCTCTTCTTCTTTTCTCCATGGTTTAAAAAATTGTAGCAGGGACATGTAATATAGTTCTTTATGTTGAGGAGTTTTAATGACAATTTGATATGATTAATTAAGCTTCATTTGGTAAATTTCACTAAGCTGCCTTCACAATCTGTCTCTCTATATCTACCTTTTTTTCATCGGGTTTTATATTATTTTTGTATGATGTTTTGGGCTATGTGGTATAGACACAGGGTTTCCAAAGTGGTACTCCTGTTCGGGTAGTATGTGTCTAGTAAATTGTTTTTCAAAATGTCTTGGCTGTTGGCATCATTCTTGGCTATTGTTTCTATTTCATTGTATGATTTGAGAACTCTTTTTCTAGATTTAGCAGGACCAAGACTTAGCCATACTATATTTTCAGATTTTCCATACAAAGCAGTACCGGTTAAACAAGCTGCAGCTTCATAGGAGCCACATTCTTTATGAGAGAGCATGTTTATGCCTAAACTGTACAATTTCTGAGATAGTGTTTTGTCCGATGATAGGTCATTCCAGAGGTCTTGAAGCTCTGTTTTTTCTGCTTTTGTTAAGTAGGTTGTAACATATTGTGCAACTACAGTGGAATGTTCTGCAATGTACTGCACATCTATGTTTGCATTCCATAAGAGGGCAATGATTACATTGTAATCATTGATATATTTTGTTTCTTCTGTTCTTTTAATGTAATATGTGTTCTTAGGTGATTTACCTTTAACACTATGTCTAACTGAAGACATGAAATTGTTCACTTCACCTGTTTCTGTAACTGGTCTAGGGAAACCAAAGTGGCATTTGGTGTAGTATTTCCCTTTGTTTTTGTATTTGCAATGACAATATTTGCCACGTTTGTGTCTTTGAAATTGTACAATTTGTGCATGAAGATCACTATTTGTTGCTTCCGATGGAATTTCACAAGTGACATATTTTTCGATAAACTGTAAAACACTGGCATCAGTGTCTTGACCAAATTTAAGAGCATCTTTAATCCATAAAAGCATGTGGCTATGTGGTGCTCCTCTGGCTTGGTATTCTTTTCTCCAAAAGAAGTGTTTCACTTCTCCGAGGGGAGGAACAGTTTTATTACAGGTAAAGTGTAGCACAGCAATGAAACGATGATGGAAATATCTTGAAACATTAACAGGATCTAGAGAGCAAAGTTCTCCAGGTGTTAGTATATCAATGTTTGTTTTGCTTTTGTTTGATATGCGTAATAAATCATGTAAATCTTTGCATGCATATTCTGCACAACTTAATGTAACAAACCAAGTGGGTGGGCCAAGGTTTCTTATCATACAACATACATCTCCGTGACGTCGGAACCAGTACTCTTTCGTACCAAGCATGTTTGCTAACAGATTCATAATGCTTGATTGTAAAACCTCATCTTTTTCTTGCACTTTTTGTATTAATTGCGTAGCTCACATATTTTGAAAGTGGGTTCCTGATTTCAATATGTGTGCAACTCCGTAACATAGAGTTGCTAGTTCACTTTCAAAGAGTAGGTGGAATATTTATTCCACATTTTGTCTAAATCTGGGATCTTCAGAATACATTTGTAACAAGCGGTTTTCTGATGCTGTTATCTGAGTGGGTCTATCATCATACCTTCCTACCTTCCTCCTTTGCCAGTAGGAAACAGTAGAGGAAAAGCACATGCTTCTATACTTTTTTCCCATATGCTGATTGGTGATCCTTTGGTTTGTCGCATTTGGTACGTTTCTAGTGTATCATCTATGGTGTCATTTGAGTGTAATGGATGAATTGTATAATGGTCTAAAATATTGGATACTGTAGCAGGATCTAGAAGTTCAAATTGACCAGTCCCTGGTGACTCTTGAATTATTTCAGTTGTTTCCCTTAAGTTTTCTTCAATATTGATTTCTTTGTAGTATTCATTATTGTCTTTTAGATATTGCAAGGCTTGTCTAACATTATGTAAGTCTGTGAGTTGTTGCCACATTTTTTTGTCTTTTGTAGGTACACAATTTACTAAGACAATTAAAGATTGCTCTATTGGACGTTGCACTCCCGGAGTGTGCACATTTTCTTTCAGATCTAATGGTAAATAAACCACTTTGCCACAAATGCCTTTCACCAATTCAGAGGGAGGTAAGGTTGCTGTTTTTGGTTGAAGGCGTATTTATGCTTGAAATGGGTGCACTGTTTGAATTATGTTGCTCTCATATAAATTGAGTTGTTGCAGGGGTTTTGGTAGTGGGAATAATTCCAAGTTATTTGTGATAGCACGTGAAGGAGTTTGGTTGTTGTCAAGTTTTGTAGTGCAGTAACTGCAAAGTATTAAGGGGTCAATTATTTCGTATTTGTTTTCTACTATAAGGTAGAGAGCTCATTCAAACCATTTGGAATCTTCATTGTCTTCTATTTTGTATGTTACGTCTACAGTTTTTGTCTTACTTTTATAAAAAGTTCTGCTGCAACACACACACATGGTTTGGTACTTCAGCAGATGTACTTTTAAATGTTAGTATTTCATTTTTGTATGTGTGGTAGAAGGTTGCCATGTGTAGAATTGTTGCTAGTCTGTTGTAAAGCTATTGCATTTTGTAAGTGGCTTTCACTTCCAAAATATTTTCTCTGGATATGGTTGATTTCTTCGAGTAGGTCTTTGGCTGTACCATGTAGAAGATTGTTATTGAAATTGGCTAGTGCTAAAGCAGGACTTTTAGCATAGTACAGTTTATGGACTAGATTTCTTATAGTTGTATGATGTGTTGATATCATTTTGATATGATGGAAGGTGCTTCTGCAAATAGGTCCTTAAATGCAGGCTAATGAATGTCCTTGTAGTCCAGTGTATTTGCAAACTGGACAGGTATCCATATTTTGTAGCAATTTCATTTTGATTTTGTCTTTGCCTTTCACATACTGATTGAGGAACTGGCATAAAGATTTGAAAGATTTTTTGGGAATGTTACACATTGACGTGCATGGCCATGTGTATACTGGACGTTCTGGTTCAGTCGAATGGAGAGGTAATTCTGAGTTTTCTGAGGATATTTTTGTAAGCAGTATTTCCTGTTCCATTATGGTATTATTAAGTTGTTCATAACCTCGTCCAATGCTATGTATAGAAATTGTGTTTGTTTGGTTTTATTTGTATGCTTCTTCATTAAAATATGGTTGTGTGCTCTTGGTGTGACTCTATTCACCTCCACAGATATTTAAGGAGTTATTTTTGTGACATTCCGTTTATTGAGAATTTATTTTTGTAATTTAGTAGTTAGTTTTGTTAGTGCTTTCATTCTGTTTAACACTAAAATGAATAACTTTATTTTGAGAAGGATTGCACTGTCTATCAAAGCTTCTAAGATACATTTTCTACGGTAGGTTTGAAGGATTCGGAAGGACTCTGTGGCAGAACATTTTTGCTAAAATACTTTTTTTGGTATGGTTACTTGCTAGTATATCAAGATTTATAGGAGCAGTTTTAGCAGTAGTGGTAGCCAAATTCTTGTTAATCATGTTTTGTTTTGTTTTACGTTTTGATAGAGGAGGCACAGTTTCTGTACTGGAAGCTTGTTTTGTTTCGCTAAATGACTGTATTAGCTGTTTTGTTTGAACTTTTTGTACAATATCTGGTAGAGATGGATACTTAATTTGGACACTTTTATTTTCATTTGCTCTATTTCTGAGTTGCTTTCTACGGACTTGCTTTTTGGTAGGCATTCTTTGGGGTCTGTTGAAAAACAAAAAGAAGGTATGGGTTGGGCCGTTCTGCAATGTATGTGTGCTGTGTGCATGAGTGTCTGAGTATGATGGGAAAGATGTATGAGGTGGTGTGTGATTGTGCATTGGGCAGCTACAATTAGTTAGGAAGGCAATTCTTCTATTTCTGTGGTACTAAACTGCGGTTCAGATGAGAGAAGAAAGTGAGCTAGTGGTGAGGAGAAGAATTATTAGTAAACCTAATGGTATAAAATTAAAACAGTTCTTTGTTTTGTAATACTAACATTCTAGGGGTAGTGTATGTTATTTGTGTTCCAAAAAAACAGGGATTTGTGTGCCATTCTTCCTGCTAATCCCTGTTTAATAAATGGGGATTTGTGGGCATATGGTTCAGAAATCTCTGTTTTCTTTGGTGCGCAAATTACATGAATGAACCACACAGTGTGTTTGAGGAACAGTAAGAAAAATAAGGTAGTATTGTACTTATTATTTTTTTGTGGAATGAGAAGGTTTCTTCGGATATGTTGTTTGTAGTTCAGATGCTGCTGATTTTCAGGAGAGTGGTCTTCAATACAATTGTAAAATAAAGAAGTTAGGAATTTTGTGTTTTTATAGCACTGATGTTAATTTAGAGGTTGATTTTTATGTTTTTGTAGTAGTATTCCTGTTTGATATCTGAACATAGTGTATGCATGCATTTCATTTGACTATGTGAAGCCTTTATATTTTATTTACAATATGTTAGTTCAACATGCTTTGTAAATGAGTAGAATTTTAAGTGTATGAAATTCACTTGGTTTTGAAAGCTGTGTTGTAGATAGCAGACAGGTTTGGAAGTGACAGTTGATTATAGTAGATGGGAAAAATGTCAAGTTAATTTTATAGGTAGACATGTGAACAATAGGGAGCCCCTGAGAGTTAGATTTGACCACAGCAATCAGGAACATTTATTTTTCACATAGGATTGCATTGGGATTATCATTAATTTAGGCAGGAGACAGTAAAAAATAGTGCAATGTTTCAATGAAAAATCGGGAGTCTCGCGCCTAAATCGGGAGGGTTGGCATGTATGTATAGGTTAGGCAGGTTTAGTGGCATTACTCTGTTTATATGGATTCATAAGAGTTGTACATGTACTGTGAATAAAATATGCATACCTGTAGTTTGTATTCATGCATGTGAATATGCATGCAGCTGTAAGTAGAAATCTTGGAGACTTGTAGAGTAGTTTTTGTAGTAGGTGCTTTCCAATGATATGAGACTTGTACTCAGAATGATCCTCAGTACATTTGAAGTGCGGAACTCTGATGATGGAGTTAGATGTAGAGGTCTTGGATGTGATTGGTGGATGGTTGTGTGACTGCTTAGTTGTATCCAATGAGGGAATGGCACCGAGAGTGATGTGGAAAGGGTAGAAAGGCTGGCAAAGAGTTACGCGCCACAGAGACACCGTGGCTGTCATGGATAGGCCGTGCCACATCTGAGGTTTTCCAGCAAATCCAGCATGGAAAGGGGACTGTAGGGATCAGCCAATCAGATGTTGACTTTGTGCATTTGTGTAGAAAGAGACTGCATGTAGTGAAGATCGCAGAGGTGGAGAAAGTCAGGGTGATGGTGCTCGGAGATATGTTAGTGCATGCTTTACAGCAGTATGCTCAGTGCAGGCATGTGGCAAAAAATGTCGATATTAAAGGAGTGGAGGTGGTTTGGAGCGCTGTGCCTGATTGCAATGTAGAGCTAATTCTACGAGTTTGTAAAGATAAAGGCAGGACGAACAGTCTCCATCTGGTAGTTTTGCACTATGGTGCTTTCCATTTGGGCCACGTCAGTGCCCCTACTTTGTTGGCAGATTTGGAACAGTTGGTTCAAGCTGTAATGAACATCCTTCCAAATGCGAAAGTAATTTTTTCTGGATTACTACCTAGGGCAATATGGGTCAATAGTTCTGTTTTGTGTCCTCAGCAAAACAGTGCTAGGTGTGCAAACAACTGAGGGATGTGTGCTTTCATGCTTAGAGCTTGTATGTTTTTCTTTAATAATGAGAATATTGATTTGAGGAATGCTGTTTATTTTGAAGAAGATGGCATGTCCTTATTTTTTTTGGGAAATGCTATGCTGTTTTGGAATGTAAGGGTTGCTTTAGAGAAGGTTATGTGAAGATTTTAGTAGTAAAGTAAGAAGAAACCCCCCCAAAAAAAATACAAAATAACAGGTGTCTGCCAGGCATCTTCAAAAAAACAAAAAAAGGCTCTTTTCAGAGCAAACCTCAAAGGGGAAATGGGGCACACTATTTAAATTTACATTCACCACGCTCAGATTTTCGATATGTCAATGGACATGGTGGTATTCCGCGGACACCGCCTATTACATACAGGGATTTTAGGGTGGCAAGGCATGCAAATTTGAATGAGAAGAGCAAGGAATTGGTCAGTAAACTTTACTGGGTGTGTTGTGTAAGGAGAGAGTTTGTCAGAAAGTATTTTTCCTGAGAGAAGAACAGATAGCTATGGCTGTGTGTTTCCGAAAACAGATTATCTGGATTTTGGGAGACTCATGGATACATTGGTTGGAGGTGCATGCAGAACGTTGTGGAGTAGCTGCAGATCTTGGATTCTCTCATGTGGAAGTGCACTGGCATGGAGTGCGTGAAATGAAGTGGCTGGACTTAGTACCTCTCTGTGCTACTTTAGAGACAGACCATCATCCAGACATAACTATAATTCATTGTGGAGGGAACAGTTTAGGACATGTGTCTGGAATGTCTTTGTAATTTGCAATGAAAGAAGGACTTGGGAAGGTCATGGACATGTTTCCAAATTCCCAAGTAATTTTTTCTCGTATTGCGCAAAGACAAATGTGACTGCGTTCTTCTTCATTTGGTCCAAAAAGCAAGGCGCAATGTCAATAAGGCTGTTTGTGCCTTTGTAAGAGATGTTGGCATGTCCTCTTTTCACAATGAAAATATTATCTTTCATAGCACATACATTTTTCGCACAGATGGAGTCCATCTTACATATGCTGGCAATCAGATTTTTCTGAGAAATGTAAAAAATGCATTGCGACCTATTTTGCAGTAGATGTTGACGATTTTAATTTTTTCAAACACACAAAAACACCACGAAAAGGCTCTTTTCAAAGCCACCACTTCCTCCCAGAGAAAGGTGCATTTCTTTTTGCTAGGGCAGCACCCTAAAACGTTATATGTCCTAGGACTGTCCGCAGACTTCCAAAAAATTCACAGGGCCCTGCACTGTTTATTTGCCACTTCTATTTTTAAACTGTGAAAGGCGGCTCTGAAAATAGCCTTTTTTTTGGATTTGTGTTGTTTTATATATTTTTTGTTTTTTTTACACACAACACATTAGGAGAGGAGGGGAAAGGAGGGCAAGGAAGCGACACCAACCACAGGGATAAGAAAGGGCAGGTGGAGAGAGAAGATGTAGGGTGGGCATTACTTAGGTAGGTAGCAGGTCTTCTGGTGCTCCATGACCATAGTCTCGAAAGCATTTCGAAGACTCTCCCCCCTACAGAGTACTGCATCGCAGTACATAAACAATATTGTAACCCTCGAAAGGTAAGGGTCAACAGCATCGTGAATGGCTTGTGAGGCAGCTGGAGGATGCGCTCTCCCACAGGAGTGTCTCTTGTGGTGAGAGGAGCGGAAATGGAGGTTGTGGTAGAGGAACTCAACCTACTACGTTGATTACAAGGTACAACCTTGCAAATGTCCGCACTGTGGAATGAGGTTAGGTGTCGCTTCATGGATGTTGTACCAAAGCTGTATGAACCAAGTCTCCCACGACTCAGGACCATTGTGCACTGTTTGCAGGTGACCTTGTTCGCACAAGCTTTTGGTACGTTACCATGAATGGTAAATAACCGCCACACCCAAGACTCCCGGCGAGTGCTGGTAGTAGGGAGTTCCTCTACCTCATCCTCTTCATCCTCTTCATCCTCGTTCTGTACATCCTCATGCCTGTTCCCCTCTGCAGGCCCTTGGGGAGGTGGTGGTGGTGGAGGGTTTGAGGGTGGTGCTGACAACAACAGCACCCATGGATGCCATCAGGGTTGATGAAATAATCTTAGTAAGATCAGCAAAGGCAGCAAAAGTCAATCTGCAATAGCCAGAAGTACAATGAAGATCAGCTCTGAGGTGTGGCCTTTTATAGGGGTGGAGGGGTGCGCTTTGCGGACAGATCGAACAACCAAAAAGGTTCAAAAAGTTCCAAAAAGTATGTGGAAAGGCAGGGTCATTGTCTGGCACATGTGCAATGGTGAATTTTTACTGTAAAATAATTTGGATTGTCTGAAAAAGTTCTTTTAAAATGTTGGGGAACCAGACAGTGTCCGCAAATTAGGACACACGCTCAGCGTGGGTGCGGTCACATGATGACGTCGGGAACATGTCCGCGAAGGGAACGGGTGTCCGCAGGACATCAAATCAACGGGAACGGTCGTGGACATGGGCGTGGCTGTTCTACGGACAGTGTTCAGGTCCTCAAACAAATGAAAAGTGTGACACAAGTGAGACGGACAGTTACGGACAGGCGCAATGTTCGCAGGACTTAAGGGTGTGGTGCGCATGTGCGTAGATGTTCTGCAGACTGCACAGACAGGTATAGTGTCCTTAAGACACCTCCATTTTGTTTGACTACGGACATCCCGGACACTGCGCATGTTCTTCGGACAGCTTCAACTTGGCTGTGGACGGTACGAACAGGTATAATGTCCTTAGGACACCCCCATTCTGTTCATTTACGGACATCCCGGACACCGGGTGTGTTCTAAGAACAGTTCCATCTTTGATTGCGAATGGTACGGACAGATATAGTGTCATTAGGACATACCCATTTTGTTAATTACGGACATTCCGGACAGGCGCGCTGTCCGCGGACAAAAATAAGACACAAACGATTTAATTAAAAGACACATAATATTTATTTTTATTATATACAGATCCACAATTTATGAAAGAGAGGGGGAAGCAGAAACTGACACAAATACAGGGGATTTAGGGGTTTGGAGAGGATGGATGGGAGGGGATGAAGATATGGAAGTCTCATCAAAACGTTTTTCTTGGTGTTGAGGGTTTGGGGATAGTTGACTGGGACATGGAGAGGGGGAACAGGTACATGTGGGACAATGGTATTTATTTTTTTCTTTTATGTGGTCCTCCACAAACTGTTTCAAAACATTGACATTTTCCTTGAACATGTCCATTTTTTGTTCCATGGGTTGCAGAGTCTTTTCCAATGTGTCTTTTGGTGTATTCATTTCAATGTTTGTATGGTCAGTTAGTATCATGGTCTTCAGACATTTCCTCACATGGAACATTTTCCTCAAGCTTTTCCAAAGTACTGCACATTTCTGTGTAAAAAACAAAAATATTAATTTTAGTGTACCTAACACAAAAAGTTTAAAAATATATAAGAAAAATGAAATTTACTTACTAGTTTCTGGTAAATTGTATTCATACTGTTGTGTAGCGCTCCTGTTGCTCCTAGCTCTGCAGTTTCTGTGAGGTAATTGTGTTGGAGGCATATCTTTTTTGTTTTGGTATATTCCATTTTAGTACATATGGTATTTAAATGGATGGTTGATGTGTTAGACATATAGGTTCCACTTCTTATTTATTATTACATATAATGTGTTTATGTGCTGCTTTTTGAACTTGTGCAGTGTTTATGTGGCATGATAGAACAATTTAAGATACCCCCTGCGTGTTTGGGTAGTGTTTATGTTGTCCACGTCCGTTCACGGACATACGCACAGTCCGGGGACATCAAAATCATTAGCAGGGGCTCCAGTATGTTCTATGTTATGCATATAAAGTACGGGAAAAGTCTGTACAAGGGATTCTTATTATAATGTGGACAAAAAAGTGTCAAGGTTCATTGGAATAAATATCATGAGCTACTTAGTGCATTAAGCAATGCATTGATATAAATAGCATTCTATTATGAAGCTCTATTCAGTATACTAAGCTACTCATGTAGAAACATAGGCATTGTGTGCAGCATACATGATGGAGGTGCAATATTCATAATCTTGGCATGTTGAATAGTGAAATGATAACTGCTTTCTTATTGGAGTTTTGCATACTGTGAAACATGTAATAAGTAGCTAATAAAACCCACTTACTACATCATTGCATTATTACAGACAAAACACAAAGAGACAACAACACATACACATATGAGTATATACAGGGAAAGTGAAGTTAGCAAAAAAGCAGAAGTAGTAGCAGAAAGAGTTCATAACCTAACTGATTATCTTTATGCAGAGAAATGATTGCTCTGTTTCAAAGCAATAACTTACTCTATGTATGTGTATCACATGATGTGACTGGAACCTAAGGAAAGTAGTGTGAGTACAATGTTTTTTTTCTTTTTTTATTGATACAGTTGTGATACAACTTTTCAATATTTTCATTTCCAAATTATAAAAATTATCAAAATGACATACAATAAAAATAAGACGTTTTATATTTCATGATATAAACATGATATGTGCAATAAAATTATACATCGCATAACATAAAACAAAACATCACCATCATCACTGATTGAATAAAATATGAAAAAAGAGAGAAGCAAAAACAAAAAAGAAACAAGAGAGAAAGATGAACCATACTCATCATTTACAAAGCCAACAAATTAACTAAACAATCAGGCAGATCGTTTGCATTGTTGACATTGTTAGGCATATTTGTTCATTTGTCTAGACCGGTGTTTTCTAGATCAAGTGCTATTAAGTAATTTATAAGTGCAATTCTAATTTTATTCCGGGAAGTATTGTACAAAATGTGCCACAATTGTTCAGCAGTTGTGATTAAGAAGCCCTCAAGATGATGTTTGAAATATTTTATGCGATGGTTTAACAGGCTGGGACAGCTCGCTATCAAGTGGGGTAGGGTCTCTGGTTCGCTTGGATTTGTACAAAAACAACAGTTGTTTTGCGATGGAGAAATTAGTTTCCATTTTGCCAGAGTTCCTCTTGTGTGCCAAACATTTAACCTAAATATAATGAAAAGGTCTCGGAATTTCGTACCCGGGAATTGCAACATGTACGATTCTGGTGTTCTGACTTTTTTAATTAGGGTGCAGAAAACCTCTGAGTGCTTGGTTATGAGGCATTGGGCCTCATTACAACTCAGGCGTTAAGGGTTAACGCCGTCGTTAACCCTTAACGCCTGATTCCGATTTTAACGGCTGCTTTTAGCAGCCGTTAAAATCCATGGCGCTAACCTGCCATGATGCTAATTACGCCACCGTAATTTACGGTGGTGTAATTAGCGCCTTCCCCACTCCGATTATGCCCTATGGGGCAAAAATGGGAATTGGGAAGGGAAAATGGGAAATGGGGATTTACTGCCCCACTCACCTTGGAATGGGGCGGTAAATCCGCCATCCACCATGGTGTAAACGTAGTTTACACCATAGTGGTAAAGTTGGCGTAATTACCGCCTGGGTCGTAATGACCCCCATTGTGTTCTTGTTTGGATCCAGTCTGATAGCATTAGTTTTTCTTTGGCTTTTTCAGGATTGTTGATCAATAACATTTCAGTGACATTTGATTCAAGTAAATATTTCTCAGTTTCAAGTTGCCATTCTTTCATGTTTTCTGAATAATGTATAGAAATATGAGCCTATACAGGGAAAGTACAGTAATATAACACAAACTATACGAAAATGTAGATAATCCTACTGATTATCTTCATGCACAGAAAGGATTGCTGTCTTTTAAGTCTGTGTCTTCCCCTATGTATATTTTTCAGTGATGTCATCAATCATATTTGTGATGTCATCTTTGATGTCATGGGTGTTATTCTTAGCAGTGCACGGTGGTGGCGCGGGTTATGGTTGCTTAGCTTACCATAACTGGCGAATTTCTGGGGGTTTTCGGTTTTACTTGTAACCATAACGTCCCTTTAACAAAGTTTTTTCACTGAATTTACTAGGTTTTTAGTAGCACAACTTAACCATAACATCCCTTTAACAAAGTTTTCTATTGAATGTATATATACATTGATGAAGATGCAAAACAGTTTCGGGGCAAGTACACATCCATGGCACACACCTATATGAATTTTAAAGTTGCACGACATTTCACCATTGATTGCCCATCTTACTGCAGCCACATTGTGTGTGTAAAGTAACAGGATTCTAGAGAGTAAGACTGGTGGTATGCCCAAACTACTTAACAGGTCCAAGAGACTGTGGAGAAGGGCACAATTGAAAATCATTCTAAGGTCTACAAAAATCATATACAAATTCATTTTCCTTAGGATGAGAATATTCTCTACAGGCACATTTAGTCTTTGGCATTGATCTATAGTACTGATTGCCACCCTGAACCCAGCTTGAAGGTGATCAATTATCCCATTGTAATCTACCTACACAACCAGATGTGATAAGACCAATCTCGCAAATATTTTACCCCCTGAATAAAGGGTAAGATAGGTCGAAGGTTTGCGGGATCCTTGCATACCACCTTTTTTAAAATTTGAACTATTTCTGTTTTAGTCCATGGAGGGGGGTTGGGGGTGGCAGGGTTTTATTAATGCTAATATTGTGTTGAATGAACGGGTCAAATATGGAACCCATATTATTTTCTCAGTTTTGATCAACTACATGGGTATTTTGTCTGGGCCTGGGCATGGGGATTTTTTTAAAATACATTCCTTGGTCTCTATTGCCTTCAATACCTCATTCACTTCTAATTCCAATGCACTTGTTCGGCTTTCCCTCATGTGGGTTGGTCTCCAGATCCTCATTAAACTCATAGCTGTATAGACCCTTAAAATGGCAGACCCATCGATCCTCTCAGATATTTCTTTTTAGGATCTTTCCCTCGTACCTCTTGCTCTAAGCTTATCAATTGCCAAAGTGTGGCACTATCCCTGTTGATATGTGGCCTTGGCAGATATATCACCATTTACTTAGCCGTTGAAACCCTAATGTTGATGCTGGCCACATTTCAGCTATTTCAAGAGCATTTTTGTGTTTTCTTTTGGGATATGCTGCAGTTAGCTCAGGGCGGTTCCAAGCTCGGACTTCGTCCTTCAGTACTCCACACAATAACTTCAGCGGTTGGAATTGTGGTTTAAATCTTATATGACTGAACAGCCCTAGTTCTTCCAGGCATGATTTTACTAGATGTATAGTACTCAACTCTGTCCCAGGCCATTGGTGGTTGTATATATCAATTAAATATTTCTTAACACAACATTTCATGGTGATATAAAGTTCCTGAATATCAGTGATGCTATTCACTACTACCTTGATGGAAGCATCCAAGGATGTTTTCTACTCAGCCGTCCCCATTGGTCTTGATGAGCTATACTAGCATAAGTTGCATAACCCTTCTTTTCCAGGGCCGCTACATCCCAGGTGACCTTTAGGCAACTTATTTTATATTGCCTAACAAATTTACACCACATGGGATCATTCAGATTCTTAGCAAGGCTTGCTATAATCCAAGATGGTATATGCACCTCATGGACAAGGGTGTCACCCATCATATCTGTTGGATAGTAAAGAGACCTTCACCCAAGGTGCATCGCTGCTCAAAATGTCTTCTTTACCTTGTCCCCTTTCTCCTTTTCAGTATAGGGGTGTCTAGAGTCCTGTTCTACAATCTCCTCTGGATTACATGCTAGGTTTTAAGTCTGGGGTGGATTTTTCTGGCTCCGCCTCTCAGTGCGAACAATATCATCACTACGCAATCTCACAGATGGCCTTTGATTGTGTTTTCCGATTAAAGGTAAATTTGCTTGTCCTGTTCTTTTGGACTAAAGGTATGACTGCTGAGGCATCCTGATGTCTGAGTGTCTTTCTGTTTCAACACTTGGGATGTGCCAGGGATGATAGTTGGCGAACTCTGTTTGATCGCTATATTTACAACACTGGGAGGATATGCTCTACATTCAATATAAAGAGGGTCTTCTGCTAATTCTCTATTAATTCTATACAGATATAATCCTTCTTGGATCCGTCTAAAGTTGAACATTGAAAGCAATCTACAATATCCTCTCTAATAATTGAATAGCATCCACTTCTTGATCTTACCCAGTGGATTATTTTATTTACCAATGGGTCACTTGACTTTCTGGTTAAATTGCCTAATGTTCGGAACATTTACAAGAAACACTTGATACTTATCATGTGACTTGATACCTACATTGAAGGGGTAACATTCCTCCTTCCAGTTGCCAACATAGTACCTGCATTTCTGGTTGGTGGCACCCCTTTGTGTGAGAATTTCTTCAAAGGCTGCGGGTGTCTATAATAAGCAAATTCACTTTCTTCCTGCCTGGCAGGTTTTTGCCTGCAAAGTGGCCATGGCTTTGTTTATGCTAGTCCCTAGTGTATCCTCAGGTGTTCTAGAAGGGGTCCCTCTATGTTCTAGGGCCAACAGATCTAGCTGTCATTGTTCATTCACTCTCACTGTATTCTTGCGCATATCTTACACATTTCTTCTGCCTGATATCTTACTTTTCAGAGTAGTCAGTATCGGTCTGCAGAGCACTGACTGTTAATGTCAATCATTTCGTACTTGCACGTATAACATAACGGGTATGTATTACTATTGCCTGGTATGCTATTGGATGCCCCAGCACTAGTGTCCTCTCAAATCTCATTTCTTTTTTTTTATGTCCACCTTATTAGTGAGGTTACCACTATTCCGCCTGGGTTTACTCAGAAGAACGTAATAGTGTGCTGACCTGTTTTGAGTCAGTCACTCATACTATGCTCGGCCAGTCAGTAAAAATGTTCAAAGCTCAATATCAGGTAGGAAAGCACAGATGGTGGAGGTCATTACAACCCCGGCGTTAAGGGTTAACGACGGCGTTAACCCTTAACGCCGGATTCCCACTTTAACGCCTGCTTTTGACAGGCGTTAAAGTCCATGGCGCTAACCCGCCATGGTGCTAATTACGCCGCCGTAATTTACGGCGGCGTAATTAGCGCCTTCCCCACTCCCATTATGCCCTATGGGGCAAAAATGGGAATGGGGAAGGGAAAATGGGAAATGGGGATTTACCGCCCCACTCACCTTGGAATGGGGCGGTAAATCCGCCATTCACCATGGTGTAAACGTAGTTTACACCATGGTGGTAAAGTTGGTGCACTTAGCACCAAGGTTGTAATGACCGCCAGTGTCTGATTTGCAGTATGGTGCTGGTATTGGTAAGGGCATGATAGTGTTTTACCCATCATTTGTTCTAGGTTCTTTATCGTGCATGACCACTGGGTTAATATAGTTTTTACCCCCCAGTTTGCTAGTGTTTTTAAGGACTTCAAACTTAGGGAGCAACTCACCTATATACAGAGTGATCAGGGGCCCAGAAGCCCACTCTTTGCACCATTCCCTGTTGTATTTTACCTTTATCTCTTTGCTGCTTTCCCAGGCTCTTTTGCTTGGCTGTACAAGATTTTCCTGTGGGCTTATATGTTCAATGGCCATCAATGCCTTACAGAAAATAATAGAGTCAGCAGAGTTAGGACAATTCAAGTCACTTAAAAGAACCTCGATTTCATGGATTAAAACATTGGCCTCATTTATTGGTTTACTAATCATTGCAGATTATTTCATGGCTTTCGAGAGGGGTGGGATTCGTGTGGCTTTGTTAATGGCCATAGTGTTTTGTGGTGTAAAAAACCCCCCAAAAAAGTAAGGCCAGTATTATATCATGTGCTAAAATAAAGGGAGATAGAATGAAGTACAAAAGTACACATTGTCTATTTACGCTTAAAGTCGCTGCATTGTCTAACCCACTAAAACGCTGATTTCATTGGTCAATCTATGCTTAGGTTAAAATCCTTAAAAAAACAAGCATGCCAGGTGTTCCTGTGCCTTATAGTCCTGTGCCAAGCACGCACAACAGCTTAGGTGGCACCCTTAGTCCAACTCCACCCCTAGGTATCAGGAAATAGTCAGTGTGCAGGAATAATATATTGGGAGAACGCTCCAGGAAACTGGCTGCCTAGTGCCTCGATGCCCCACACTGTCCTAACCAACCTTTGTAGTGAAAGTCTGGTGTTTCGGGGGCACCCGGAGTCCAACCCCCATCTCCTGTGAACCAGGTTGTTAGTGGGTAGGATTAGCTGCGCTTAACTGTAAATCATTGTTTTATGCATCAGAAGACCTCTTTGTTAGCTGCTCCAAGCAACACACTTAACATTTAGTCTCTCAGCATGAGTCTTAGTTCAGATTGAAAGTAGTGTTATTTACATAAAATGTTCTAGGGTGAGCAAAAGGAACTTTAGGCAAAAGGTCAGATCCCCCTTGTACCATCAATAATGAATGTGTCCTACTTTCGGTTAGTCCAGGACTGCACATGCTTGAGGAGATTCTGTGTTCAGGCCGGCAGCCTATGCTTACAACTGCCCTTAACAGCCCTCAATACTGGCACTCTTCTCCTTAGCAGGCTACACCACAAGGAGCATTCTGCTGGCACTTTTCATTGTGCTCCGCTCCTGTCTAGTGGTGGGCGGGGTCTAAGCGGGCTCGGGCAGCTTACAAATGACAACAGGGGAACCTGCAGCAGTGGCAAACTTGTCCTCAGTGGGCAGATTAGTTATTTGATTAGTTTATGCCAGCCTTGTTTTTTAGTGTGCCCTCATGGAAGAGAGGACATGTTTCCTTCCCCCACAAAGGTCTGATGTTTCTGATTCAACAAAAATATTTTGGTTTGCATGTGGACCCAGATTTTGTATAAGATTTATCTTTGAAGAATTTTGCAGTGAAAGGTGTTAATGTTAATGTTAATGTTAACGAATATTTGTACCGCGCACTATCACCACCGGAGTGGTCCCCTGGTGCTCTGGCGGCTCTGAAGGAGGAAGGGAGGGTGAGTTAGTGAGGGGTAGCTGGAAAAGTGCAAGAAAGCAGTGATGTGCTATTGGTGGCCTCAACCCGGTGATTCCGTTGGCTGGGCCTGGGGTGTTTTCAGCCAGTAGTCGCTGTGTACTGTTGTGCGAGTCTATGTGTGTTTTTTGTTTTGTTGTTGCAATGTAGTGAAGTTTGTGCGGTTTGTTGTACTGCAGATTTGTGGTTGTGTTTGGTTTGGGGTTTTAGAGGTGTATGCAGAGGGGGAAATTGTTAGTGGAATTGATTAGTTGGCATTTCTCTCTTGGATTTAGGTGCTGGGTTTGCATAATCTCCCCAGATGGGGTGTGGGAGCTTTTCTGCACCTCTGCCCTGATCTGGGCTTCTCTGGTATTCACGATCCCTTTCCTATTAGGCCTCCACTTCGCTCCACTTCCTGCATGTCCATCTGTCACCCTTTCCCGCTCATGTGGCCAATGTACCTGCTAATGTCCGCTACTCAATTAATGTGGTGATTGCTAATATTTGACAATTCTGTAACATTGTGGTACCTGGTAGCAGCTAAGGGGCGGGTGAGGAAGTTGGGCGGGATTGGCTGGGGTTGTTTATTTTGTCTTTATGGGTGTGTTAGAGCCATTGCAGTAGTGTGCCTTGTCAATGAGGTTAGCTATGAATGTCTTAAGTAGAGGTCTAATGTGAGCAGTTTACACGGCCTTGCAGACTGGGGCCTTGTTGTATTGATGTTTTGAGGAGATATCCTAAGAGGGAGTCAAATCTATCTTGTTGGCTTTTGCCCTTATAGATATTGTTAGGTCATGTGTCTTTGGGTGATCTGGATAGGTTGCTAGATTTGATTGTGCTCATGAGTTATTTTCTTGAAAATGTGCCAAAGGTTCCAGGTGCCAGTATTGTGGTTTTCCTGGTTACTAGCTCCATTGCACAGTCAGCAGTATATCATTATGCCTGCTAGAGGATCGTTTTGAATGCAGATTCACTAGAGACACCTGTTCATTTCCCTGATATTGTTGAAATTAATGGTGAACTATCGTGTGGCTTGTTTGTTTTAGGCACATGTGAAGGGCCTTGTTGGGGCGAGTATATCATGAGTTTGGGTAATTTCTCTGTAGATGTAGTGGAGTGGAGTTGTTGAATTTTTGTTCCAGTCTTTAGCGAATAGGAGGTGGGAGGGGGATTTAAAAGTTCTCATTTTTATGAGAATCACATTTTGTCTGATGTCCTACCATCTTGTGATTAATCGCAGGGATAATGTGTTACATTTTTGCAGTGGTTTAGTGAATCGGGTGGTGAGGTTATTTCCCCAAGGTCTGTTTAGTGGTGATGCAATGGTGGTGATCTTTTTATGGAAAAATAATCGACCCAGTGTGTGTCTAATTGCATGTGGTGGCCCTCTTACTAATTTCTTAAGGTCTTAGGTGTCCAGATAAGATTCAGTGCTATTGATTTAGACGCTGTGCTATCCCATTTGCCAGTGGAAACTTGAACTCTCTCTTTATAGTGGTGCTCTACCATGAGGTTAGCAAACACAACCCTTGAAGTTGTTTTGGAATGATGGGCTGCATGATGAGGTCTGAAAGTTTGGTAAAATGCTGACTATGGATGGAATGTATGTGGTACAGTCCCCTTCTAGTGATTTACAGTTCAATATGGTGTCGGATGGTGATATCTTAGCATTGATCCTGTGTGCACCCCCTCTCTAGCTGGAGTAGTTGGTAAGTTTAATGATGTAATCTGATGGACTGGCCGTGTGCATTACTGCTGATCGCTCATCTGTAAGCCATGTTTCTGTAATGAATGTGCACACACTGTTATCCTGGTTGACTATGTTGTAGATGCCTTTTTGTGTTCAGTTCTGGAACATGCATTTATAAGGTATCTAGCACCACGGTTATTCTTCTTCATCTCATGTTCTCTCGTCGGGTTTTTCTGGACTGTTTGTTGCCTCAGTTAAAGATGATTGGTTTTCTGTTGTGCCCTACTTTCTATTCTTTGAATAGGTTGAGCAGGCTATTCTTGGGGTTGGAATTGTCGTATTGGCTCCATTGGAAGATAGATGTGCATTGTTTTTTTTCATGATTATTGATGTGCAATGATTTTCCAGGTTTATGGATATTTGCTTGATGGTTGATTGTTTTATCCAAGCCGGATCATAGGTTTTGGCTTGGATGATCCTTTAGGTGAGTATTTCTCTTTTTTGCTTGGTTTAACCATTCATGGCATGTCTTGTGTACCATAGAAATGTGCCTGTTACTGAAAGTGGCAAGAATCGCCTGAGATGGTTTGAGATCCAATATGTGACCGGTCTTGACGGTTGTCAGCATCTCATAAGAAGAATGCATTTACATTGTTTTAGATTCTTAACTGCTAAGATTCTGATGACTTTATTACACTTTGAATGGTGGTGCGCTTTGTTTGGGTGACAGCCCTGGAAGTTTTATATAGCTTTTATTACAGTAAAATATTAAGAGGAGGTCAGTGGAGGGATTACCTGAATAGTGTGTTTCTGTCCTGAAAAGGATGGCAGAATGCAAACACCACAGGAGGCATTATGATAAAGAAACAACATCACACCTAATGAATGATGATGGAGGAGTAAGTGACAGATGGTAAGCAGTGGGTAGCAGACATTAAATTAGCGATATTCAGGAACAATACTTTGTGCCATACAGAGGGGCATGAATCACGGACCAAGGAGCAAGAATCAAGCAGCAAATATTGACATCTTCTGTCAGACATGAATGGATTTTAGCATAACTGCTTGTATCAAAATCATCCAAAATTCTTTTAGGCCATGAATGTGTTCATTAAGCTTACTTTACATGATTTAGCTTGCTGTGAGTGTGCAGTTTGCATGCCTACCACTGTATTGTTGTTAGGAGAACTGTATTGTACATCCATACATTATAATTGTGTACGTTTGCAAGATAGGTTAATCTCCCTAACACAATTGCTTTATTTGGGAAATTTTTGGCCACTTTTTCCGGTATTTTAAATAAATTATATGTCTGAAAAAACATCTGACCCTGACTTTTTTAAATGTGCCTAAGATCCGCCAAGGGAGATAAGTAATAGGGTGTGTCTTAACAGTTAGGCTGCCATGCAAACATCCTTAGCACAACTGAAAATGGATGACTGGAAGGATTGTAATTAATCATAACCTCTGGCAAACCCTCCAGGCCAACTTTCTTAAGCATGCCATGCCATTGGATAAGGGGAAAAGCAAAATGCAAATCAGACTTTGCCCCGCCCCAAACAGGGCCGCCCAGCCCAAAATGCTAAGTCACACCTCTTTTGCTCAAGACAACCGGCCACCCCAGATATTATTCAGCCACATTGAACATCATGAGTAAGGGATAACTTGTCTGAGCATGCCTGAGGATTCATACCTTCATGCATAGATCAATGCAATCAGCCAGACACTTTGTTCAGCTAGCCATGCCAATGCATAAGACGAAAGGGTCTATGCAATTTAGCCTTGGTCACACCCTAAATGTGTCTTTCAGGTTCGACAGGTGGATCACATCCCTTCTACTCAAGACCACAAGCACTCCCAGAGATGGTCAGCCTATTGGGTGGCATCACTGAGTTAAAGCTTGGGTTTCCAGGCACAGCAGACTTTGGACTCACATCTGAGCATTTGTACAACAGAAGATCAATGGCTGGAAGGTTTTGTATTAATCAAATCTCTAGCAATGGTCTGGACAGTCCTCCAGACCATTGCTTCAAGCTTGCAATGCAATTACTGAAGAGGAAGTATCATATCCAAACCATGCAGTCACATCGCAAAAGGGGCAGCCAAGTTCAAAATGGTAGGTTACATCATGTTCTACTTGTTTGCTGCACTATAGAAAATCAAACTTCACCTAACTGATGAGGCCCAATAAGGCAGAAACATGTCTGGGTGCTTGTGTTTCCATGCAGGAAGGAAGTAGTTTAGCAGTTCAGCCTAGTCTGCTCTCATTTTTGTCAGCTTCATTACTGATTTGCACATGGCAACCGCCTTCTGCAATAGTGCATATCGGCTAAAACTACAGTGATTGAAATGACACCCACAGCAATGCAGTGGTTAAGATTAATGTTCAACCTTCCACATATCACAATTGTTTGTTATAGTTTGTCTCTTTTGGCGACGGAGAGTTTCTCCTTGCTTAATGTGCCATGGAGGCTGTTTATGCCCTGTGAACATGCTGTTTTACACTATTGCAAAAGATACGTTTAAAAAGCTTCAGTAAGTACAGATACAGTAAGCCTTCTTTAATAAATGTCTTCAAAACGTCTGATTTATGGGTGTTATTGTTGTAGCGTAAAGCATGAACAAGCATCTGCAACTTGCAAATTATGCTTGCCTCAGCAACCAAAACCGGCCACTGACATGTTTTGCTCATGATGTCCCCTATGATGTCACTGATGACTGCATGCACCCATAGATCTGGCAGTGCTGGAGGCAACAAAAACGCCCTTGAAAACAGTCATACCCCAGCTGACCCTGGCAAAAACCTTCTCACCTTTAGAACATGTAGGGATAGCTTTGCACACGTGTGCATGCATTACAACCTACGGAGTTGTATTTGGGCTATAGAGCATTGTTTAGTAATAGTATGCTCTCTGATTGGCAAACGAATAACCTTGCTTAGTATTTCACTCAATTCATGACACAAAAGTTATATTTCTGTTGTTTAAAGACATATCTACAGGTTGTTTGAACACTAAAATGTGCACTAAGGGTTGCAATACAAGTTTGCCTTCTCTTGGCACAGATTATTACTGGTCGTAATTCGTGATACTGCATTTGTTGAACTGATGTACATTAACTGTTTAAAAGCATCTGACCTTAGTGATCGAAACAGATATGTAGTTACTGACATATCTGACCTAGTACAATAGTAGCTGTTTGTCTTCCTCCCCCTCCCTCCGTGTTTGTTTCCTTCCCTTCCAGCACTACCTGAAATGCCGCCAGGCCTAGTATGATAGTCGCTTGCTTTGTCCCTCCCCCTCATGCACCTCGTGTCAACTCTCCGGCTCCACCAGAAATGTTGTATGGCCTAGTATGGTAGTTGCTTGCCTGTCTCATCTCCTATCCCCACCCCTCCGCCTTAACTTTGTCATAGCTCTTGCACTATCTGAAATGTCGCCAGGACGAGCACAATAGGAATTTCACATTCTTAATGTCTCAAGGCCTTGTAGGAATGTCACTCTATTTTCCCTTGCTCCCTCCCTTGCCTTGAAGCGCTTTGGAACACATTTCTTATAGGCGCCATACAAATAACTATCCATCAATCAATCAATCACAGGTAGTATTTTAATAAATTCACTTATCTATTGTGTAACCCCTGAACTGCTGCGGGTGCATTTTCATCATATTTTACTTGTGAAATTACTGATGTTGTGCCCTTAAGAGGATAGCCAATTATATCCACATCTTGAAGATGGAAATTGAATCTTTAGAGTAGCCAATCTTACCCAGGTTTACGATTTGCTTTTATATAATGCAGAGAAGGAACATTATTTACCCTTCCCTGCATTTCATTGCAAAGTGGGTTTTCAGAGGTAGTGACAATAGGTTGGAGCTGGTGGGAACTGTGGATCACTGCGCTACTGTTGATTGCTCTGTTGTGATTTGTTCACTAACCTACAATACTCAAGCTCATTACCTGGACTGTGACTAGCCTGCTACTTCGTACACTGCGTAGTAATAAAAGACATACTTAAAAGAAAACCCCATGCTAGCTATGCAGCTATTAGTATTCTATTCACTAAATGTGGGTGGTCAACCTTACCGCATTGTGGAAAAAAAGCAATCAAGGCTTCCTTGATCGCGTGCTGCCATTCGGGCGAACAGCGCTCGTGTGAATAATGGTCCAACAGCTTTGTTGTCATGGCGAGCATGACTGCGAGTGCGTGCCACGGCTCCGAAAACCAAAGATGGAGATGGCCATCTTTGAAAGGATACTATCGTGCCGTGTGCATGCCTAATACTTATGCTTTTGAAAGCATGTGTTGGTGGAGTAAGGAAACTGGCACCCTGTCTCATCTTAAGTCTTGAGAATACCTTCGATTGTTAAGTACCACAAAAGATAATTATAACAAATTTAAAAGGAATAATAATAATAAATAATAAAGATGTGCAAGCTACTACTGTGCTATAATGTGAAGGTGATTCTCAGAGCTGCACTTGTTCTAATTGAGCCCACTCGGATATAATCCTCCAATATATTAAAGGATCCGAACACGCTGTGCAAGCTCAGCATTTAAAGGTTACTGTCCCACTAACAGAGTCAGGCAGGGTCAAGCCTTCAATAGTAACTGCTCACACATGATTCCACTTGACAGGTTTGTTCACTTTAAAAGGTGTGGTAATGCACACAGAAATGAGCGAGCTGTGGATGCAGTCTGGACAGGTAGAGCCCAGCAGCAGAGAGAAGAAGGAGCTGCCGGCCGGAAAAGGACAGCATGAAGAGACACAGGCCCATTGTGGATTAGGGCCGCAGCTTGGTGAGGGAGCTGGAGAAGCACAGGCTACATTCTGCCCGTCAGGTTCAGGAGAGTGCTCAATCCTTTGGGACCAGTGCTGACCTCAAGGGTGCCTAAGGGACAGATGGTGAGACCCTGACCTCAACCCCACATTTCCAAGAGGAACCACTCTTAACGCGATGCTACCCAGTGAGTTTTGTGGAGAATGTGAGAGAAACTCAGCAGCATGTGTTTGGATGGCAGCAGAGCGAGAGAAAGGCACAGACAATAAAAGCGGCATGGAATTGTAAAGAAAGGAAAGTGTAAAAGCTGAAAGCACAGCTGAGAGCAAGAGTGAAGCAGAAGTGTAAAGGTTAAAAGCAAAGCTGCAAGTGAAATTAAAGAAGAACGTAAGAAAAGCAGATCAGAGTGGAAAGCGAGCAAAAGACCGATCAGAGCGGACAGTGAGAGAAAGTGAAAAGAAGCACAAGGGTGTGAGTTGCCCATAACGGAAAAGATAGGGGCACAAGTAGAGGCAAGGAAAGGTGTCCGGGGCACGATAAAGAGGAAAACAAAAAAGAAGATGCAAGGTAGCACAGTGTGGGGTATTTTGTGTAGATTTGGAGCCTAGTGGTATTTTCTTACCACCAAGAATAAAAGTAATTTAGCAACAATCACCCCTTGCAGATTGGGTTTGGTATTATGGTGGTATCGTGGCTATGCATTATTTCAGTACACAGATACATTTAGTTGGTATGCATTTCGTTGTGGTATAGTGATGAGCATAATTTATTTGTTTTATTTGTGGCCCCAACATACAAAACCCCTTTCTTTTGTTTAGACTGTTCTTGTGATCTCTAGAGGCCTCAGGCTTCTACATTATTCAAGAACACCACATTTTCTTATGGAGTGCCACATATGGCTGTTATCACTGATTTATCTACACCAGTGAGCTATGCTTCCATAAAGTATTCACTATAACATGTGGTATAATCACTAATTTATTTACATTAGTGAAACTATTTCCAGAGGCCTCTTTCTCTGCTGACTCATGTACGTCCAACAGACTATCAGATTGTGTTCCACTCAGAAGTCACACACACATACACTGAGTGGAACCACGCACACAGCTATTTATAATTACTCATAACATAACTTTTTCCACATGGGATGCTTGACATATATTACCTAATAACCTCCCCTTTTATCAGGTAATGTGGGCTAACTGTACCAGAGAAAAACAGAAGCAAATAGAAGCCTTTACACGGATTGTGATTTACATCAATTTAATTTCAAAATCATATATTACCAGTTTTGCGAGGCAGTCTTTTCTAAACTAAACACAAGAGAAGCAATTGCAAAATACATGGCATTTCATTATATTCTTCGCAACAATAAAAAGAACAGTGCATCAGTTGACTTGCATTTTTGAATAGCAACATTAGAACACAGCTATCCCTACGCTGCCTGGCTGAAATAGCTTTCATTCACACACCGCATTCTCGCTTTGTGTAAGATAATTACCAGCAAAATTGTAGCAGATCAGCACGCAAACTCTCTGGACAGGTCGCCTTCTTTAAATGGCTCGGGACTTCCCTTTGTAACACCCGGCGAGGACATGCAGTTCCAATCTGCACCCTTTGGTCCTCAAACCGGTGCCAATTGACTGGAATCTCCAGCCTGTGAAAGTCAGCAGTACACTGGAATGACGCCCCTCAATCAGGCAGCACCACAGCAACTCCCCTCAGGCTTCTCACCCAAGCTGTGTAAAAATGTCCACTGCCTTTCTCTCTCCCCGAGATTCTTCAGGAAACCTCTGTTACAGCCCCTAGGGTGACGTGCACCCAATAAAATTCTATCGTGTCATACCCTCCTTCTTTAAACAATGGCTTGGCTTACACGGTTTAGAAACTGTATCTACTTATTTCCTGGCATGCAGATTTCGCATCCAGCTAACGCAGTGAACAGAGAAGAAAAAAAAATGAATCCAAGTGCACGTTTAAAATGACTTTCAGCCTGTTTTTTTTATCTCATTTTGCACTGGAGAACACATTATGATGTTATTTGATTAGAATCATGTTAGTACTGTTAATTATATTAGTTCATTAATCCTCTAATGTGTCTGCTGCAACAGAGGCATTTCAGGTGAGAGAGAAGAAAGAAAAATTGCATTTTTAAATGTGATAAAAATTGCTGTGTTTTTGACTGAGTAGCCTGTCTTCATTTACATGTCCATGTCACATTGGCAACACATGGCTTGCTGTACCACATTATAGCAATACATTAATCCCATGCAATGGTGCTGTGTTCGCAAAACACGCTAAATAATCCTACAATGGAAAGAAAAAAGGACAAGTGCAGACGAACCATAAGAACAGCAAGAGTAAATAGCGCAAGTGTGCACGAAAAGGAAAGAAGAAGGAAATGGGGTGCAGGAAGCATCGGAAAGGAAAAAAAAGTATCAGGAAAAGTAAGAGCAAGAAAACAAAGAGAGGGGTGATAGGATATGAGTAGTTGCCCCTACGAAAAGCAAAGAGTATGGCATTTACGTAAGCCTCTGATTCTTGCCCATGAAAGGATTGTCAATAAGATAAAAGGTACATCCTGACCACGGAAGAGGCCTGAGCTTGGGGAAGGAAACGTGAAAGGCCTGCCAAGGAGATCACAGGAAACAAAGTGTATTCAGATAAAACTCACTAAGTGTGAAAAGCTGGAAAATGCCTATGCTCTGGGATGGGAACCCTGAGAAACCTACCAACCAGCTGAATTTGCGTTTTGAATAAAAGAGGCCTAAACCTGGGGAAGGTCACCCTGGGAACTCGAGAAAGAACTCTGATATATTATGTTTTGTGTTTGAAAGCTGGAATGGGCCTGAAGCTTGGAGAAAGGAACTCTGAGAGGCCTAGCAAAGAAAGCAAACTGATATAATGATGATAATGATGTGTTATTTATATAGCACCTTAATCCGAAGCGCTTTACAGAGCACATATTTACATACAATATCACCCAACCGAAATTGGTACTCATTTATCGACCTCAGAAGGATGAAAGCCTCATCTGGCCTTGCCGGAATTCGAACTGTGACCTACAGATCATGCTCAGATCACAGCAGCAGGCGCTCAACACGCTGAGCTATCTTACCGACCTATCAGTGACTTTGTATTTAAAGGTTGGAAGGGGACTGAACTTGCGAAAGGGAACCGTAAGAGGTGCAACCACGTTGGAGACTTGTTTGTTTTTTTGTTGTACTGTTGAAAGGATTGAAGTGTGGGGAAGGGAACCCCGAGAAGCTTACAAAAGGATCTGTGTTACAATTTTTCCATGGTGTTTTGAAACTTCAATAAGCTGAAGTTTGGGGAATGGAACCCAGAGGAACTAAAAGACACCGAAGGTACCTGGAATAACTACAAGGGCCCTGTGGAGAAGGTCTTACGAACAGCGCGGTTGATTGAACTCATTTGTGTGACATTGACCAAGCAGCACCTGGTGAGAAGAACACATGAAACCAACTTTGGTTTCCCACTTTTTGTTTAACCCCTATTTTTCTTGTTTTGAAAAGACTTCCTATCACATTTTATGCATAGTTAGGACAAGCATAGCTTTAGACACAGACTTTTATTTTGGACTATTAGACAACAGCGGCCATTAGAAACATCAGTTAAGGGAATTACCCCTTTAGAGTTAGGGCCTGTCAGGCATTACACCAACACAGGAACCTTAGTAAATAAAGGTTTTCAAACAAACCCTTTTTAGTCTGTGCCTCTCTTGATACCATGCCTGTCTCACACCTCTCATTGCATGTTTTTGCAATCTTCTTGTTTCTCATTCGCCTTATCCAGTAGATTTAAAATCTTGGAAATTACTGGGAGTGATTCCACAAAGTTCTCTGGCTGGAGGCGGGAGAGTGGGGGGGCGTGTCCAAGATACACAGAGGATCTGGAACAAATGAAAAGCTAAGGAGGACCTAGTCAAATGTTGTGTGGCTATGTCAGCAATCCAAAGTTGCAGACCCAACCCACTAACACCAAATCCCAACCCACCAACCTTAAACCCAGCCCCCAAGCCAGCCTGCAGTGCATGGCTCAACGCTAGAACAAAAAGTCTCCGTAAAGCAGAAAAGGCAAATTACTGTTGTTAATTGAGTCCACAGTCCAGAGTGTCACCGCTGTTTACACGGCTAGCTCTTCCTCTTCTCTTTACAGCAGGCAGCGACAGGCGGCAACTAGTATTAGAAGGGCAGAATCCCCAGCCCAACAGCTCCTCACTTCCTCCTCACTTCCGTGCGCTCATGACGTCGCGAGCTCAGCTGATTACAGATAGGCCAGTGGCTGTAGGCGGGAGAGCCGGGGGGCGTGTCCAAGATACACAGAGGATTGTTGTTAATTGAGTCCACAGTCCAGAGTTTCGCCGCTGTTTACACTGCTAGCCCTTCCTCCTCTCCTTACAGCAGGCAGCGACAGGCGGCAACTGGTGTTAGAAGGGCAAAATATACAGCCCAACAGATCCTCACTTCCTCCTCACTCCCATGCGCTCGTAATGTATATATGCATTGCTATTTAAGCGCTGTTCGCTTGCTCGCATCTCACATTGTTTGGGAACACACGTCAGCCGACTGAGAGTACTTTGAAATACACCAGACATGTTTGGAAAACAAACCTCACGTCTGATGTGTCATTTTGGTATATTGTTATTGTGCCTTAGTTTCCATATGTGGTCTTTATGGCCTAGCAGTATTTCACCTTTCAGAATGTGGCTTTGCAAACTAGGAAAAAGTTTGATAACAAAGTTCAAAATGAAAGCACTCGCCCCAAGATTTGTTAGGACTCAGCACCGTACTCATTAGAATTCTCTGAATCTGTTCAATGCTGGAACCCTAACCAAATCATTGGAGAGTCACACCCCGACTCTAACCAAGGGTTACAACCACGGCTTGACCCAGCTAGCCTCATTGATTGCACGCCAAACGCACCCTAGAACACCACTTCGATGACTCAACCACCAATTCGAACCGCTGGAGCATCTTGCCTCAAAATCTGCCCATGGCTAAAGCATGACTCTGCCTAGACAAGTGCATCTCCATATTTGAGAGGCGACCTTCTAGTGCACAGAGCACCTGCCTTCATCGTGACCCGATGCCTGCTTGCTGCCGGGGCCTCCATAATCCTATGTGCCCAATCAGCTCTCATCGACGTTCAACCCTGGGTCTTCCTGTGTCAGCCCACCAAGTACTGAATCCAGGTACTGTTGACTCTGAACTTCCCCCTCGGTCCATTTGGACCGTATAGACTGGTTAGGTCATGATTGCTCCTGACAAAGTCCCATTTTTGTGGTTATTAGTGTTACTTTCTCCAGTCTGTCGAATCCTCTCTGTTCTTGTACTGTTTTTTGTACAGTATTTTCTATTTGTTCTACTTGCAGATGGTGTGTTTAATAAACGTGTATATATTTGTAAAGAACCTTGATTGGACACTTCTTTTATTTTGGACTGTGATACTGTGTTGTTTGGGTCACTACTGGTTCACCTTCACAACCCCCTTGAGATTATAGCCTTCCCTCAGCACACGTTTCCACAAAAGGCAAAGGAAGTATAGCTCTTATCTGTCCCTGTTTTACATTTATGATTGTATTGTGTTTTGGTTTTTAGAAGTGTGTGGATGGAGTCAGCCAATTTACTCCTACTTCCTCTTGTACTCCTGCGGACCAGAATCCAATCTGTCAGAAACCAAAACGCACATCTATTTTTCAGACTTTTTTATGCTGCTGTGTCTGTAGACAAGTGGTACTGTTTGCAGACCTAATTCTGTAGCTGTTTCAAAGTAAATTCATGCACCTCACATTACCAGATTGGTCCAGGTAAGTCTTCGTCTCTGAATCAGGAAGTGAGTCAGCAGACCAGTTGGAGATATCACACATTTTTTCTTTTACCTACATTTTGCCAATTTTTTAAAAACATCTGCTGGTAGATTTACACCAGACTTTAAAAGCATGCTTTCAGGACGATGCCGCCATTCCCTGCACAGGCTTGGTGTAAATCTATCAACAGGATCAAGCTGTGGCTATGAAAAAAAATATTTTCAGATTTAAAGGATAGTTCCGGGACTTTTTTTTTATTGTCCCTACGGGTCGGCCATGTGTTTGTAAGCATAAATCGGTAGATCGTAGGAAACTTTCCTATGGACCTTACCCGACTTTTCGCCCATTATCGCACTCGAAATCAGCCTCCATTTTGTGATAATCCTATCATTCCGCCGCATCGACCTGGCTCACCTGCCTTTGCGGCACTAAATCAAATCCCCCGCCCCTGAAACAGACTTTATCAAAACATTCATATTCCCCGCCTCTATCCGTGACGTGACTGTGCTGCGTAGGCAAACGCGCCCAGGCGTCTTCTACGCGACTCCACACAGACCCCGGAAATCAACACAGATCAGCTCACAATACAGCGCACCACAATTCGGAATATGAAACTGTACTTTGAAATCAAACCGCAAGATTGTAAATGTGGTAAAGTACATTTATTTGACATCAAATGTTTAGAGAATATTCAGCGATTTGCATTTTTATTTGCTCATGTTCCAAAAAGTTCGTATTGAGGAACGCGATGGTCCTTTGCTGTACACAGGGTCTTAGAGCATCTCCCAATACAGCACCACAATTCGGAATGTGAAACCGTGGTTTAAAAGCAAACGGCAAGATTGTACATTTGGCAATGTACGTTTATTGGACATCAAATGTTTAGAGAATATTCAGCGATTTGCATTTTTATTTGCTCATGTTCCAAAAAGTTCGTATTGAGGAACGCGATGGTCCTTTGCTGTACACAGGGTCTTAGAGCATCTCACAATACAGCACCACAATTCGGAATGTGAAACCGTGGTTTAAAAGCAAACGGCAAGATTGTACATTTGGCAAAGTACGTTTATTGGACATCAAATGTTTAGAGAATATTCAGCGATTTGCATTTTTCTTTGCTCTCGATCCAAATTAGTTCGTCTTGAGGGAAGCGATGTTCGTGTGCAGTACACAGGGTGTTGGTTTACGATAAAAATAAGCTCTTCTGTCGCACTGATAATCGCATGGCTGTTCCAACAACGAGGCACTAGGCCACCACAACGGTAGGTATGTTGCATCTAACCGTTAGTACCGCGTAAGGGCATACTTGTACTTGGCGATCGTCCCATAAAATGGTCAGGGTGGTAACGTTGTTCACGCGGAGAAGCAACTGGCGGCTGTAGAAGCCGTCCGCCGGTGTCTGGTACTCGTGACACAGACAGTAGTGAATGATGTACCTAAAAACATAAAAAATGAAATTAGTCTCACCATCAGATCCTTATTAAAATTATTCATTTCATAGCGAGGACAGCGCTACTGGGTGTACACAAGTGTTTAAAGGCGTGGCGAGGCATGGAGGGGGGGGAGTGGAGTACAAGGTAAGTAGCATAAAATAATAAATAAATAGGGCCAGCTGGTGGCAAGTGCAAGGTAAGTGCAGAACAAGTGCTGGGAAGGGGGGGCTGTAGGATACTGAGACAGTCCGCCAGTGCAGGGGTTGACAGGGAGGCAGTGCAGGTGGAGAGTGGAAGGGCCCAGGACCGAGGTCGCAGACAGTGGACCAGTTGTAGCAGGGGAGAGGGAGAGAGAAAGCAGAAGCAAAGAGGAAGGTTTTGAGGTGCTTCAGTAAAAGAAGATGGTTCTCCTCCAGATAGTGCGCGGTAGAAAACACTATGCCACATAGAACGAACAAGTACAACTGAACCCGTCTTTAAAGCCACTGTATAGTAATGAAATTGCGGTATAAACTCATCAAAAGTTACTTACATTATATTTGCATTTTCCATTGTGTCTCTGTGTAGGGCAGACCCGAAACACCACTCCTTCTTTGCCGACGTTACTTCTTCTAATGAACGTGGCTCATCGTTTCGTTTCTGAAATTTTATTCATTATCTTTTCTTAGTCTTTCAGGATGGTCCCGGCCTGTCAAGGTCAAATCACAATAGAACCTTATATTGGGTCGTGGGCCTTTCCGCCACCCGAGCAAAACATCAAAGCAGCTGACCTTCACTTTGAGCGAGCACACATTTCTAGTTAGCTCCAGTTAGTGTAAGGGCATCTTGTCTGCGTGCCTTTTTTTTTATTGTCCCTATGGGTCGGCCATGTGTTTGTAATACGGAAACATTCTATAATTTTTGTAAAAATGATTTATATTACTGTTTGGTTTAATTGCAATGGGCCTGCAACATGAGGAGACTCGAGAGAACAGACAATCGAATTACAATCATTTAAACCGTGATGTGTATTTCTCAATGAGCTCTGCTTTAGGTGGACATGGAACAGAGGCAATGTTGGGTGGCAATGCAGTTGTCCCCTGCATAGGTTCGTTCACCACTCCATGTATGTGCCTATCGAGGACATCTACGATAAGTCTCTCAATAAACTCATATTGCATATCCTCAAACACTGGTTTGATCACCCATTGTTTACTTCTTTTAGTGAAGGCCTTATTGTAGCGAAGCGTCCCTAAAGTTCCGGTCGTCCTACTTTGTTGACGGCCAACATTATGGTTATGTGCCAAGACCGCTAGAAGAGTCCGATTTATCATGCCTTCCATGCCAAAATGCAATCTTTTGGGCCTGTACTTTAGGCACATATTGTGGAACACCTCCAAATCTCCTGTGTGGCAGAATTCCGTGAGTCCCCTCAAATCTCTTGTTATAGTTTTATCAAATACAATCTTTTCAATGGCCTTGTGAGTGGGTGATGAAGGAATCAACCACTTCTTCTTCCGTGCCTCCTCTGTGGACAAATGGCCATGTTCACATTTGTGGAAATGCTCATTTGTCGACCATCGATGTACGTTGCTACAGTGCAACATTACTGACCGCCATTTTTCCAGTAGAATTTCCAACGACCCTTCACATGTTTTTGAGCTCCACCAAAGATGGTTGCTGATTGACTTGGACCACTGTGAAATACCTTGCATATCTTTTTTTTTTCCTGCAGCCGACAATTTTTTATTGATTGATTTTGCAAGATGCCAAACGTCAAATTGGTGATTTATATTTTTGTACTGTTCTCTCATTGTCTTGGCAATTGAAACGTGTCTGTCCGTGGCTATCAGGTCGATCACCATTCCCCGCGATTGTAGTTCTTGCAATGATGCTACAAAGCCAACTTTCTCCATGGCCACTGAGGATGTACTTTGTGACACCTGCACGACCACCGAACTCACAATTTTCTTACTTTCCATGTCCTGAAAGTGGTAGGTGCAGTACTTGGCTGAAAATCCTGGACTGTCGCATTGTCCATCACCGGCTAGCCTGAAGCGTTTGCCCGCGAATGTACTTTCCATTGACATTTTTTCCATTCTCCAAGCTTCGCTGATGGCTGGAAATAGATAATCGGTTTGGTATTTGTAGAACTGACTTTTCGCAATGAAATGGATTCCCACAAACTGAAAGAAATACTGTAACTTTTTAAAACTTGAACCACTAAAAAGTGCGGCCGCTGCACAAAGTAGATTGCCTGCTGGCAGTTGCCCCAGCATGGGTTGTGCAGACCATGCGAACGGATGATATTGTGTACAGGTGGCATGTATTTTAAGGTTAGTGCCTCGAATTGCACGAGTCACATTAATCAATGGCTCCCCACATACTTCCCCACCAACCCAATGCCCACATTTCATCATCATAATAATATCCATCAAACAGCTATCGAATACAATGAATTTGGCCTCTTTCCTTATACTGTCACTCTGCATCCCAGCTGGTTCGGCCTGTAACGTTGAGGACATGTCACTCGCATGAAAGGTACAATCTCTGATATCGTCTTCCGCTATGCTGAGTGATATTGATGGTGTTTCATTGTCGTCCACTTCATTCTCTTCCATTGCAACATCTGTTCCTTGTCCGGAGATGGGAGAAAAAAACAATGTCTTCAACTTTCGCGTGCTCTTATTTTTTGCGGGTGTGGATTCTGTGAATTGATCTACGACTGCATCCAAACTACCAGGAGGACATTCACTATCAATGGCTGGTGGTGGTATAGCTCCGTTGTCAATCACTTCATATTCTTCCCATTGGCACGATGCATCTCCAGTCTCAAGTCCCTGCCAAAAGGTTTGACAAGCAACATCTCTCGTTCGCTTCACTGTCTGTGTAGATCTAGTTCTTACACCCACTCGCAACTAGAGGACAGATTAGAAAAGGGATGTTCAGTTTAAACACAACTTACAGTATTGAACTATTGACAGTGAAAGACAACATAATATAGTGAACAGGACACTAACCTTCTTTTGCTTTCTTTTCTTTGAAACTTTCTTTCCTCGAACTTCAACATCTGGACGCTGTTGCTCCGACTCGTGTGTGCATGTCTCCACTTCCTCTCGCGCTGCAACGACTATACTTTCATGATAAGCACATCCATCACTCACTGAGGCTCCATCGACTCGCTGAAACATAGAACTTTCATTAGTATGTATAATAATATTGAAAACACAAAATGTACTTGGGGACCAATACCCATACGTACATCTCAATAGCAAAACACGAATGAACGCATTGTGTAGAACATTCAAACGACAATAGTTCATGCATTGTTGATCTAGTTAGATTGAACTGTCAAGATCCATACCTCGGGCTCCGCATAGACTTCCATTGATGATATTATTGAAGATGACGCTTCAGCAACTCCCTGAAACACAGTAATTGCATTAGTATGGTTTTCTATTTTGTTTAAAAGAACATAAACTTTCTGCAGGCGTCAACGGCTCATCTAAATAGACCTGCACAAATGATCAGTTGTCTAAAATAAATAATGGATATCCAAATATGATTCGATTTGCTCCATCGTTGGAAGTGTCACCACCCAGAGATCTGCATCAACTACTAGGGGTGATGTTCTTGTTGAAGAAGCTCCGTCAGCTCCCTGAAACATAGTACTTGCGTTAATAAAGAAGGAAGTATAGCGGATGTAATCACGTCATTTGATCTCGCATGATTGATCTGTCAGTATCCATACCTCGAAATGCATAAGAACATCAAGGGACGCTGTAACTGCGGTGCACACTTCTGCAAGCTGTTGCGCCGACCCGTAACTGCATGCTCCCCCTTCCTCTTGGACTAATGCTCCATCGACTCCCTGAAACATAGGACTTTCATTAGTAATGAACACAATATTGAAAAAAGAAGACACATAGGAGGGCGACGACAGAAGGACATACCAATGGCTAAAAACGAAAGAAACATTGTGTGTAACAATCACGCTACAAGAATGCAAGATCTGATGATCTCCATCGATGGAACTGTCCGGAAACGTACCTCGAGCATCTGAGTGACATCTACGGTTGTCGTCAATGCGTTGGACTCCTCAGCATCTCCCTGAAAGACAGTACTTGCATTATTTTGGATAACAATAATTATAACTGAAAACAAAGACTAGAGGACGAGTACTGTGGTGTACCATTAGGTAAAATAATTACACGATCAATTAAAACTATTGATTTACATGCCTAAAACAAGTCAGTGTCAGAATAGCTAAGTAAGATTACCCGATAGGCGCTTGAAGTGGCTGATGACTGCAATAACGACACGGATGGAGAATCTTCAGCCTTCATATTGAGTGGATACATAAATGGGGAAATTATTGTTAGCTAATGCTACACACTACCGCAATGCCGAGAGATAAATACGTAAACTTGACTCACCAGTGGAGGGATGTGGACGAATAGAGTGGGAATAGCGGTTGAGAGCAATTTTCGCCTCGCTCGCGGTGTTTTCGTCCTTATTAGCAATGATGTGGAGTACATGTCTGGGCTAAAGTGCCTGCTGCAGATGCGGTATCGATCACCCCTCTTGTCCGCAAAGACTTCTAGGACTCTACTTTCTATCTCAGAGGCTGGATATCCGCAATATCGGACCCATTCTCTTATCTGATCTATTGTCTTAGGGAAAACATGCATTATAGTACCTTCAGATTTGTTATGGGTCTTCGAAGGGCAACCGCCAATGGAACAGGCAGGCATTATGGAAAGTTCTGAAAAGTAAAGATCAACAATTCTCTATGAATACCAATGTGTTAAAACATTAAATGACACATAAAAGGTTCAATGCAAGGTCCGTTTTGGTTCTTGGAACTATACACGTTATTCACATGCGGATAAGTATTTCAATAACTTTCAAAAAATAGAAAAAGTAATTTGACTAAACTCAGAACATGTGACTAGTTCCTTGCATGTACTGTCGTGAACGAAAAGAAAACATGGATGCAATTTGATGACTACTAGCAAATAGATATAAATTAAAAAATTGGACGCAAAATGATTATGGTACATGGACTTACCTTGACGAACAAACAGTTAGATGCAGGGATCAGAGTAGTTTCTTGTCGTAGAACAGGGAGCAGTTCACAGGTTGCAAACTGACGAGTTTGCTCAAAGTGGTCACGGAAGTTCACAGAGACGAAGAGCAGATAACCAGCACCTTCACGGGTTGACTAGCAAAGCGCAAAGAAGTTCTCATTAGAAATATGAAGTGGGTTATAAAGAATTCGAAACAGGGGTGTGTTTGTGAATGAATGACGTGTATATGTCGTGGCATTATGCGGTCTGCAGGGGGCCGTCCAGCGTGAGGGGGGATGCTTGGCAGGAGACACGGGGTCTGGAGGTAGACATGGGAACAACAACCCATGCTCTATAGACCACTTTGAAGTGTACATGGTCTTTGGCACCTCTTGGCCTTTATCGCTCCCTGACAGCTCCACTTGCCAGCACAAGTACCCCGGTGCGAACTGCCTTTGATAGGGCGGGGGGTGGATCGGGGCGGTGGTCGTGCAGACAAGACACAGGAAGACTCGTGAATGGAGACACACTTATGTGGATTGCAGGGGGCCGTCCAGCGTGAGGGGGGATGCTTGGCAGGAGACACGGGGTCTGGAGGTAGACATGGGAACAACAACCCATGCTCTATAGACCACTTTGAAGTGTACATGGTCTTTGGCACCTCTTGGCCTTTATCGCTCCCTGACAGCTCCACTTGCCAGCACAAGTACCCCGGTGCGAACTGCCTTTGATAGGGCGGGGGGTGGATCGGGGCGGTGGTCGTGCAGACAAGACACAGGAAGACTCGTGAATGGAGACACACTTATGTGGATTGCAGGGGGCCGTCCAGCGTGAGGGGGGATGCTTGGCAGGAGACACGGGGTCTGGAGGTAGACATGGGAACAACAACCCATGCTCTATAGACCACTTTGAAGTGTACATGGTCTTTGGCACCTCTTGGCCTTTATCGCTCCCTGACAGCTCCACTTGCCAGCACAAGTACCCCGGTGCGAACTGCCTTTGATAGGGCGGGGGGTGGATCGGGGCGGTGGTCGTGCAGACAAGACCCGTTTGCCGCAGGGCCTCACCAAGGAGAGGCCATCTAACTGAATGTAAGAGGATGGCTGCAGGATCTACTACATGGAATGCAGGGGGGTGAGTTTATAAATACCTCACCCTCCCAGGAGAATATACACTAGATTCATTTAAAAAATCAAAACAACCATTGTTAAAATATATGTTGGGCTTTATTTTAGATTTTAATTAAACATAAATAATAAACATTACACATTGTAAAGTTGAGGTTGCAGCACATCGAGGGAAAATCCGCGGTATTGTCCACTGTCACTGGGGAAATGTTGTCTAATGGCAAGTACCGCACAGGCAGGTATTACTCTCCGAACGCGGTGTCCGAGCCTCCCGTGAAGCCACCAAGTGAAGCAACGATAGGCCACCAGCCTGTACCACCTGTGAAAAAAAAAGATGCAAACTGTATTAAACTGACCAAACTTTCTTATCAATGTCGATTCAGGTAACACATGTCATTTTTCTTAGAAAAAAATTATATCTAGAAAATGCACTATATGGAACAAATTTACATGCGTTCGAATGATATGTAAATGTAATTTTATATGTGGGAGACGACCATGAAATAGTGGTGGCATCACTGACATCACAAACAGAGTATACTTACTCGTTACTCGGATTACGCGGACGAACAGTGCCGCGAAGTTCGTGCATAAGCACCATCATCATCCTCAACACGGTCCGTGAGAGGCAGGCTTCCCTGAACTCTGGCAGCTCGGTGATGCATTGCGGACTTTGCTCGCCTTCCTGCAGACTTTGCTCGCTTTCCGAAATGTAGGCCAAGCACCCGGAATTTTCACGGCAGCAGCAGTTCTCCTCCTCAGTTGGCATTAGCTCGCACCGATTGCACGTGCACCAGGTGGAGACGCCGTCCATGCGACATGGTCCAGGCTCTTCATCCGTTGACTGGTCCTCCCAACTGCCGTCCGAATCCCCATCGTTTTCGCGTGCTTGACTTTCCAGTAGTTCTTCCTCGGTGTACTCGGGCTCGTACATATACGGCATTATTGTGGCCATTGTGCGGTAAAGATAGTAAAATAATTTACAGAGATGGTACAGGTGTTCACACGGGCTACAAGCGGCGAAGGTAGCTGACCAGAGCACTGAAACGAGTCACAGAATACTCAAAGTAACACAGAGAGAGGAATGGAATCGAAAATCTGCTGCTGAGTGTTGTGAAACGGTCTGTTTATACTTATTGGGGAAAGAGGCGTCCTGCCATTTCCATGGCAACACGTCAATAGCTGAGGCGCAGCGATTGTTGACACGAGACGTGCTTGAAATGGGCAGTACGCGTCTGCTGATGTCAGGCTCAGGGGCGGGGGATTTGATTTAGTGCCGCAAAGGCAGGTGAGCCAGGTCGATGCGGCGGAATGATAGGATTATCACAAAATGGAGGCTGATTTCGAGTGCGATAATGGGCGAAAAGTCGGGTAAGTTCCATAGGAAAGTTTCCTACGATCTACCGATTTATGCTTACAAACACATGGCCGACCCGTAGGGACAATAAAAAAAAAGTCCCGGAACTATCCTTTAAGTCTATCCGGAATTTTAAAATGTTTGGGATCCCCCTACAAATTTGCCTGCACACATTTACAAGCACAAATTAAACTTTGCAAAATCATTCACAGTCTGGTCTATATTTTTGGGAAAGTTTCTTGCAGATTCGAAGAACAGCACTAAAGTTATAAACTGCCGAACATGTGCTCTTTCTGTGGGAAAGCCAACTAAGCCATAACTACAGTGTTGCTATCGCCGACCCTGTAATAAAGATGAATAAGTACACAGAAGCACGCATATTATTTAAACATCAATCATTTGTTGGGCATGTTAATTCACATTGGAGTATCACAGTCAGCATCTATCACAAGCGGATATATTTAAATACTGTTTTGAGTGGATCAAATACTGTGCTAAACAGATTATTCTGTGAGTATACAAGTACACCGAGACTCAAACAATTATTGACTTGATTAAAAGCACTCATTAGACACCCACTGGCAAAGAAGCATAATTATTCAGAGTGGCCCAATTAACCTTTCAGAATATAAAGCCTAATGATGAAACAAATGCAGGTGGAGAAAGGAACCTAACACAGATTACAATAGGGGACAAACTGAAACGTTTTGTAAAGCTAAATTGCAAAGAATTATCAAAGTGTTGAAGTGGCGAAATATACAGAAATGTTTCAAAGTTCAGAAGAAAAACATTCCAGACGTCTGTTTTAAGGGGAATGAGGCGTGCAAGCATACTCAAAACGATATACTAATACGCAAAGGAAGTACATTCTGAGCTTCAAGGAGAAGTGGAAATATTGAAAACAGATATGGAAAAAGAAACAGACACAAATATGGTGAACTCTTTTGTCAAAAAAGTTGCTTACCAGTTTTAAAAATTTGCAAAATGGATTAAGAGGAATATTTGCATGTTCCAACAAGATCCAAATGATTATGCCTCGGGTCATATAAACATCTGCACAAAAATGTGACTATATCTAAAAGTAGACAGTGGGATGTGATGGTGTTACCTCCTAATTTGGCAGAATGTTTCTGAAATCAGCTGAGCAAGTAACGATGGACAGGCTGGTCCCTCTAAATTACATGCTTTTTAGGGGAGTTGCAGGTAATGTACATAGAAAAAGCAACGTCCCCGCCATTGCAAAATCACAGGAAACAACGGAAAACACAGAGGTGCAGCAAAAGGCAAAGGATGATGAATAGGCAGCGGGAGCAGCAAACAAATGATACTACCGACCGAGTCCACATGTAGAGACCAAGAGGTGATGAGGTCACAGAAATGAATGGAGTGACAGATATAATTGCAATCATCACTCTAACAGAGTGTGAATTGAATGAACATGGGATATCAGAATTAAAGTATGGATCAACGTTTGTTCCAACCAATAACTGACAAAGTGATGTTGGAAACTGATATGTTTAAAGTGTGCAGAAGAACGAGGCTGTTTACATTATTTTCAAGTCAAAGAAGAGCTGAAGTAAAAAGTGACACAAACACCACACTTTTGTGAAATGAAGATAATTGATTTGGAAACCAGCGTGTGTTTAAAACAACTTGCAAACAATGGGGGAGGTGTGATTCTACATCATTATTTAAGTAATTGAAATATTGATTTTTTCAATCCAAATCCTGTGGATTGAAACCAAAAAAATCCATTTGTGTCCCTGGATGCATGGACAATAAGGGGTCGATTCATGCAATTAATGTGCGCCGAAAATTCCCGCGCAGAGGTGCCAAAACGTGCGATTTGTAGTAAAAGTGCGAAAATCGCAGTGCAAGTGCGAAAATCGCAGGGAAACCAGCGCACATCGATTCATGGAAGTGCGTGCGCGAGAAAAACATTGGATGCGCACAGGTCAACCAACAGCGTGCGCCACGGCCACTGCGAAATCGCACATAGTGCGGCGCACATCACAAAGTAGGCGGAACACGTGGGGGAACGTGGGGAACATGGGGAATAACGCGTGAAAACATGGGCGTCACAGGGGAAGTACAGGAGGCAAGGGGGAACGCCCACACGCTCGCCTACAACCCGTATTCATGGAATCGAATAGGGCAAACCAGCGCACGGTGAAAGACGCGCACAGGGCCAAACAAGTACTCCACAAGAAAGCAGGCAGTAGCATCCCTGCGCCTGAAATAAATGTGCGCCAAAATGTGCGCTAACAAAAAGCACCCATATACAGCCATGATGAATGGTCCATACAGTGGCCCTCTAGGACAAATGAGGTGCAAAGGGGTACCGACAAACACGGACACCTGCTGTGTGAAAAAATAGCGGTGTGCGTGTGTTTCTGGGTGCGCGGGAAGTTCCACACGTGATTGGCCTTGGTACGTGTACTTTGGGGTGCGCGGGATGTTCCACACGCGATTGGCCTGGGTACGTGTATTCCGAGGTGCGCGGGAAGATTCACACGCGATTTCAGCAGGGCACGTGTATTTCGGTGGTGCCGGGGAATGCTACACGTGATGTGGCCATGTGGGTCCTCCCAGGTGTTCCCTCTACACCCTCCACGGCCCCTGCAGGCAGCCCACACCACAGGGGACTACCCTGCTCCCCTGCTCATGTCCCACAGGCAACCCATCCACCATGGCCATGCCTCCCTGCCAACCCACATGTCACCTTGCACTACTGATCACCAACACATGTCTCCCAGCACCCCCACCCCCCAGCATCCAGGGGCACCCTCCACCAGGCCCCCTCTCATCTCCCCCAGCACCCCCGCCCCCCAGCAGTGCAGGGCACCCTCCATCAGGCCCCCACACATGTCTCCCAACACCCCCATCCCCCAGCAGTGCAGGGCACCCTCCACCAGGCCCCCACATATGTCCCCCTGCACCCCCACCCCCTAGCATCCAGGAGCACCCTCCACCAGGCCCCCACTCATGTATCCCCCCACCCCCCAGCAGTGCAGGGGCAGCCTCCACCAGGCCCCCACTCATGTCTCCCAACACCCCCACCCCCCAGCATCCAGGGGCACCCTCCACCAGGACCCCACACATGTCTCCCACCACAACCACCCCCCCAGCATCCAGGGGCACCCTCCACCAGGACCCCACACATGTCTCCCACCACCCCCACCCCCCAACAGTGCAGGGGCGACCTCCACCAGGCCCCCACTCATGTCTCCCACCACCCCCACCCCCCAGCAGTGCAGGGGCAGCCTCCACCAGGCCCCCACACATGTCTCCCACCACCCCCACCCCCCAGCAGTGCAGGGCACCCTCCACCAGGCCCCCACACATGTCCCCCTGCACCCCCACCCCCCAGCATCCAGGGACACCCTCCACCAGGCCCCCACTCATGTCCCCCTGCACCCCCACCCTCCAGCATCCAGGGGCACCCTCTACCAGGCCCCCACACATGTCTCCCACCACCACCACCCCCCAGCAGTGCAGGGCACCCTCCACCAGGCCCCCACACATGTCCCTATGCACCCCCACCCCCCAGCAGTGCAGGGGCACCCTCCACCAGGCCCCCACTCATGTCTCCCACGACCCCCACCCTCCAGCAGTGCAGGGGCAGCCTCCACCAGGCCCCCAGGCATGTCCAACTCATGTCCCCCACCACCACCACCCACCAGCATCCAGGGGCACCCTCCACCAGGCCCCCACTCATGTCCCCCAGCACCCCCACCCACCAACAGTGCAGGTAACCCTCCACCAGGCCCCCACACATGTCTCCCAACACCCCCACCCCCCAGCAGTGCAGGGCACCCTCCACCCGGCCCCCACACATGTCCCCCTGCACCCCCACCCCCCAGCATCCAGGGGCACCCTCCACCAGGCCCCCACTCATGTCTCCCACCACCCCCACCCCCCAGCAGTGCAGGGGCAGCCTCCACCAGGCCCCCACTCATGTCCAACTTATTTCCCCAAGCACCCCCACCCACCAGCAGTGCAGGGTCAGCCTCCACCAGACCCCACTCATGTCCAACTCATGTCTCCCTGAACCCCCAACCCCCAGCATCCAGGGGCACCCTCCACCGGGCCCCCACTCATGTCCCCCAGCACCCCCACCCACCAGCATCCAGGGGCAGCCTCCACCAGGCCCCCACTCATGCCCAACTCATGTTTCCCACCACCCCCACCCCCCAGCAGTGCAGGGGCAGCCTCCACCAGGCCCCCACTCATGTCCAACTCATGTCTCCCTACACCCCCACCCACCAGCATCCAGGGGCAGCCTCCACCAGGCCCCCACTCATGTCCAACTAATGTCTCCCAGCACCCCCACCCCCAAGCAGTGCAGGGGCAGCCTCCACCAGGCCCCCACTCATGTCCAACTCATGTCTCCCTGAACCCCCACCCCACCAGCATCCAGGGGCACCCTCCACCAGGCCCCCACTCATGTCCCGCAGCACCCCCACCCACCAGCATCCAGGGGCAGCCTCCACCAGGCCCCCACTCATGTCTCCCACCACCCCCACCCCGAGCAGTGCAGGGGCAGCCTCCACCAGGCCCCAACTCATGTCTCCCACCACCCCCACCCCCCAGCATCCAGGGGCACCCTCCACCGGGCCCCCACTCATGTCTCCCACCACCCCCACCCCCTGCAGTGCAGGGGCAGCCTCCACCAGGCCCTCACTCATGTCTCCCACCGCCCCCAGCCCCCAGCATCCAGGGGCACCCTTCACCAGGCCCCCACTCATGTCTCCCACCACCCCCACCCCCCAGCAGTGCAGGGCACCCTCCACCAGGCCCCCACACATGTCCCCCTGCACCCCCAACCCCCAGCAGTGCAGAGGCACCCTCCACCAGGCCCCCACTCATGTCCCCCTGCACCCCCACCCCCCAGCAGTTCGGGGCACCCTCCACCAGGCCCCCATCAGTGCAGGGGCAGCCTCCACCAGGCCCCCACTCATGTCTCCCACCACCCCCACCCCCCCAGCATCCAGAGGGACCCTCCACCAGGCCCCCACTCATGTCTCCCACCACCCCCACCCCCCAGCAGTGCAGGGCACCCTCCACCAGGCCCCCACACATGTCCCCCTGCACCCCCACCCCCCAGCATCCAGGGTCACCCTCCACCAGGCCACCACTCATGTCTCCCACCACCCCACCCCCCCAGCAGTGCAGGGGCAGCCTCCACCAGGGCCCCACTCATTTCCAACTCATGTCCCCCAGCACCTCCACCAACCAGCATCCAGGGGCACCCTCCACCAGGCCCCCACTCATGTCCTCCAGCACCCCCACCCACCAGCAGTGCAGGGCACCCTCCACCAGGCCCCCACACATGTCTCCCACCACCCCCACCACCCAGCAGTGCAGGGCACCCTCCACCAGGCCCCCACACATGTTGCCCTGCACACCCCAGCATCCAGGGGCAACCTCCACCAGGCCCCCACTCATGTCTCCCACCAGCTCCACCCCCAGCAGTGCAGGGGCAGCCTCCACCAGGCCCCCACTTATGTCCAACTCATGTCCCCAGCACCCCCACCGACCAGCAGTGCAGGGACAGCCTCCACCAGGCCTCCACTCATGTCCAACTCATGTCTCCCTCCACACCCACCCCCCAGCATCCAGGGGCACCCTCCACCAGGCCCCCACTCATGTCTCCCACCACCCCCACCCCCCAGCATCCAGGGGCACTCTCCACCAGGCCCCCACTCATGTCTCCCCCACCCCCCAGCAGTGCAGGGGCAGCCTCCACCAGGCCCCCACTCATGTATCCCACCACCCCCACCCCCCAGCATCCAGGGGCACCCTCCACCAGGCCCCCATACATGTCTCCCAACCCCCCCACTCCGCAGCAGTGCAGGGCACCCTCCACCAGGCCCCCACACATGTCCCCCTGCACCCTACCCCCCAGCATCCAGAGGCACCCTCCACCAGGCCCCCACTCATGTCCCCCTGCACCCCCACCCCCCAGCATCCAGGGGCACCCTCCACCAGGTCCCCACACATGTCTCCCACCACCCCCACCCCCCAGCAGTGAAGGGAACCCTCCACCAGGCCCCCACACATGTCCCACTGTACCCCACCCCCCAGCAGTGCAGGGAACCCTCCACCAGGCCCCCACACATGTCTCCCACCACCCCACCCCCCAGCAGTGCAGGGGCAGCCTCCACCAGGCCCCCACTCATGTCCCCCAGCACCTCCACCCACCAGCAGTGCAGGGCACCCTCCACCAGGCCCCAACACATGTCCCCCTGCACCCCCACCCCCCAGCATCCAGGGGCACCCTCAACCAGGCCCCCACTCATGTCTCCCACCACCCCCACCCCCCAGCAGTGCAGGGGCAGCCTCCACCAGGCCCCCACTCATGTCCAACTCATGTCTCCCAGCACACCCACCCACCAGCATCCAGGGGCACCCTCCACCAGGCCCCCACTCATGTCCCCCAGCACCCCCACCCACCAGCAGTGCAGGGCACCCTCCACCAGGCCCCCACACATGTCTCCCACCACCCCCAACCCCCAGCAGTGCAGGACACCCTCCACCAGGCCCCCACACATGTCCCCCTGCACCCCCACACCCCAGCATCCAGGGGCACCCTCCACCAGGCCCCCACTCATGTCTCCCACCACCCCCACCCCCCGGCACTGCAGGGCTCCCTCCACCAGGCCCCCACACATGTCCCCCTGCACCCCCATCCCCCAGCATCCAGGGGCACCCTCCACCAGGCCCCCACTCATGTCTCCCACCACCCCCACCCCCAAGCAGTGCAGGGACAGCCTCCACCAGGTCCACCACTCATGTCCAACTCATGTCCCCCAGCACCCCCACCCACCAGCAGTGCAGGGGCAGCCACCACCAGGCCCCCACTCATGTCCAACTCATGTCTCCCTGCACCCCCACCCCCCAGCATCCAGGGGCACCCTCCACCAGGCCCCCACTCATGTCCCCCAGCACCCCCACCCACCAGCATCCAGGGGCAGCCTCCACCAGGCCCCCACTCATGTCCAACTCATGGCTCCCACTAAACCCCACCCCCCAGCAGTGCATGGGCAGCCTCCACAAGGCCCCCACTCATGTCCAACTCATGTCTCCCTGCACCCCCACCCACCAGCATCCAGGGGCAGCCTCCACCAGGCCCCCACTCATGTCTAACTCATGTCTCCCTGCACCCCCACCCCCCAGCATCCAGGGGCACCCTCCACCAGGCCCCCACTCATGTCCCCCAGCACCCCCACCCACCAGCATCCAGGGGCAGCCTCCACCAGGCCCCCACTCATGTCACCCACCCCCCAGCAGTGCAGGGGCAGCCTCCACCAGGCCCCCACTCAGGTCTCCCACCACCCCCACCCCCCAGCATCCAGGAGCACCCTCCACCAGGCCCCCACTCATGTCTGCCACCACCCCCACCCCCCAGTAGTGCAGGGCACCCTCCACCAGGCCCCCGCACATGTCCCCCTGCACCCCCACCCCCCAGCATCCAGGGGCACCCTCCACCAGTCCCCCACACATGTCCCCCTGCACCCCCACCCCCCAGCATCCAGGGGCACCCTCCACCAAGCCCCCACTCATGTCTCCCACCACCCCCACCCCACAGCAGTGCAGGGCACCCTCCACCAGGCCCCACACATGTCCCCCTGCACCCCCACCCCCCAGCAGTGCAGGGGCACCCTCCACCAGGCCCCCACTCATGTCTCCCTCCACCCCCACCCCCCAACAGTGGAGGGGCAGCCTCCACCAGGCCCCCACTCATGTCTCCCATCACCACCACCCCCCAGCAGTGCAGGGGCACCCTCCACCAGGCCCCCACTCATGTCTCCCACCACCCCCACCACCAGCAGTGCAGGGGCAACCTCCACCAGGCCCCCACTCATGTCTCCCACCACCCCCACCCCCCAGCATCCAGGGGCACCCTCCATTAGTGCCCCCACTCATGTCTCCCATCACCCCAGCCCCCAGCAGTGCAGGGCACCCTCCACCAGGCCCCCACACATGTCCCCTTGCACCCCCACCCCCAGCAGTGCAGGGGCACCCTCCACCAGGCCCCCACTCATGTCCCCCTGCACCCCCACCCCCCAGCAGTGCAGGGCACCATCCGCCAGGCCCCACACATGTCTCCCACCTCCCCTACACCCCAGCAGTGCAGGGGCAGCCTCCACCAGGCCCCACTCATGTCTCCCACCACCCCCACCCACCAGCATCCAGGGGCACCCTCCACCAGGCCCCCACTCATGTCTCCCAACACCCCCACCCCCCAACAGTGCAGGGCACCCTCCACCAGGCCCCCACACATGTCCCCCTGCAGCCCCACCCCCCAGCATCCAGGGGCACCCTCCACCAGGCCCCCACTCATGTCTCCCACAACCCCCACCCCCCAGCAGTGCAGGGACAGGCTCCACCAGGCCCCCACTCATGTCCAAGTCATGTCCCCCAGCACCCCCACCAACCAGCATCCAGGGGCACGCTCCACCAGGCCCCCACTCATGTCCCCCAGCACCCCCACCCACCAGCAGTACAGGGCACCCTCCACCAGGCCCCCACACATGTCTCCCACCACCCCCACCCCCCAGAAGTGCAGGGCACCCTTCACCAGGCCCTAACACATGTCCCCCTGCACCCCCAACCCCCAGCATCCAAGGGCACCCTCCACCAGGCCCCCACTCATGTCTCCCACCACCCCACCCCCCAGCAGTGCAGGGGCAGCCTCCACCAGGACCCCACTCATGTCCAACACATGTCCCCCAGCACCCCCACCCACCAGCAGTGCAGGAGCAGCCTCCACCAGGCCCCCACTCATGTCCAACTCATGTCTCCCTGCTTTCCCACCCCCAGCATCCAGGGCCATCCTCCACCAGGCCACCACTCATGTCTCCCACCACCCCCACCACCCAGCATCCAAGGGCACCCTCCACCAGGCCCCCACTCATGTCTCCCCCCGCCCCCAGCAGTGCAGGGGCAGCCTCCACCAGGCCCCCCCTCATGTCTCCCACCACCCCCACCCCCCAGCATCCAGGGGTGCCCTCCACCAGGCCCCCACACATGTCCCCCTGCACCCCCTCCCCCCAGCATCCAGGGGCACCCTCCACCAGGCCCCCACTCATGTCCCCCTTCACCCCCACCCCCCAGCATCCAGGGGCACCCTTCACCAGGCCCCCACACATGTCCCCCTGCACCTCCAACCCCAGCATCCAGGGGCACCCTGCACCAGCCCCCACTCATGTCTCCCACCACCCACACCCACCAGCAGTGCAGGGACAGCCTCCACCAGGCCCCTGCCCATGTCCAACTCATGTCCCCCAGCACCCCCACCCACCAGCAGTGCAGGAGCAGCCTCCACCAGGCCCCCACTCATGTCTCCCCCCGCCCCCTAGCAGTGCAGGGGCAGCCTCCACCAGGCCCCCACTCATGTCTCCCACCACCCCCACCCCCCAGCATCCAGGGGCACCCTCCACCGGGCCCCCACACATGTCACCCACCACCCCCAGCCCCCAGCAGTGCAGGGCACCCTCCACCAGGCCCCCACACATGTCCCCCTGCACGCCCAACCCCCAGCATCCAGGGGCACCCTCCACCAGGCCCCCACTCATGTCCCTCTGCACCCCCACACCCCAGCATCCAGGGGCACCCTCCACCAGGCCCCCACACGTCTCCCACCACCCCCATACCCCAGCAGTGCAGGGCACCCTCCACCAGGCCCCCACACATGTCCCCCTGCACCCCCACCCCTCAGCAGTGCAGGGCACCCTCCACCAGGCACCCACACATGTCTCCCACCACCCCCACCCCCCAGCAGTGCAGGGGCAGCCTCCTCCAGGCCCCCACTCATGTCCCCCAGCACCCCCACCCACCAGAAGTGCAGGAAACCCTCCACCAGGCCCCCACACATGTCTCCCACCACCCCTACCCCCCAGGAGTGCAGGGGCACCCTCCACCAGGCCCCCACTCATGTCCCCCTGCACCCCCACCCGCCAACAGTTCAGGGCACCCTCCACCAGGCCCCCACACATGTCTCCCACCACCTCCACCCCCCAGCAGTGCAGGGGCAGCCTCCACCAGGCCCCCACTCATGTCTCCCACCACCCCCGCCCCCCAGCATCCAGGGGGACCCTCCACCAGACCCCCTCTCATGTCTCCCACCACCCCCACCCCCCAGCAGTGCAGGACACCCTCCACCAGGCCCCCACACATGTCCCCCTGCACCCCCACCCCCCAGCATCCAGGGGCACCCTCCACCAGGCCCCCACTCATGTCCTCCAGCACCCCCACCCAGCAGCAGTGCAGGGCACCCTCCACCAGGCCCCCACACATGTCTCCCACACCCCCCACCCCCCAGCAGTGCAGGGCACCCTCCACCAGGCCCCCACACATGTCCCCCTGCACCCCACCCCCCAGCATCCAGGGGCACACCCTCCACCAGGCCCCCACACATGTCTCCCACCACCCCCACCCCCCAGCAGTGCAGGGAACCCTCCACCAGGCCCCCACACATGTCCCCCTGCACCCCCACCCCCCAGCAGTGCAGGGAACCCTCCACCAGGCCCCCACACATGTCTCCCACCACTCCCACCCCCCAGCAGTGCAGGGGCAGACTCCACCAGACCCCCACTCATGTCCCCCAGCACCCCCACCCACCAGCAGTGCAGGGCACCCTCCACGAGGCCCCTAAATATGTCTCCCACCACCCCACCCCCCAGCAGTGCAGGGCACCCTCCACCAGGCCCCAACACATGTCCCCCTGCACCCCCACCCCCCAGCATCCAGGGGCACCCTCCACCAGGCCCCCACTCATGTCTTCCACCACCCCCACCCCCCAGCAGTGCAGGGGCAGCCTCCACCAGGCCCCCACTAAAGTCCAACTCATGTCCCACAGCACCCCCACCCACCAGCATCCAGTGGCACCCTCCACCAGGCCCCCACTAAAGTCCCCCAGCACCCCCACCCACCAGCAGTGCAGGGTACCCTCCATCAGGCCCCCACACATGTCTCCCACCACCCCCACCCCCCAGCAGTGCAGGACACCCTCCACCAGTCCCCACACATGTCCCCCTGCACCACCACACCCCAGCATCCAAGGGCACCCTCCACCAGGCCCCCACTCATGTCTCCCACCACCCCCACCCCCCAGCAGTGCAGGGCACCCTCCACCAGGCCCCCACACATGTCCCCCTGCACCCCCACCCCCCAGCATCCAGGGGCACCCTCCACCAGGCCCCCACTCATGTCTCCCACCACCCCCACCCCCAGCAGTGCAGGGGCAGCCTCCACCAGGTCCCCACTCATGTCCAACTCATGTCCCCCAGCACCCCCACCCACCAGCAGTGCAGGGGCAGCCACCACCAGGCCCCCACTCATGTCCAACTCATGTCTCCCTGCACCCCCACCCCCCAGCATCCGGGGGCACCCTCCACCAGGCCCCCACTCATGTCCCCCAGCACCCCCACCCACCAGCATCCAGGGTCAGCCTCCACCAGGCCCCCACTCATGTCCAACTCATGTCTCCCACTACCCCCACCCCCCAGCAGTGCAGGGGCAGCCTCCACCAGGCCCGCACTCATGTCCAACTCATGTCTCCCTGCACCCCCACCCACCAGCATCCAGGGGCAGCCTCCACCAGGCCCCCACTCATGTCTAACTCATGTCTCCCTGCACCCCCACCTCCCAGCATCCAGGGGCACCCTCCACCAGGCCCCCACTCATGTCCCCCAGCACCCCCACCCAACAGCATCCAGGGGCAGCCTCCACCAGGCCCCCACTCACGTCTCCCACCACTCCCACCCCCCAGCAGGGCAGGGGCAGCCTCCACCAGGCCCCCACTCATGTCTCCCACCATCCCCACCCCCCAGCATCCAGGGGCACCCTCCACCAGGCCCCCACTCATGTCTCCCACCACCCCCACCCCCCAACAGTGCAGGGCAGCCTCCACCAGGTCCCCACTCATGTCCAACTCATGTCCCCAAGCACCCCCACCCACCAGCAGTGCAGGGGCACCCTCCACCAGGCCCCCAATCATGTCCCCCAGCACCCCCACCCAACAGCATCCAGGGGCAGCCTCCACCAGGCCCCCACTCATGTCTCCCACCACTCCCACCCCCCAGCAGGGCAGGGGCAGCCTCCACCAGGCCCCCACTCATGTCTCCCACCACTCCCACCCCCCAGCAGGGCAGGGGCAGCCTCCACCAGGCCCCCACTCATGTTTCCCACCACCCCCACCCCCCAGCATCCAGGGGCACCATCCACCAGGCCCCCACTCATGTCTCCCACCACCCCCACCCCCCAGCATCCAGGGGCACCCTCCACCAGGCCCCCACACATGTCTCCCATCACCAACACCCCCAGGCAGTGCAAGGGCACCCTCCACCAGGCCCCCACTCATGTCTCCCACCACCCCCCAGCAGTGCAGGGGCAACCTCCACCAGGCCCCCACTCATGTCTCCCACCACCCCCACCCCCCAGCATCCAGGGGCACCCTCCACCAGGCCCCCACTCATGTCTCCCACCACCCCAGCCCCCAGCAGTGCAGGGCACCCTCCACCAGGCCCCCACACATGTCCCCTTGCACCCCCACCCCCCAGCAGTGCAGGGGCACCTTCCACCAGGCCCCCACTCATGTCCCCCTGCACCCCCACCCCCAGCAGTGCAGGGTACCATCCACCAGGCCCCACACATGTCTCCCACCACCCCTACACCCCAGCAGTGCAGGGTACCCTCCACCAGGCCCCCACACATGTCTCCCACCACCCCCACCCACCAGCAGTGCAGGGTACCCTCCACCAGGCCCCCACACATGTCTCCCACCACCCCCACCCCCCAGCAGTGCAGGACACCCTCCACCAGGCCCCCACACATGTCCCCCTGCACCCCCACACCCCAGCATCCAAGGGCACCCTCCACCAGGCCCCCACTCATGTCTCCCACCACCCCCACCCCCCAGCAGTGTAGGGCACCCTCCACCAGGCCCCCACTCAAGTCCCCCTGCACCCCCACCCCCCAGCATCCAGGGGCACCCTCCACCAGGCCCCCACTCATGTCTCCCACCACCCCCACCCCCCAGCAGTGCAGGGGCAGCCTCCACCAGGTCCCCACTCATGTCCAACTCATGTCCCCCAGCACCCCCACCCACCAGCAGTGCAGGGGCAGCCACCACCAGGCCCCCACTCATGTCCAACTCATGTCTCCCTGCACCCCCACCCCCCAGCATCCAGGGGCACCCTCCACCAGGCCCCCACTCATGTCCCCCAGCACCCCCACCCACCAGCATCCAGGGGCAGCCTCCACCAGGCCCCCACTCATGTCCAACTCATGTCTCCCACTACCCCCACCCCCCAGCAGTGCAGGGGCAGCCTCCACCAGGCCCGCACTCATGTCCAACTCATGTCTCCCTGCACCCCCACCCACCAGCATCCAGGGGCAGCCTCCACCAGGCCCCCACTCATGTCTAACTCATGTCTCCCTGCACCCCCACCTCCCAGCATCCAGGGGCACCCTCCACCAGGCCCCCACTCATGTCCCCCAGCACCCCCACCCAACAGCATCCAGGGGCAGCCTCCACCAGGCCCCCACTCATGTCTCCCACCACCCCAGCCCCCAGCATCCAGGGGCACCCTCCACCAGGCCCCCACTCATGTCTCCCACCACCCCCACCCCCCAGCATCCAGGGGCACCCTCCACCAGGCCCCCACACATGTCTCCCACCACCCCCACCCCCCAGCAGTGCAGGGCACCCTCCACCAGGCCCCCACACATGTCCCCCTGCACCCCCACCCCCCAGCATCCAGGGGGACCCTCCACCAGGCCCCCACTCATGTCTCCCTGCACCCCCACCCCCCAGCATCGAGGGGCACCCTCCACCAGGCCCCCACTCATGTCTCCCACCACCCCCAACCAACAGCAGTGCAGGGCACCCTCCACCAGGCCCCACACATGTCCCCCTGCACCCCCACCTTCAGCAGTGCAGGGGCACCCTCCACCAGGCCCCCACTCATGTCTCCCACCACCCCCACCCCCCAACAGTGCAGGGGCAGCCTCCACCAGGCCCCCACTCATGTCTCCCATCACCACCACCCCCCAGCAGTGCAGGGGCACCCTCCACCAGGCCCCCACTCATGTCTCCCACCACCCCCACCCCTCAGCAGTGCAGGGGCAGCCTCCACGAGGCCCCCACTCATGTCTCCCACCACCCCCACCCCCCAGCATCCAGGGGCACCCTCCACCAGGCCCCCACTCATGTCTCCCACCACCCCAGCCCCCAGCAGTGCAGAGCACCCTCCACCAGGCCCCCACACATGTCCCCTTGCACCGCCACCCCCCAGCAGTGCAGGGGCACCCTCAACCAGGCCCCCTCTCATGTCCCCCTGCACCCCCACCCGCCAACAGTTCAGGGCACCCTCCACCAGGCCCCCACACATGTCTCCCACCACCTCCACCCCCCAGCAGTGCAGGGGCAGCCTCCACCAGGCCCCCACTCATGTCTCCCACCACCCCCACCCCCCAGCATCCAGGGGGACCCTCCACCAGGCCCCCACGCATGTCTCCCACCACCCCCACCCCCCAGCAGTGCAGGGCACCCTCCACCAGCCCCCCACACATGTCCCCCTGCACCCCCACCCCCCAACATCCAGGGGCACCCTCCACCAGGCCCCCACTCATGTCTTCCACCACCCCCACCCCCCCAGCAGTGCAGGGGCAGCCTCCACCAGGCCCCCACTCATTTCCAACTCATGTCCCCCAGCACCCCCACCAATCAGCATCCAGGGGCACCCTCCACCAGGCCCCCACTCATGTCCTCCAGCACCCCCACCCACCAGCAGTGCAGGGCACCCTCCACCAGGCCCCCACACATGTCTCCCACCCCCCCACCCCCCAGCAGTGCAGGGCACCCTCCACCAGGCCCCCACACATGTCCCCCTGCACACCCCAGCATCCAGGGGCACCCTCCACCAGGCCCCCACTCATGTCTCCCACCAGCCCCACCCCCCAGCAGTGCAGGGGCAGCCTCCACCTGGCCCCCACACATGTCCCCCTGCACCCCACCCCCCAGCATCCAGGGGCACCCTCCACCAGGCCCCCACTCATGTCCCCCTGCACCCCCACCCCCCAGCATCCGGGGGCACCCTCCACCAGGCCCCCACACATGTCTCCCACCACCCCCACCCCCCAGCAGTGCAGGGAACCCTCCACCAGGCCCCCACACATGTCCCCCTGCACCCCCACCCACAAGCAGTGCAGGGCACCCTCCACTAGGCCCCCAAATATGTCTCCCACCACCCCACCCCCCAGCAGTGCAGGGCACCCTCCACCAGGCCCCAACACATGTCCCCCTGCACCCCCACCCCCCAGCATCCAGGGGCACCCCCACCAGGCCCCCACTCATGTCTTCCACCACCCCCACCCCCCAGCAGTGCAGGGGCAGCCTCCACCAGGCCCCCACTAATGTCCAACTCATGTCCCCCAGCACCCCCACCCACCAGCATCCAGGGGCACCCTCCACCAGGCCCTCACTCAAGTCCCCCAGCACCCCCACCCACCAGCAGTGCAGGGTACCCTCCACCAGGCCCCCACACATGTATCCCACCACCCCCACCCCCCAGCAGTGCAGGACACCCTCCACCAGGCCCCCACACATGTCCCCCTGCACCCCCACACCCCAGCATCCAAGGGCACCCTCCACCAGGCCCCCACTCATGTCTCCCACCACCCCCACCCCCCAGCAGTGCAGGGCACCCTCCACCAGGCCCCCACTCATGTCCCCCTGCACCCCCACCCCCCAGCATCCAGGGGCACCCTCCACCAGGCCCCCACTCATGTCTCCCACCACCCCCACCACCCAGCAGTGCAGGGGCAGCCTCCACCAGGTCCCCACTCATGTCCAACTCATGTCCCCCAGCACCCCCACCCACCAGCAGTGCAGGGGCAGCCACCACCAGGCCCCCACTCATGTCCAACTCATGTCTCCCTGCACCCCCACCCCCCAGCATCCAGGGGCACCCTCCACCAGGCCCCCACCCATGTCCCCCAGCACCCCCACCCACCAGCATCCAGGGGCAGCCTCCACCAGGCCCCCACTCATGTCCAACTCATGTCTCCAACTACCCCCACCCCCCAGCAGTGCAGGGGCAGCCTCCACCAGGCCCGCACTCATGTCCAACTCATGTCTCCCTGCACCCCCACCCACCAGCATCCAGGGGCAGCCTCCACCAGGCCCCCACTCATGTCTAACTCATGTCTCCCTCCACCCCCACCTCCCAGCATCCAGGGGCACCCTCCACCAGGCCCCCACTCATGTCCCCCAGCACCCCCACCCAACAGCATCCAGGGGCAGCCTCCACCAGGCCCCCACTCATGTCTCCCACCACTCCCACCCCCCAGCAGGGCAGGGGCAGCCTCCACCAGGCCCCCACTCATGAATCCCACCACCCCCAGCCCCCAGCATCCAGGGGCACCCTCCACCAGGCCCCCACACATGTCTCCCACCACCCCCACCCCCCAGCAGTGCAGGGCACCCTCCACCAGGCCCCCACACATGTCCCCCTGCACCCCCACCCCCCAGCATCCAGGGGGACCCTCCACCAGGCCCCCACTCATGTCTCCCTGCACCCCCACCCCCCAGCATCCAGGGGCACCCTCCACCAGGCCCCCACTCATGTCTTCCACCACCCCCACCCCCCAGCAGTGCAGGGGCAGCCTCCACCAGGCCCCCACTAATGTCCAACTCATGTCCCCCAGCACCCCCACCCACCAGCATCCAGGGGCACCCTCCACCAGGCCCTCACTCAAGTCCCCCAGCACCCCCACCCACCAGCAGTGCAGGGTACCCTCCACCAGGCCCCCACACATGTCTCCCACCACCCCCACCCCCCAGCAGTGCAGGACACCCTCCACCAGGCCCCCACACATGTCCCCCTGCACCCCCACACCCCAGCATCCAAGGGCACCCTCCACCAGGCCCCCACTCATGTCTCCCACCACCCCCACCCCCCAGCAGTGCAGGGCACCCTCCACCAGGCCCCCACTCATGTCCCCCTGCACCCCCACCCCCCAGCATCCATGGGCACCCTCCACCAGGCCCCCACTCATGTCTCCCACCACCCCCACCCCCAAGCAGTGCAGGGACAGCCTCCACCAGGTCCACCACTCATGTCCAACTCATGTCCCCCAGCACCCCCACCCACCAGCAGTGCAGGAGCAGCCACCACCAGGCCCCCACTCATGTCCAACTCATGTCTCCCTGCACCCCCACCCCCCCAGCATCCAGGGGCACCCTCCACCAGGCCCCCACCCATGTCCCCCAGCACCCCCACCCACCAGCATCCAGGGGCAGCCTCCACCAGGCCCCCACTCATGTCCAACTCATGTCTCCCACTACCCCCACCCCCCAGCAGTGCAGGGGCAGCCTCCACCAGGCCCGCACTCATGTCCAACTCATGTCTCCCTGCACCCCCACCCACCAGCATCCAGGGGCAGCCTCCACCAGGCCCCCACTCATGTCTAACTCATGTCTCCCTGCACCCCCACCTCCCAGCATCCAGGGGCACCCTCCACCAGGCCCCCACTCATGTCCCCCAGCACCCCCACCCAACAGCATCCAGGGGCAGCCTCCACCAGGCAACCACTCATGTCTCCCACCACTCCCACCCCCCAGCAGGGCAGGGGCAGCCTCCACCAGGCCCCCACTCATGTCTCCCACCACCCCCAGCCCCCAGCATCCAGGGGCACCCTCCACCAGGCCCCCACTCATGTCTCCCACCACCCCCAGCCCCCAGCATCCAGGGGCACCCTCCACCAGGCCCCCACACATGTCTCCCACCACCCCCACCCCCCAGCAGTGCAGGGCACCCTCCACCAGGCCCCCACACATGTCCCCCTGCACCCCCACCCCCCAGCAGTGCAGGGGCAGCCTCCACCAGGCCCGCACTCATGTCCAACTCATGTCTCCCTGCACCCCCACCCACCAGCATCCAGGGGCAGCCTCCACCAGGCCCCCACTCATGTCTAACTCATGTCTCCCTCCACCCCCACCTCCCAGCATCCAGGGGCACCCTCCACCAGGCCCCCACTCATGTCCCCCAGCACCCCCACCCAACAGCATCCAGGGGCAGCCTCCACCAGGCCCCCACTCATGTCTCCCACCACTCCCACCCCCCAGCAGGGCAGGGGCAGCCTCCACCAGGCCCCCACTCATGAATCCCACCACCCCCAGCCCCCAGCATCCAGGGGCACCCTCCACCAGGCCCCCACACATGTCTCCCACCACCCCCACCCCCCAGCAGTGCAGGGCACCCTCCACCAGGCCCCCACACATGTCCCCCTGCACCCCCACCCCCCAGCATCCAGGGGGACCCTCCACCAGGCCCCCACTCATGTCTCCCTGCACCCCCACCCCCCAGCATCCAGGGGCACCCTCCACCAGGCCCCCACTCATGTCTTCCACCACCCCCACCCCCCAGCAGTGCAGGGGCAGCCTCCACCAGGCCCCCACTAATGTCCAACTCATGTCCCCCAGCACCCCCACCCACCAGCATCCAGGGGCACCCTCCACCAGGCCCTCACTCAAGTCCCCCAGCACCCCCACCCACCAGCAGTGCAGGGTACCCTCCACCAGGCCCCCACACATGTCTCCCACCACCCCCACCCCCCAGCAGTGCAGGACACCCTCCACCAGGCCCCCACACATGTCCCCCTGCACCCCCACACCCCAGCATCCAAGGGCACCCTCCACCAGGCCCCCACTCATGTCTCCCACCACCCCCACCCCCCAGCAGTGCAGGGCACCCTCCACCAGGCCCCCACTCATGTCCCCCTGCACCCCCACCCCCCAGCATCCATGGGCACCCTCCACCAGGCCCCCACTCATGTCTCCCACCACCCCCACCCCCAAGCAGTGCAGGGACAGCCTCCACCAGGTCCACCACTCATGTCCAACTCATGTCCCCCAGCACCCCCACCCACCAGCAGTGCAGGGGCAGCCACCACCAGGCCCCCACTCATGTCCAACTCATGTCTCCCTGCACCCCCACCCCCCCAGCATCCAGGGGCACCCTCCACCAGGCCCCCACCCATGTCCCCCAGCACCCCCACCCACCAGCATCCAGGGGCAGCCTCCACCAGGCCCCCACTCATGTCCAACTCATGTCTCCCACTACCCCCACCCCCCAGCAGTGCAGGGGCAGCCTCCACCAGGCCCGCACTCATGTCCAACTCATGTCTCCCTGCACCCCCACCCACCAGCATCCAGGGGCAGCCTCCACCAGGCCCCCACTCATGTCTAACTCATGTCTCCCTGCACCCCCACCTCCCAGCATCCAGGGGCACCCTCCACCAGGCCCCCACTCATGTCCCCCAGCACCCCCACCCAACAGCATCCAGGGGCAGCCTCCACCAGGCAACCACTCATGTCTCCCACCACTCCCACCCCCCAGCAGGGCAGGGGCAGCCTCCACCAGGCCCCCACTCATGTCTCCCACCACCCCCAGCCCCCAGCATCCAGGGGCACCCTCCACCAGGCCCCCACTCATGTCTCCCACCACCCCCAGCCCCCAGCATCCAGGGGCACCCTCCACCAGGCCCCCACACATGTCTCCCACCACCCCCACCCCCCAGCAGTGCAGGGCACCCTCCACCAGGCCCCCACACATGTCCCCCTGCACCCCCACCCCCCAGCATCCAGGGGGACCCTCCACCAGGCCCCCACTCATGTCTCCCTGCACCCCCACCCCCCAGCATCCAGGGGCACCCTCCACCAGGCCCCCACTCATGTCTTCCACCACCCCCACCCCCAGCAGTGCAGGGGCAGCCTCCACCAGGCCCCCACTAATGTCCAACTCATGTCCCCCAGCACCCCCACCCACCAGCATCCAGGGGCACCCTCCACCAGGCCCTCACTCAAGTCCCCCAGCACCCCCACCCACCAGCAGTGCAGGGCACCCTCCACCAGGCCCCCACACATGTCTCCCACCACCCCCAACCCCCAGCAGTGCAGGACACCCTCCACCAGGCCCCCACACATGTCCCCCTGCACCCCCACACCCCAGCATCCAGGGGCACCCTCCACCAGGCCCCCACTCATGTCTCCCACCACCCCCACCCCCCGGCAGTGCAGGGCTCCCTCCACCAGGCCCCCACACATGTCCCCCTGCACCCCCATCCCCCAGCATCCAGGGGCACCCTCCACCAGGCCCCCACTCATGTCTCCCACCACCCCCACCCCCAAGCAGTGCAGGGACAGCCTCCACCAGGTCCACCACTCATGTCCAACTCATGTCCCCCAGCACCCCCACCCACCAGCAGTGCAGGGGCAGCCACCACCAGGCCCCCACTCATGTCCAATTCATGTCTCCCTGCACCCCCACCCCCCAGCATCCAGGGGCACCCTCCACCAGGCCCCCACCCATGTCCCCCAGCACCCCCACCCACCAGCATCCAGGGGCAGCCTCCACCAGGCCCCCACTCATGTCCAACTCATGTCTCCCACTACCCCCACCCCCCAGCAGTGCAGGGGCAGCCTCCACCAGGCCCGCACTCATGTCCAACTCATGTCTCCCTGCACCCCCACCCACCAGCATCCAGGGGCAGCCTCCACCAGGCCCCCACTCATGTCTAACTCATGTCTCCCTGCACCCCCACCTCCCAGCATCCAGGGGCACCCTCCACCAGGCCCCCACTCATGTCCCCCAGCACCCCCACCCAACAGCATCCAGGGGCAGCCTCCACCAGGCCCCCACGCATGTCTCCCACCACTCCCACCCCCCAGCAGGGCAGGGGCAGCCTCCACCAGGCCCCCACTCATGTCTCCCACCACCCCCAGCCCCCAGCATCCAGGGGCACCCTCCACCAGGCCCCCACACATGTCTCCCACCACCCCCACCCCCCAGCAGTGCAGGGCACCCTCCACCAGGCCCCCACACATGTCCCCCTGCACCCCCACCCCCCAGCATCCAGGGGGACCCTCCACCAGGCCCCCACTCATGTCTCCCTGCACCCCCACCCCCCAGCATCGAGGGGCACCCTCCACCAGGCCCCCACTCATGTCTCCCACCACCCCCACCCAACAGCAGTGCAGGGCACCCTCCACCAGGCCCCACACATGTCCCCCTGCACCCCCACCTTCAGCAGTGCAGGGGCACCCTCCACCAGGCCCCCACTCATGTCTCCCACCACCCCCACCCCCCAACAGTGCAGGGGCAGCCTCCACCAGGCCCCCACTCATGTCTCCCATCACCACCACCCCCCAGCAGTGCAGGGGCACCCTCCACCAGGCCCCCACTCATGTCTCCCACCACCCCCACGCCCCAGCAGTGCAGGGGCAGCCTCCACCAGGCCCCCACTCATGTCTCCCACCACCCCCACCCCCCAGCATCCAGGGGCACCCTCCACCAGGCCCCCACTCATGTCTCCCACCACCCCAGCCCCCAGCAGTGCAGAGCACCCTCCACCAGGCCCCCACACGTCCCCTTGCACCCCCACCCCCCAGCAGTGCAGGGGCACCCTCCACCAGGCCCCCACTCATGTCCCCCTGCACCCCCACCCCCCAGCAGTGCAGGGCACCCTCCACAAGGCCCCCACACATGTCTCCCACCACCCCCACACCCCAGCAGTGCAGGGGCAGCTTCCACCAGGCCCCCACTCATGTCTCCCACCACCCCCACCCCCAGCATCCAGGGGCACCCTCCACCAGGCCCCCACTCATGTCTACCAACACCCCCACCCCCCAGCAGTGCAGGGCACCCTCCACCAGGCCCCCACACATGTCCCCCTGCAGCCCCACCCCCCAGCATCCAGGGGCACCCTCCACCAGGCCCCCACTCATGTCTCCCACCACCCCCACCCCCCAGCAGTGCAGGGACAGCCTCCACCAGGCCCCCACTCATGTCCAACTCATGTCCCCCAGCACCCCCACCCACCAGCATCCAGGGGCACCCTCCACCAGCCCCCCACTCATGTCCCCCAGCACCCCCACCCACCAGCAGTACAGGGCACCCTCCACCAGGCCCCCACACATGTCTCCCACCACCCCACCCCCCAGCAGTACAGGGCACCCTTCACCAGGCCCCCACACATGTCCCCCTGCACCCCCACCCCCCAGCATTCAGGGGCACCCTCCACCAGGCCCCCACTCATGTCTCCCACCACCCCACCCCCCAGCAGTGCAGGGGCAGCCTCCACCAGGCCCCCACTCATGTCCAACTCATGTCTCCCTGCAACCCCACCCCCAGCATCCAGGGGCACCCTCCACCAGGCCCCCACTCATGTCTCCCACCACCCCCACCCCCCAGCATCCAGGGGCACCCTCCACCAGGCCCCCACTCATGTCTCCCCCCGCCCCCCAGCAGTGCAGGGGCAGCCTCCACCAGGCCCCCACTCATGTCTCCCCCCGCCCCCCAGCAGTGCAGCGGCACCCTCCACCAGGCCCCCACACATGTCTCCCTTCATCCCCACCCCCCAGCAGTGCAGGGCACTCTCCACCAGGCCCCCACACATGTCCCCCTGCACCCCCACTCCCCAGCATCCAGGGGCACCCTCCACCAGGCCCCCACACATGTCCCCCTGCACCTCCACCCCCAGCATCCAGGGGCACCCTCCACCAGGCCCCCACTCATGTCTCCCACCACCCCCACCCCCCAGCAGTGCAGGGGCAGCCTCCACCAGGCGCAGCCTCCACCAGGCCCCCACTCATGTCCAACTCATGTCCCCCAGCACCCCCACCCACCAGCAGTGCAGGAGCAGCCTCCACCAGGCCCCCACTCATGTCCAACTCATGTCTCCCTGCACCCCCACCCACAGCATCCAGGGGCACCCTCCACCAGGCCCCCACTCATGTCTCCCACCACCCCCATCCCCCAGCATCCAGGGGCCCCCTCCACCAGGCCCCCACTCATGTCTCCCCCCGCCCCCCAGTAGTGCAGGGGCAGCCTCCACCAGGCCCCCACTCATGTCTCCCACCACCCCCACCCCCCAGCATCCAGGGGCACCCTCCACCATGCCCCCACACATGTCACCCACCAACCCCACCTCCCAGCAGTGCAGGGCACCCTCCACCAGGCCCCCACACATATCCCCCTGCACCCCCACCCCCCAGCATCCAGGGGCACCCTCCACCAGGCCCCCACTCATGTCCCCCTGCACCCCCACCCCCCAGCATCCAGGGGCACCCTCCACCAGGCCCCCACTCATGTCCCCCTGCACCCCCACCCCCCAGCATCCAGGGGCACCCTCCACCAGGCCCCCACACATGTCTCCCACCACCCCCACCCCCCAGCAGTGCAGGGCACCCTCCACCAGGCCCCCACACATGTCTCCCACCACCCCCACCCCCAGCAGTGCAGGGGTAGCCTCCACCAGGCCCCCACTCATGTCCCCCAGCACCCCCACCCACCAGAAGTGCAGGGCACCCTCCACCAGGCCCCCACACATGTCTCCCACCACCCCCACCCCCCCAGCAGTGCAGGGCACCCTCCCACCAGGCCCCCACACATGTCCCCCTGCACCCCCACCCCCCAGCATCCAGGGGCACCCTCTACCAGGCCCCCACTCATGTCTCCCACCACCACCACCCCCCAGCAGTGCAGGGGCAGCCTCCACCAGGCCCCCACTCATGTCCAACTCATGTCCCCCAGCACCTCACCCACCAGCATCCAGGGGCACCCTCCACCAGGCCCCCACTCATTTCCCCCAGCACCCCCACCCACCAGCAGTGCGGGGCTCCCTCCACCAGGCCCCCACAAAAGTCCCACTGCACCCCCACCCCCAGCATCCAGGGGCACCCTCCACCAGGCCCCCACTAATGTCTCCCACCACCCCCACCCCCCAGCAGTGCAGGGGCAGCCTCCACCAGGCCCCCACTCATGTCTCCCACCACCCCCACCCCCCAGCAGTGCAGGGCACCCTCCACCAGGCTCCCGCACATGTCCCCCTGCACCCCCACTCCCAGCATCCAGGGGCACCCTTTATCAGGCCCCCACTCATGTCTCCCACCACCACCACCCCCCAGCAGTGCAGGGGCAGCCTCCACCGGGCCCCCACTCATGTCCAACTCATGTCCCCCAGCACCTCACCCACCAGCGTCCAGGGGCACCCTCCACCAGGCCCCCACTCATGTCCCCCAGCACCCCCACCCACCAGCAGTGCGGGACACCCTCCACCAGGCCCCCATACATGTCTCCTACTGCCCCCACACCACATTGGACACCATAGAACGGGGTTTAAATGAAAATAACCCTCTTCGGTGGTGATTTTCCTTCTTTTCCCACTACTTATGTTGTGATGTTTAACTGTCGGCGTGGAGATAGTCTTCCTTGCCTTCGTAGATTTTGGTCCATGCTGGTTGTGATCTTTCGAGGTGATTTCACGCGGACTGGTCATAGTCTGTGGGGTCCTCGCACGGGGACGCCCCATTCATATGGATTTGACAACATTGATTGCACGTGGCCCATGGGGGGAGGTCTTGACACTCTGGCATAGTCTAGTCTATAGCTAGCCCCATTTCCGAGTCCTATTTCGATTTTCTTGCCTTTTTGCGTCCTACGTCTATTTCTAGACGTGTTGCCTAGGCAACGTTGGGTCCTTTCCTTCGTGCCTATTTTCAGACACGGCAAGTGGGGAGCACTTCTCCGAGCACGTACCGAGCCTGAGTCCGTATGATTACGGCGCGGTTTGCCATCGGCTCAGCCCGACAACCTCAACTGTAGGGTCCCGTTCGGATTGGGGGCCCTCCCAAGGTAGGCGCCCACTCGGTATATTTGTGATTGTAAAATGAGTGTAGGAATAGGATATGCGGGGGTAAGGCCGCGAGGGTTGATTTTGTATGGTGCTGAATAGGGCACACACTTGTACGCAAGTCTGCGGTTTTCGCACTTTTAGGATAATGTGATATCCCAACATATTTCGAATTTATTTCTTTTGAAATGGCATATCTCTCTGTGTTTTCCTGTAGGCACGAACGGTACAGGGCTGTCCCTTCTCCCCTCTCCAGTCTACAGTTGGTGCAGTGGGGACGCGACATTGAGCCCCCCTAGAGCGGCACTACCGGTCCTCGATACCTTGTGTGGGCCGCGAGAGGGACCATCTTTTATCACTTGTTCTATCGTACAGCTGCAGGTGAATTTCCGACTCCCGAGCCTCTTTCTCGTTTTTGTTAGTAGGGCTCCGGCATGTATATTTATCTGTGTTTTAATTTGTGCCTGTGGTTTCAGATGATCCGACTGGGAGGTACTTTTCCTGTGCCTCCGTGCCATTTTGCGGCTTCTGAAATACCTTATGGGGCCACCACCCTATTATTCCTAGTAAGTACAGGGCCATTGCTAGCCCTGTTTGTGCCTGACGGAGGGCATGGTATACCTCTTTGTTTTGGGTCAGGTGGTTTGGGCACTCTCAGTATGTACGCATCTCGACACAGTAGCACCTCATTTCGCTTCCCAGGGTGACTATACTATTGGGTTGTATAATTTTTCCCTCTTTCTCACGTTTTTCGGTGAGTGTTTTCTTCTCTGCCCTTTCCCTGCTTGTAACAGAGAAGGGCACAGTGAATAATTCGGTTTGGTGGAGGTTGCTTCTATATTTATGTCACCACTCAGTTTCAGGGTGGATTTCCTCCCATACACAGGGGTTCGGTGTTTTTATAGGTGGAGAATTTCTTCACTCCTAATATGTTGTTATTAGTTAACTGTACCAACAGCTGTAAGTCGTTTTTCCTTGGGCTGCTGTTGATGTTTGTATTTGGTTGTACAGGCCAGAAATATCATTATTTATCACATCCACAGAACTCCATTTCCTTTGGGGTCCTGATGAAGGCAGCAGAATTAATGCCCTGCCGAAACGTCCGGTACATCACTCCATGCAATCGAGTTTTGTGATATGGCTCATCAACGCCACAACAGACGTAGACCTGGGATGTGTGTGTTTTGGTCAGATGCAATTTTTATGTGCCATGTCTAATTAGTTTTAGCATTGTTATTGGGTGACACTGCCATACAGAGCATATCTGTGACTTGTTAGCCAGATAGGGACAGGTAGTTAGAATATGTGCCTTCCTAGCTCAGTGACACAAAACCCTGGCGGCGTCATCTGTGTTTTTATGACTACACATGAAATTGCTAATAGATGTATTGTACATATTTTATACATTGATACATGTCTTTGTGTAGTGTTTTTTATGTTTTATATGATTGGTGCACGTAGGACCTAAGGCCTACGTAAAAAAACTATGAAAACATTTTTTATTAAATGAAAAATTTGGTACTCTGTGTAATTTTCATGTTGTGAGGTGATGTATACAACTCACGGAATGTGACCTAGTCTAAATTGGAGCTAGGCTATTAAATTTGGTTCAAAATGGTTCATCTGGGGGACTCCCCTCTGTGTGCTAATGCCCACACCCCAGCAGTGCAGGGCACCCTCCACCAGGCCCCCACAAATGTCCCACTGCACCCCCACCCCCCAGCATCCAGGGGCACCCTCCACCAGGCCCCCACTCATGTCTTCCACTACCCCCACCCCCCAGCAGTGCAGTGGCAGCCTCCACCAGGCCCCCACTCATGTCTCCCACCACCCCCACCCCCCAGCAGTGCAGGGCACCCTCCACCAGGCCCCTGCACATGTCCCCCTGCACCCCCACTCCCAGCATCCAGGGGCACCCTCCACCAGGCCCCCACACATGTCTCCCACCACCCACACCCCCCAGCCGTGCGATTTGCCTGGGCACGTGTATTCCTGGGGTGCGTGGGTAGTCTCCCATGCGATACCATCAGGGTACGTGTATTATGGGTCCGCGTGAACTTCCACACGCGATACCAGCAGGCTATGTGTATTACGGGGTTCGCGGGAAGTTCCACACGCGATTGCCCTGGGTATGTGTATTTCAGGGTGCGTGTGAAGTTTCACACACGATTTTGCAGGGTACGTGTATTTCGGTGTGCGCGTGAACTTCCACACGCGACTGGGCCTGTGAGAGTGGGGTACGTGTATTCCAGGGGTGGGCGGGAATATTTACTCGCGACTGGGCCTGGGAGAGCGTGTTACATGTATTCCTGGGGTGGGCGGGAAGATTCACACGTTCGCCTACAACGCGCCGAAAAATAAATGGTCCAATCCTGAAACACGTACGCCAGCATGAAGCAGGCGTACGTCGACCCGCGCAGCATAAAAGTGCGCGCAAGCAACAAACAAGCTCAGACGCCAGGATGAATATACCGTTCCTAGCAGCAGTGTCCGTGGGTAACCAAAGGAGGAGGAGGAGGATAGTGAGGGCCCAAATTTTCACTCCCAGAACCAGCCTTTTTGGGATGCCTGATGACCAGGTGTATGGGAGGTACAGGTTTCCACCACACATAATTCTGGTCAGTGAGTGGGAGGATGACCTCACATCACCCACCCTGTGCTCCCAAGCACTCAGCCCCCTGGAGAAGGTCCTCAATGTACTGCACTTCTTGGCCACAGGATTATTTCAGCGGACAAGTGCCATAGTGGGTGGGGTGTCACAGGCCACGCAGTCACGCTGCCTACACCAGGTCTTGAACATCATCACTGCACGCCCACCAGTCCGTAGGCACATATACCTGCCCAGGACACCTGCAGAAAGGCAGGCTGCCGCCCTGGATTTCTACGGTGTGGCACAATTCCCCAAATTGCTAGGTGCCATTGACTGCACCCATGTGGCACTATGTCCCCCCAGGGCATCTGAGCACATCTATAGGAACCGCAAGCACTGGCATTCCATCAACGTGGAGGTAGTATGTAATGCCAAGGGAATCATCACCTCAGTATATGCCAACTATCCAGGGTCCACCCACGACAGCTTCATTTACCGAATGTCAACTCTAAGCCGGGACCTAGAAGCTGTGCGGCATGGCGATACATGGCTGCTTGGTGAGTATGGATGCCACTGCACATGCATGCATGTCAGATGCAGAGTTATGTCACTACCCCACTAATGATACCCATCACCTCCTCACCAGGGGACAGTGCCTACCCTCTGAGCACCCACATGATGACGCCAATTCGGAACCCCATCACGCCTCCCGAGGTAAGATACAACACAGCCCATATTGCAACCCGGGGCATAGTGGAGCGCACATTCGGAGTGCTCAAGTCACGCTTTCGCTCCCTTGACCGTTCTGGCGGGCAGCTGTTATATGCGCCCCCAGTAGTGTGCAGGATCATAGTGGCAGCATGTGTCCTGCACAATGTTGCAACATGCCGGGGCCTGGCTGTGGACATGGTGGTGCCCCCACATCCCCAACCACATGCACGCCTGCTACGCATGGGAGGGGAAAGGGCACGGGGTGAGGCAGCCCGTACGCAGCTAGCGGCTAATTACTTCACATAGAAATCACACCCCTGTGGAGTTCACAAAGCCTGGCACATACCATCTGATAAGCAATGGTGACTCAACCTGACAATTATGACGAACAAAGGGACAGTCAACTGTCAGAACCATAGCAGCCAGAGATTGTTCATGTGGAAGTGTCACAATGTGTGCATCCCTACCTACACAAACACCACCAATGCAGTGTCATCAAAAGACACACTTCCATGCTGCAGAAATGAATACCCACTTGCAAAATACTACATGAGAACAGTGCCATGTCACCCAACCCCTCCCCGGCACGGCCACACAACACACCATGGCATGTCATGCAATGTGAGAGCAAACAAATTAAGCCCCACAACATGCCCCAAGTGTCACCAACTACAGTGTCCCTAATGGAAAGATGGCCACACATGAAATGCTCACAGTAATGCAGGACCTACAACACACATTACCAAATACTTATCAAGAATACCAATCACCTACACAACCTCCAACCTACCTTAAACATGACATTACAGACTTAAAAAATTGGTAGCCTCACTACCTGATGATGCCAGCATTTCGAACACTTCCAAGTATACAGTTTTAGCGCCACGCAAGAGTGTAGGTGCACTGCTTACAACATGTACTCCAGTTCCAAGGTGGACCGCCTTGTGAAGACATGAGAAATGGACCTTCAAATTAGGAGGATGAGATGAATGCAGAGGCACATATCAATACACCATGCAGTGTACAATACAACAACAATATGCACTATGAATGTATACACAGTATTGACTACAAACTGCCCACACATCGAATGGGAGTCCAACGTCACCACTGTCCAAAAAACCCCCCAAAAAAAAATAAAAATCAAAAATGGCCATTAATGGGCCCGGGTGGTGGGGGAGGCCACCCAGGAGGTCCGAAGACAGGGTGCACACAAAAACCCTCTTGCGAAAAAAAAACACCTCCATGGGCTCATGTCCTACACGGCTACCCTATTGTGAGAGAATCACTGCTGTCGCTCTCCTCACCCTCTGCAGCTGCATCTGGAGGTGGTGGCACTATGGGAGGCAGCCCACACAAAGCCCTAGTCTGTTCCTCCATGGCAGCAAGCATGCAGGTGTGGTAGGTCTCGTTCTGGAGGATAATTGTGCGTAGGTCCCCTTGCAACAACTCACGGGATGCCCGGACCTCCGCCCTATTTGCCTGCATCTCAGCTGAGAGCGTACATGTGAGACGCTCCAACTGCTGTTCTGTCCTTCTGTTTGTTGAAGCCTCAAGCTCAACAAGAGTCGTCCTGAGGTGAAGGAGTTCCACCCTCAATGCTTCCCTGTGGCCCTTGGACTCTATGGAAATGGCTTCCCGCAGAGTGGCCAAAGCCGCCCGCCTGTCCCTGTCGGGCACCAACATGTCCTCCCTGTGTGACGGGCAGATGGAGTCTGTTGCCTGCTGTAGTCGCTCCATCAGCCTTTTTGGGGGGGACAATAGAAGTGGCCACCCTATCCATGGCCTGAGCCATCATCTCTGATGATGCTGCCTGTTGGGTTGCCATACCCTATATGGATTGCTCCAATGCAGTATTGCCAGGTGGCGTACGGCCACCACGTCGGCAGGCACCACACCTGTCTGGGGCAAGGCGAACTGCACCTTGCTGTGCCGGCACTGCCTGAGGCTGCAGGACGGCATTCCCCCTCTGATCTGCTGGCCCAGGAACAGGATCAGATGTTGCGGAGTGTGACCTTGCATCCGTAACCACCAAAGGCGTACCTGCCAACACTGACATCCCCATTGAGGGTTCTAACCCTGGTGCAGGTGGGTCGGACAGAACAGAATCCCTCCCAGGAACACTCACCTGTGACGGCACATAGGTCTCATCATCCGAATCGACACCTGAATACAGCTCGGGGGAGGTGCAGCCAGAGACACCCCTTGAGAGCACGACCTGCAGCAGTTGTGGGTTCTCAGCCACCACCACACCACATCCCTCACTGGTGGTCGGTCGGGCCTCAGACCCCTCCTGGGTCTGCACCATCTCCACAATCCCAGCAGTATCAAGTACGTCATCCCCTGCAAAGACATAAAAGAAAACAAATGGAAACAGGCAATAGCACTATGGCACACAATTAGGGCTGAGAGGCTACAGAAACAGTACTTGATTGACACATGTCCCACATGACTAAAACCCTCCCATGCATGCACCGTCACTGCGTGTGAAGGGTAGGCAGATGGCACAGATTGATGACACCAAGATGGAAGATGAACACATTTGCTGCATGCTGCCTAGCAGTGGCATCACACATTGGCCAGTGATTGGCAGGTCAAATACACATGCCATCACACAGATGGCATGTACCCTAGCCATAAAGTGAAGAGGGAGAGGAGGGCACCAATTGTTCATTCAGTCCATTTTGCTCATGAAATTGATTTTTTCATTGAAATGGTTCAAATGTTTAACCTGGAGCTGCCAGTCCAAAATGGTCCTATAGCACAGGGACATGTCTAAACAAATCATGTCCAGGAAACAAAGCAAGTCCACTGTACCATAGCCATGTCAGACATGTGACAATAGGACTGAGAAATGCTGAGTAAAAGTGGTGGTATGCAAACAATCTGCCTGAATAAACAGAGGAAAAAAAGCAACAATGTTGTGGCAAGATGACACTTCAAGGGCAACTGGCGTGGTGTTGGGCTGGATGTCTAATGTTGGCAGAAGGGATACTGCTATACCTAAATGCTGGTGCGCAGAATGTATTGGATGAGGCACATGGGTGACCCAAACCACTCAGGCACACACACCCTCACCTGGCACCCAAACAGAAGCCCTCCCACACACAACATGCACATGGATGACACACACATGCATGTGCACTCACCGGACAATGCCTCGTAATCTGCCAGTTCTCCCATGCCTTGAATCTGTTCCTCCGTGATGTAGGTCCCAGCAACCTGCTCATGTGGAGTGAGTTCTATGTCCTCTGCTGGAGACCCACCTCCAGTCACTAGAGTTGCAGCATGACTTGAGGCCAGCTTATTCTTTGCCCTGCGCTTCAGGTCATTCCAGCGCTTGTAGCATTCAGTAGCTGTGCGCCTCACGATTCCAAGGGCACTTATGATGTCCGCGATGGTCTGCCAGTGTGCCTGACGTTGTGCAGGTGTGGTCTTGGATCCTGCAACAATCACCATTTCGCGGTCATGTGCGGACACATACTCTACAAGTGCATTCAGTTCGGCCTCATTGAAGCTGGGCTTCCTTGATGGGCCGGACTGTTTAGCCGTGTCTGGGGCATCAGCCTCTACTGGACGAGCACTCTTCCTCTTCGGCTTGGAAGGTGGTGAGGATCCTGAGTGTCCTACGCCGCTCTGGGCACTAGGGGCAGGAGCCCCGGTGGACTCTGTACTAGGAGTGTGGGATTGCACATCCAGCATGGGAGTTGGTGCAGGCATTAGCTCAAGTGTGATGGTGTCAGGGGGAATGTCAGCATGATGGACTTGGACCGACACTGTCCTGGCTGGGTGTGTGAGAGGTGGGGTGGATGGAGCCGCAGCTGCCCCTGCAGCCTCCCCAGCCTGCCTACGCGGGGCAGCAGATGACCTAGCTGCCCATGATCCACGTGGCCTGATGACACCAACGTGCACCGGCGCACGTGGCCTAGACCTGCTGACCTGGAAGTCAGCCATGGAGTCACCCTGTGCCAGGTCTGGTTCCACAGTGGGCTGGTCCAACAAGGGCTGAGCATGGATGGTGTCAGCCACGTTACCCTCAACCGGGGGGGCATGGGTGTCCCTGACTGCTCCTCCATACATGGGGTGCTAGGGGCACCCTGCAAGTCACGGCCACGTCCCCTACCGGATCCACTACGGCCACCACTTGGGGCTCGGCCACCTTTGCCACCCTTATAGCTTGTTCGCCTCCCAGCCATGGCACTGATGTTATTGTGCGTATGGGAGTCGATGTGAACTATTGTCCTGGGCAATTGGGGGTCAAAGGGGTTGGGTACCAGATGGCAATCGTACCCTAGTGCTCTAGCAAGGCTGTATGTCACCCCTGGGAAAAGATGACGGGTCACGCAACGCACAGGCACCCCAAAAAAGGGAATTAAGGTGCACGCAACCCCTCCTAGACCACGTGTGAGGAAAAATAAACCTGCACTACGCTGTGGCACCCAGAAACACAAGAATGAACGTATGCGTGTCTCACGCAGCCTAGAATGACCTCTGAATGGGTATGCAACACACGAGGCAAGCACAGATGTTAAATACGTGCACGACTCACTGTCTGCCAGGAACAAAAGCATGAAAAATATGCGCGTGTGCGCGTTGGCAACACCCCCGCCAAAAGAAGAATTGTACGCTGTCTGAGGAGACAGGACAACAGTAGAAGGGAACGCTGTTTGAGGAAACAGGCCCAGGTAAGAGGAAAAGAGAAAAAGCTGTCAGAGGTAATAGGGAGTACGAACTTGAAACGCTGTGAAGTAAATCGCGTGTGAACCGACAAGAAGGGAATAGTTTCTTACCTGTAACTCCATTTCTCCAGCATTGGTATCTTTCATGGATTCACATGCTTTGAATATTCCCCGTCGTCAGGCTGGGAATCCCCGGTACATTATATAGACCCTTTCCCGTAGGAAAACTTTTTCGACGCTTATGCGTCCTATCCACCTCGTTTTGTATCATGCGTGCCCGTGCCGTCAGGACGTCATGATATAAATACAGGCCCCGCCCCCGCGCTCCCTCAGATTTCGGCCCCCAAAGTAGTGGGGGAACCGGTTTGCATGATCAGGGGAGGCAGGTGGGCGCATGTGAATCCATGAAAGATACCAATGCTGGAGAAATGGAGTTACAGGTAAGAAACTATTCCCTTCTCCAGCATTGGATCTTTCATGGATTCACATGCTTTGAATAGATTACATAGCAGTACTACCCCCAAGAGGAGGTGTGCATGCAAACCCCTATACATTCTTCGCAAAAGGCCGTTCCCTAAGATTATGTATACATCAGTGATAGTTTACATAGGGAAAAAACGGACCACATACAGTCATAAATTCCACAGGATGCCACCCCGCAGCCGGGGCTTACCTTACTGGAATAGGTGTCGAAGCACCGCCTGTCCCATCCGGGTGTCTTCGGCATGTTGCTGCGACAGGCAGTAATGGCGGGTAAAGGTGTGTGTAGTCGCCCAGGTAGCCGCCATGCAGATGTCCCCTAGAGGGACTCCGGCCCACAGTGCCGTCGACGATGCCGCTGCTCTAGTTGAATGAGCTCTTGGCCGTCGTAGAAGAGGCTTCCCTGCCTTGGAATGGCAGTACGAGATGGTAGATGACACCCATCTTGAAAGTCCTTGCTTTGAAATGGCTTTTCCTCTAGCACCCAACCCATAGGCCACAAACAGCTGTCTCGTTTCTCTGAACGGTTGCGTACGATGAAGATAAAACTTGAGAGCCCTTTTTACATCCAATGTGTGTAGCATGCGCTCCGCTCCCGAGCATGGCTCCGGAAAAAACGTAGGCAACACGATAGAAGAGTGTTTATGAAACACCGAAGGAGCTTTTGGTATGAACTGTGGGTTAGTGGCTAGGACTACCTTGGTCTTGAAAAATCGTAAGTATGGTGGGTCCACCATTAGAGCCTGAACTTCTGAGATACGTCGGGCTGAAGTGATGGCCACCAGGAAGGCCAATTTCCACGACAGAAACTTCAGAGACGATGATGACATTGGCTCAAACGGAGGTTTCATAAGAGACGTTAAGATCAGATTGAGGCTCCACTCCGGTGGAAATTTCTTCTCTGGAGGGAAACTCCGAAAGAGGCCTTTAAGGAAGTGCTTAATCAGGCGGTCGCTGAACAATGGTGCCGAGTGCCGTCGACGAGTAAACCTGGAAATGGCTGCTAGGTGTACTTTTATTGACGACACCGACAGGCCCATTTGAGCTAATAACAGCAAGTATGGAAGGAGCTGTTCCGGCCTAATCGATTGCGGGGCCAAACCTGGTTGATCCTCACACCATTGACAGAACCTTTTCCATTTGTACGCGTATGAGGCGTTTGTGGAAGGTGCTCTTGCCGCTTGCAGGATACGTCGACAGTCCTCCGGAATCGTTAGCCGACCAAATTCGGCGAAGTCAGGAGCCAGGCCGTCAACTTGAGGCTGTCCGGGTCGTGATGCCAAACGACACCCTCCTGTCGAGACAGAAGGTCGGGGGTCTTCTGGAATCTCATCGGTTCCGCCGCCGCTAAGTGTAGTAGGTCTGAAAACCACACTTGTCTGGCCCAGTATGGGGCCACCAGAATTACCCGACATGGGTACCTGAGGATCCATTGCAACGTCCTCCTGACAAGGGGAAAAGGAGGAAATGCGTACAGGAATTTGTTCGTCCATGGGAATGAGAACGCATCCCCCAGTGAGCCCTGCTGAGGCCATCTGCTTGCGTACTGATGGCATTTCTTGTTGTTCTTCGTTGCAAACAGGTCTATGGAAGGGTGTCCCCATTCCTTGAATACTTGTTGAAGTTGTTGGTCGTTCAGCACCCATTCGTGAACTTCGTTCATTTCTCTGCTGAGGGCATCGGCTTCCACGTTTTTCACTCCTGGTAGGTGAAATGCTAAGATTTGTATGTTGTGTTGAAGGGCCCAATGCCAGATTTTCTGTGCCTCTGTCGATAGGGACCTGGAACGTGTCCCTCCTTGTTTCCTCAAGTAGAACATCGTAGTGGTGTTGTCCGTCATGACACGCACCACCGAGTCCCTCAGTTGCGGAAGAAAAGACTTCAGAGCCCATCGCACTGCTCTCAGTTCTAGCAGGTTGATATGCAGGGAGGACTCCTGCAAAGACCACTGGCCTTGTACCTGTAACATATCCAGATGAGCTCCCCATCCGCTCAGCGATGCATCCGTCACCACCGTCTTTTGGAACTCTGGTTCCAGTAGAGGCATCCCTCTCGTTAGGTGAGTAGACACTTTCCACCAGCCGAGTGCTTGAACTAGTTGTTCGTCGACGACCAGTCTGTCGGACCAGCGACCTCTGCTCTGTGCCCAACGGTCCGCTAGAAATTCCTGGCAAGGCCTCATAAACAGACGGCAGTTGTTTATTAACGGAATGCAGGACGACATGGTCCCTAGCAGGGACATGTACTTGCGCACAGAGACTCTGGTACCGCCGCTCCATTCCGACGCCTTGTTTTGAAGTTTCTGAATTCTTTCGCTGGATGGTTTCACCAGGCTTGTGTGCGTATGAAACTCCGCTCCTAGAAAGACCAAGGTCCTCGAAGGCTCTACTGAGGACTTGTTGAAGTTTATTGCGAAGCCCAGTTCCTGTAAGATGGACATTGTGGCTCGTAGACTGTCTCGTGTTTGTTCCTTGGATGACCCTCTGATTAGCCAGTCGTCTAGATATGGATAGACATGATGACCATCCTTCCTTAAATGGGCCGCTATAGGGGCCAAGCACTTGGTGAACGTCCTGGGGGAGGACTTGAGCCCGAACGGGAGGACCTTGAACTGAAAATGCTTTCTCCCGACGACGAATCTTAAATATCTCCTGTGTCGTGGGCGTATTGGGATGTGAAAATAAGCATCCTGAAGGTCTAGTGAAGAGAGATAGTCCATGGGTTGCACCGATCTGATAACCTCTTGGAGTTTTAGCATTTTGAATTTTTGGCTCTTTAGCCACTTGTTGAGTACCCTCAGGTCGAGAATGGGCCTCCATTTGCCGTTTGGCTTTTTGACAACAAAGAACCTGGAATAAACTCCTTGGCCTTCCTGTGCCACAGGAACTCTCTCTACCGCCCCTTTTCGCAACATAAGCTCCGCCTCTTGTCGTAGGATTTGGAGGTGGGGCTGTGTCGAGAATAAAGGAGGAAGACGCGGAGGCTTGTCTTTGAATTGCAGCGCATGACCCATGCGAATCGTGTCTAGGACCCATCGATCTTTGGTGATGCATTTCCATCGGTCGAAGTGATGAGAGACTCGACCCCCCAGGACGTTCCGAAGGCCGTCATTGGTTGCTGGTTTGCTTGTTCTTCGTTGACGACGGACCTGAGCCTCGCCGCCTGGAGGCTTGATAGTCCCTGCTTCCACGTGCCGACTGGGACGCTCGTCTGAACCCTTGTGAAGAGTACGAGGGCCTGTTAAATCCACGGTCCCTCGAGGCTCCAAAGCGGGAGTTTCCAGAAGCACCTCTGAAAGGGCGAAAAGAGCGAAAATTTCTACCCGTTTGAAGGGCGCCGAGGGACCTAGCAGTATCCGTGTCTTCTTTCATCCCTTTCAGCGCTTCATCAACTTTTTCGCCAAACAGGTGCTCCCCTTCGCATGGCATGTCCAGGACTTTGTACTGTACTTCAGGACGGAAAGTAGTACATTTGAGCCACGCTTGTCGACGAAGCACTACTCCATGGTTGATTTGTTTGAAACCAGACTCTGCTAGGTCCACTGCGATATTAATAGCGTGGTTCGAGGCCTCCTCGCCGTCCCGCACCAGTAACATAGCTGCTTTTCGGTGTTCGTCTGGCAGGTGTTCTAGGATAGGGGCTAATTTGTGCCACATTTCCCTATCATATCGTGACACGATCGCTAAGGAATTGGCTGCTCTTACTGTCGTCGCTCCGACCGAGAGCACCTTCTTTCCAAATGCGTCCTGCCTCCTAGCCTCGCTTTCCGGTGGCGTTGAACATTTCTGCTGGACCCTGGCCTTCCTAGCTGCTGCCGCCGACACCACCGAGTCAGACAAAGGCTGTGATGTTAGACATTTTGGAGTGGACTCAGGAGCTTTAAACTTTTTCTCGATCCGTCCCTTTATGGCTGGTTCCGAGAACGGATGGCGCATCGTTTTGAGACCTTCTTGCCACACGTGGTCAAGGATTGGGATGGCAAATACCGATTTTCTCCTTTGACCCATATGGTCAAAAAGGAAACAGTCTTTCCTCTGCTCCTCAGGAATCAAGCCGAATTCGGAACACGCTTTCCCCATCATTGCATGGAAGGCTCCCACATCATCAGGGGGAGATGGCTGTGTCTGGCTCCTCGTAGACTCCAATTCTACATCCGAATTCCATGTCGGGTCCCTCGACGGTGACAGGGAGATGTCTGACCCAGAGTCATCATGTATAGAGTCGGACTCCGACAACTCACCCTCCTCCTGAGCTCGAGGACGATCTTTTACCGCCTGGGGAGCCGATGGGTGATTCGTCGACGAGCGAGCCGTACAAGTTTGCTCGTCGACGGAAGGTACAGACAGAAGTGACGATGACGTCCCAGGTTGAGGGAACTGGGTATCCAGCCGCTGTAGTAGCTTCTGAAGAGTATTAAGCACATCCAGAGACAAAACTGTCTGGGGGTTCAGCAACGTGGATGATATAGGTACCATACCCCCGCTCGCACTCGTCGCCGTCGTCGTCGACGTGGAAGGCCGTAAGCCTAAATCCAATGGCTGCAGAACCATGTCACCTTCCCCTTCCGCCGAGCAGGCCGTGTCTGGCTGCAGTAAGACCTCAGGGGGGATCGGGTCATAGACCTCAGGCAGCCAAGCCATAGACTGAGTTTCCGTCGACGAAGGAATCCCAACCGCTGCTGCTTGAACGGTAATAGGCATCGTCAACGACACCGAGGTCGACGAGGAAGTCGTCGTCGTCGAGCCTTTAGACTTCGTTGTCGATTTTGATGCCGACTTCCCGGCTGAAGCTTCTCGACTCACGGAAGACCTGGGACGGTCCCCTGAGGAGGATTTAGACAGCGCCAGCCTCTCCGTCTTAGATGATGAGGAGGAGGAGGGCTTTTTATGAGATGAGGAGGATCCAGCATGTTTCCCCTTATGCTTGTCCTCAGGGCGAATTTCTGCTGGCCGCACCTTCTTCGATGGAGGCTCCGACTTGCTCCTGGAGGCCGTGGAGCCAACTTCCGAAGCCGGGTAGGCACCCGCTCCGTCATTAAGCCAGTCGACCAGCCTTCTTTTACGGTCCTTAAGGGTTTTTTGGGAGAAACCCTGGCATATCTCACATGTATCCGCCGCGTGGTGCGGGTGGAGACAGTAGATACAGTCCATGTGGCCGTCTCCTTCATAAACCTTTTTGAGGCCACAGGTTGCACATGGGCGAAATAACGCCTTTCCAGACATAATTCTCCAGATTTGAACTTCGCTTACGCGAAACAGACAAAAAAAACAATCTAGTTATCACTAGTAGTAACACGAAGATCCCACTGCTTTGAAAGACGGTTGAAATCTGAGGGAGCGCGGGGGCGGGGCCTGTATTTATATCATGACGTCCTGACGGCACGGGCACGCATGATACAAAACGAGGTGGATAGGACGCATAAGCGTCGAAAAAGTTTTCCTACGGGAAAGGGTCTATATAATGTACCGGGGATTCCCAGCCTGACGACGGGGAATATTCAAAGCATGTGAATCCATGAAAGATCCAATGCTGGAGAAGTACAGATTTCACCCACTCACTCTCCACGAAAAGCACTTACAAGGAAATGGCGTTCTACATGTACCTTTTATACACACGTCACAGACGCGCATACGCGATGATGCCATTTCCACCAATTACACGCTTTGACACTCGGACGTGTATCTTTTTTTTTACACGCGCCATTCTCTACGGCCATGCGCGTGACGTCATAGCTGCGCATGGGGGCCTTTGGGCCAATGAAATCGCGTATGCGTGCAGACGCGCTTACACGCTAAGGGCCTTTCCTTGAATTACACACAGACATGCAGGATTTTCACGTGCCAAATCACTCCGTATCAAGCTGGCCACGCGTAAGCTCACGGAAGACCACGCTCCTGCCCAGAAATCCGATTTACTGCCCCCCAGATCCCTGAGCACGTTCCCACCTGCCATCTGCTGCTGCCTGACTACCTGCTGCCCACGTGCCCTGCCATTTGCTGCCTGCACATCAGCAGGGGTGCTGTTGCTGTGACCACCCCTGCTGGAACCGAAGACTCCCGACTGGGATTCCATCGCTCCACAGCCCAGCCCCAGGACCCAGTTGCCCACCCACTCCTGCCTCTGGGGTTGTCATGTCGGGCACTGCAACATCTGGCACCACTGACAACCCCCGGCCAGAGAGGCAGAGGGGCACCAGCTTCAGTGCCAGGGAAGTTGGTGTCCTGGTGGAGCAAGTCCTGGGGCAGTATGATGCCCTCTTCGGAAGTGTGCGCGCTGACAAGGAAGGACGGACTCGGATCTGGACGGATATCGTGACTGCCATGAACGCGGAGGGGGTGGCAGTCCACGACTTCCAACATGTCAAGAAGCGCTGGGAGGACTTCAGGTCCAGGACCCTGAACAAGGCCCGTTGCCTCTTGAAGGCAGCGGATGCTAAGGGGCGCCGGGGCCACTTGTCGGAAGATCAGATGAGGGTCCTGGAACGCATATCCCCAGTGCTCCACATCCAGGTCCTTGAGAGGCAGACCCGTCTGGAGTCGAGCGGTAAGTGTACATGCATCATGATTGTAAGCTGTGCATGTGGTGATGTGCATGTGTGAGACATGGATGGTGCTTGTGTGTGTAGGCTTGCATGCCAAATGCAGTTGTGTGGGCACACATGTTGGATGAATGTGTATGTAAGTAGGCATGTTTGTGATGTCACGCATGTATGTTGTTTTCAGCTGCATGTATCAGCACTGTGTACATGTGCATGTGTGTGTATTTGACAAGGGTGCAACAGTGATGCAAATGGATGCATGTGACAGCGGGATGTGGAAGCCTGATTGGCAGATGTGACATGGATGCCTTTCTGAACACTGCAACAGTTGGCTGAGGTGTACACATGCATGCAAGTGTGGTGGTGTGCGTGCATGTGTAGTGCACTCCCTGTGTTACATGTGATGTCTGGCTCACCCTTGCCTGCTCATGCTGTTGTATGTGTATGGATGGTGCTGGCAGTTGCGATGTGGCTGATTTATGGCTCATGTGTGCAAGTTGAAATGACATGTGTGTTGCCAATTGTGATGCCATGTCTGAGGTTTGCCAATGCCACTCATGTGCAACGGTCATGTGTGTATGTGTCCATTGTGCAGTTCCCTGATGCCTGTGTTTTATTTCTCCCTGTCTGCAGTGTCAACTGATGAAGACGGCGGAGAAGGTGCTGTGGAGCACAGCGGCGGGGATTGCACCACCAGCCGGAGATGCAAGGCCCGGCTCCCCTCCCAGGTTGTGATCTCGTCGGGGAGTGAGGAGTCCGGTGCCGCGTCCCAGGCCACAGCTGCCGGGGGGAGGTCCAAGAGGCGGAGGTCGGAGTTGGACTCCTCGGCAGCAGAAGGGGCATCTGGGACCCCACAGGGCCCAACGGGGGAAGATGACACGGAGTCATCCAGGTTGGTGGGGGGTTTGGTGGAGGAGGAGGCCGTGCAAGCACCAGAGACGGGGTCTGGAGGTGGGGATTCCACTGGTGCTAGTGGTGCAGTGCAGGACCAGGGACAGGAGGCATCACAGGTCGCCACGGAGGTGCCTGTGTGCACTCCTGTCCCTGATCCTGTCACTGCATCATCTTGCACCAGCAGGGATGCCTACGTCCAGACCCGTTTTCAGGCAGGGGATGAGCTCACGAAAACTGGCCTTCCTCTGCCTTCGGACGTGGCTATCCGGGTCCGGGTTGAGCCTGTCCTGACTGGTGTGGCGTTGCGTCAACGGGCCATGCGAGGTGACCTGCAGTCTTTTCATGAGGAGACTGCACGTCATCTCGAATGGCTCGTTGACCGCGTTGGCCTACTGGGACATGTCACCCAGGCCGGATTCCTCCTTTTGATGGGGCTTGCTACGACCCCCTCCTCAACTGAACCCCCTATGCGCCAGTCGTCCTCCGTGCCATCTTCCCACCCATTAGTCACCTGGGTGCCGTGTGGAGCTGCCTCTGACGGTGCGGCCAGGCTGGTGGAGGAGGCATCCCAGCCACAGTCGGGAGTCGGACGTCCAGCAGGGGTGGCCACATCAACGACTGCACCCCAGCCAGCGGAGGATGTGCAGGCAGCAGGAGGCAGTGCACGGGCAGAGGCACAGCAGCAGCAGCAACGTGGTGGGAGCCATGATGGCTCGGGGCCTTCGACATCGGAGGGGCACGCATCGGCCGGAGGGCAGGAGGACCCAGGATGGGAAGTGTCTTCCATGTGGCAGCGGTTGGAACACGCCATAGATGCGGAGCCGCAGCGGTCGGAAGAGGCATGGCTCACGATGGTCAGGGCGGAGAACTCCATGCGGAGGGCCCTGAGGCGGGCCGAGTGCCTCGAGGCAATCCGAAGGGAGTTTGGGGTGAACATGTGGACGGCCCTGCGGACCCTCAGGGCCATGGAGGAGGACCGCCTCCGGGACATTGAGCAGGAGTTCGATGATGCCCTGGCCCGGAACATCCTGAAGTGAGCCGTCGGACTAGCCCGCTGCCCTTGTAAATAGTTCTGTAGTTAGTGTTAGGTTTCCTTTGGTTTTGCCTTTTTTTTGACCTTTTGGACAATGGGCCACATTTTTGTATATATTTTTTTTTTTTAGGTTGTGTAATTAGATAGGTTTCATTTCTTCGGTCGGGATCATGGACCCTGGATTGTTTATCTGTATATAGTTGACTTTTGGATTTTCATTTTTTTTAATGATTTAACCATGGAGCAATGGTTTTCGATTTTAATTTTCCATTGGATTTACTTTTGTGGACTGTGACTTTGGACACCTTTCCTTTGGATTATGATTTGTCGTTTTGCATTATTTCACGGACCTGCGGGTTTATTTTTTTTTTAATTTCCATTATTGTTTGTTTATTTTTGATTCAATTTATGTTGCTTTTAATACATATTTTTTCTTCAAACTTCAATGTGTAGTATCATCTTATTGGTTTCATGCATATCATGATATGGGTTTTGACATTCACTGACACCCATTGGGTGTATGTGAGGGACATGTGCTCTTTTCCAAACTTGCAATTGGGGTTCTATCATGTTTTTACCATTTCTAAGTGGGTGGATGCAATACTCAGGTGGGTGTTTGGCATTTGGAGGATGACCATAAGAGCCAGGGATCTGGATTGTGATGACATGTTGGCTGGGGGACATGAGTGGGGGCCTGGTGGAGGCTGCCCATGCACTGCTGGGGGGTGTGGGTGGTGGGAGACATGAGTGGGGACCTGGTGGAGGGTGCCCCTGGATGCTGGGGGTGCAGGGAGACATGAGTTGGACATGAGTGGGGGCCTAGTGGAGGCTGCCCCTGCACTGCTGGTGGGTGGGGGTGGTGGGAGACATGAGTGGGGGCCTGGTGAAGGCTGCCCCTGCACTGCTGGGGGATGGGGTGGTGGGAGACATGAGTGGGGGCCTGGTGGAGGGTGCCCCTGCACTGTTGGGGGGTGGTGGTGATGGGAGACATGAGTGGGGGCCTGGTGGAGGGTGCCCCTGGATGCTGGGGGGGTGGGGGTGCAGGGAGACATGAGTTGGACATGAGTGGGGGCCTGGTGGAGGGTGCCCTGCACTGCTGGGGGTTGGGGGTGGTGGGAGACATGAGTGGGGGCCTGGTGGAGGGTGCCCCTGCACTGCTGGGGGGTGGGGTGGTGGGAGACATGAGTGGGGGCCTGAAGGAGGCTGCCCCTAGATGCTGGTGGGTGGGGATGCTGGGGGACATGAATGGGGGCCTGGTGGAGGGTGCCCCTGCACTGCTTGGGGGTGGGGGTGATGGGAGACATCACTGGGGGCCTGGTGGAGGGTGCCCCTGGATGCTGGGGGGTGGGGGTGGTGGGAGACATGAGTGGGGGCCTGGTGGAGGATGCCCCTGCACTGCTGGGGGTGGGGGTGGTGGGAAACATGAGTGGGGGCCTGGTGAAGGGTGCCCCTGCACTGCTGGGGGGTGGGGGTGGTGGGAGACATGAGTTGGGGACTGGTGGAGGCTGCCCCTGCACTGCTGGGGGGTGGGGGTGATGGGAGACATGAGTGGGGGCCTGGAATAGGGTGCCCCTGGATGCTGGGGGTGGGGGTGCAGGGAGACATGAGTTGGAAATGAGTGGGGGCCTGGTGGAGGGTGCCCTGCAATGCTGGGGGGTGGGGTGGTGGGAGACATGAGTGGGGGCCTGGTGGAGGGTGCTCCTGCACTGCTGGGGGGTGGGGGTGGTGGAAGACATGAGTGGGGGCCTGATGGAGGCTGCCCCTGGATGCTGGTGGGTGGGGGTGCTGGGGGACATGAGTGGGGGCCTGGTGGAGGGTGCCCCTGGATGCTGGGGGGTGGGGGTGCAGGGAGACATGAGTTGGACATGAGTGGGGGCTTGGTGGAGGGTGCCCTGCACTGCTGGGGGGTGGGGGTGATGGGAGACATGATGGGGGCCTGGTGGAGGGTGCCCCTGGATGCTGGGGGGTGGGGGTGCAGGGAGACATGAGTTGGACATGAGTGGGGGCCTGGTGGAGGGTGCCCTGCCCTGCTGGGGGGTGGGGGTGATGGGAGACATGAGTGGGGGTCTGGTGGAGGGTGCCTCTGGATGCTGGGGGGTGGGGGTGATGGGAGACATGAGTTGGACATGAGTGGGGGCCTGGTGGAGGGTGCCCCTGGATGCTGGGGTGTGGGGTGGTGGGAGACATGAGTTGGACATGAGTGGGGGCCTGGTGGAGGGTGCCCCTGGATGCTGGGGTGTGGGGTGATGGGGGACATGAGTTGGACATGAGTGGGGGCCTGGTGGAGGGTGCCCCTGGATGCTGGGGTGTGGGGTGGTGGGAGACATGAGTTGGACATGAGTGGGGGCCTGGTGGAGGGTGCCCCTGGATGCTGGGGTGTGGGGTGATGGGAGACATGAGTTGGACATGAGTGGGGGCCTGGTGGAGGGTGCCCCTGGATGCTGGGGTGTGGGGTGGTGGGAGACATGAGTGGGGGCCTAGTGGGGGCTGCCCCTGGATGCTGGGGAGTGGGGGTGGTGGGAGACATGAGTGGGGGCCTGGTGGAGGGTGTCCCTGCACTGCTGGGGGGTGGGGGTTGATGGGAGACATGAGTGGGGGCCTGGTGGAGGGTGCCCCTGGATGCTGGGGGGTGGGGGTGCAGGGAGACATGAGTTGGACATGAGTGGGCGCCTGGTGGAGGGTGCCCTACACTGCTGGGGGGTGGGGGTGGTGGGATACATGAGTGGGGGCCTGGTGGAGGGTGCCCCTGCACTGCTCGGGGGTGGGGGTGCTGGGGGACATGAGTGGGGGCCTGGTGGAGGGTGCCCCTGGATGCTGGGGGTTGGGGGTGCTGGGGGACATGAGTGGGGGCCTGGTGGAGGGTGCCCCTGGATGCTGGGGGTTGGGGGTGCAGGGAGACATGAGTTGGACATGAGTGGGGGCCTGGTGGAGGGTGCCCTGCACCGCTGGGCGGTGGGGCTGGTGGGAGACATGAGTGGGGGCCTGGTGGAGGGTGCCCCTGGATGCTGGTGGGTGGGGGTGCTGGGGGACATGAGTGGGGGCCTGGTGGAGGGTGCCCCTGGATGCTGGGGGTTGGGGGTGCAGGGAGACATGAGTTGGACATGAGTGGGGGCCTGGTGGAGGGTGCCCTGCACCGCTGGGGGGTGGGGGTGATGGGAGACATGAGTGGGGGCCTGGTGGAGGGTGCCCCTGGATGCTGGGGGGGTGGGGGTGATGGGAGACATGAGTTGGACATGAGTGGGGGCCTGGTGGAGGGTGCCCCTGGATGCCGGGGGGGTTGGGGTGGTGGGAGACATGAGTGGGGGCCTGATGGAGGTTGCCCCTGGATGCTGGGGGTGGGGGTGGTGGGAGACATGAGTGGGGGCCTGGTGGAGGGTGCCCCTGCACTGCTGGGGGGTGGGGGTGATGGGAGACATGAGTGGGGGCCTGGTGGAGGGTGCCCCTGCACTGCTGGGGGGTGGGGGGGTGGGAGACATGAGTGGGGGCCTGGTGGAGGGTGCCCCTGGATGCTGGGGGGTGGGGGTGCAGGGAGACATGAGTTGGACATGAGTGGGGGCCTGGTGGAGGGTGCCCTACACTGCTGGGGGGTGGGGGTGGTGGGAGACATGAATGGGGGCCTGGTGGCGGGTGCCCCTGCACTGCTCGGGGGTGGGGGTGGTGAGAGACATGAGTGGGGGCCTGGTGGAGGGGGCCCCTGCACTGCTGGGGGGTGGGGTGGTGGGAGACATGGGTGGGGGCCTGGTGGAGGGTGCCCCTGGATGCTGGGGGGTGGGGGTGCAGGGAGACATGAGTTGGACATGAGTGGGGGCTTGGTGGAGGGTGCCCTACACTGCTGGGGGTAGGGGTGGTGGGAGACATGAGTGGGGGCCTGGTGGAGGCTGCCCCTGCACTGCTCGGGGGTGGGGGTGGTGGGAGACATGAGTGGGGGCCTGATGGAGGCTGCCCCTGGATGCTGGGGGGGTGGTGGGAGACATGAGTGGGGGCCTGGTGAAAGATGCCCCTGGATGCTGGTGGGTGGGGGTGCTGGGGGACATGAGTGGGGGCCTGGTGGAGGGTGCCCCTGGATGCTGGGGGTTGGGGGTGCAGTGAGACATGAGTTGGACATGAGTGGGGGCCTGGTGGAGGGTGCCCTGCACTGCTGGGGGGTGGGGGTGATGGGAGACATGAGTGGGGGCCTGGTGGAGGGTGCCCCTGGATGCTGGGGGGTGGGGGTGCAGGGAGACATGAGTTGGACATGAGTGGGGGCCTGGTGGAGGGTGCCCTGCACTGCTGGGGGGTGGAGGTGATGGGAGACATGAGTGGGGGCCTGGTGGAGGGTGCCCCTGGATGCTGGGGGGTGGGGGTGGTGGGAGACATGAGTGGGTGCCTGATGGAGGCTGCCCCTGGATGCTGGTGGATGAGGGTGCTGGGGGACATGAGTGGGGGCCTGGTGGAGGCTGCCCCTGGATGCTGGGGGGTGGGGGTGATGGGAGACATGAGTGGGGGCCTGGTGGAGGGTGCCCCTGCACTGCTGGGGGGTGGGGGTGATGGAAGACATGAGAGGGGGCCTGGTGGAGGGTGTCCCAGGATGCTGGGGGGTGGGGGTGCAGGTAGAAATGAGTTGGATATGAGTGGGGGCCTGGTGGAGGGTGCCCCTGCACTGCTGGGGGTGGTAGTGGTGGGAGACATTAGTGGGGGCCTGATGGAGGCTGCCCCTGGATGCTGGTGGGTGGTGGTGCTGGGGGACATAAGTGGGGGCCTGGTGGAGGGTGCCCCTGGATGCTGGGGGGTGGGGGTGGTGGGAGACATGAGTGGGGGCCTGGTAGAGGGTGCCACTGCACTGCTGGGGGGTGGAGGTGATGGGAGACATGAGTGGGGGCCTGGTGGAGGCTGCCCCTGCACTGCTGGGGGGTGGAGGTGATGGGAGACATGAGTGGGGGCCTGGTGGAGGCTGCCCCTGCACTGCTGGGGGGTGGGCCTGGTGGGAGACATGAGTGGGGGCCTGGTGGAGGCTGCCCCTGCAATGGTGGGGGGTGGGGGTTGTGGGAGACATGAGTGGGGGCCTGGTGGAGGGTGCCCCTGCACTGCTGGGGGGTGGGGGTGATGGGAGACATGAGTGGGGGCCTGGTGGAGGCTGCCCCTGCACTGTTGGGTGGTGGGGGTGGTGGGAGACATGAGTGGGGCCTGGTGGAGGGTGCCCTGCACTGCTGGGGGGTGGGGGTTGTGGGAGACATGAGTGGGGGCCTGGTGGAGGGTGCCCCTGCACTGTTGGGGGGTGGGGGTGGTGGGAGACATGAGTGGGGGCCTGATGGAGGCTGCCCCTGGATGCTGGTGGGTGGGGGTGCTGGGGGACATGAGTGGGGGCCTGGTGGAGGGTGCCCCTGGATGCTGGGGGTGGGGGTGCAGGGAGACATGAGTGGGGGCCTGGTGGAGGGTGCCCCTGGATACTGGGGGGTGGGGGTGCAGGGAGACATGAGTTGGACATGAGTGGGGGCCTGGTGGAGGCTGCCCCTGCACTGCTGGGGGGTGGGGATGGTGGGAGATATATGTGGGGGCCTGGTGGAGGCTGCCCCTGCACTGCTGGGGGGTGGGGGTAGTGGGACACTTGAGTGGGGGCCTGGTGGAGGGTGCCCCTGCACTGCTGGGGGGTGGGGATGATGGGAGACATGAGTGGGGGCCTGGTGGAGGCTGCCCCTGCAATGGTGGGGGGTGGGGGTTGTGGGAGACATGAGTGGGGGCCTGGTGGAGGGTGCCCCTGCACTGCTGGGGGGTGGGGGTGATGGGAGACATGAGTGGGGGCCTGGTGGAGGCTGCCCCTGCACTGTTGGGTGGTGGGGGTGGTGGGAGACATGAGTGGGGCCTGGTGGAGGGTGCCCTGCACTGCTGGGGGGTGGGGGTTGTGGGAGACATGAGTGGGGGCCTGGTGGAGGGTGCCCCTGCACTGCTGGGGGGTGAGGGTGGTGGGAGACATGAGTGGGGGCCTGATGGAGGCTGCCCCTGGATGCTGGTGGGTGGGGGTGCTGGGGGACATGAGTGGGGGCCTGGTGGAGGGTGCCCCTGGATGCTGGGGGTGGGGGTGCAGGGAGACATGAGTGGGGGCCTGGTGGAGGGTGCCTCTGGATACTGGGGGGTGGGGGTGCAGGGAGACATGAGTTGGACATGAGTGGGGGCCTGGTGGAGGCTGCCCCTGCACTGCTGGGGGGTGGGGATGGTGGGAGACATGAGTGGGGGCCTGGTGGAGGCTGCCCCTGCACTGCTGGGGGGTGGGGGTAGTGGGACACTTGAGTGGGGGCCTGGTGGAGGGTGACCCTGCACTGCTGGGGGGTGGGGATGATAGGAGACATGAGTGGGGGCCTGGTGGAGGCTGCCCCTGCACTGCTGGGGGGTGGGGCTGGTGGGAGACATGAGTGGGGGCCTGGTGGAGGCTGCCCCTGCACTGCTGGGGGGTGGGGGTGATGGGAGACATGAGTGGGGGTCTGGTGGAGGGTGCCCTGGATGCTGGGGGGTGGAGGTGCAGGGAGACATGAGTTGGACATGAGTGGGAGCCTGGTGGAGGGTGCCCTGCACTGCTGGGGGGTGGGGGTGGTGGGAGACATGAGTGGGGGCCTGGTGGAGGGTGTCCCTGCACTGCTGGGGGGTGGGGTGGTAGGAGACATGAGTTGGACATGAATGGGGGCCTGGTGGAGGGTGCCCCTGGATGCTGGGGTGTGGGGGTGGTGGGAGACATGAGTGGGGGCCTGATGGAGGCTGCCCCTGGATGCTGGTGGGTGGGGGTGCTGGGAGACATGAGTGGGGGGCCTAGTGGAGGCTGCCCCTGGATGCTGGGGGGTGGGGGTGGTGGGAGACATGAGTGGGGGCCTGGTGGAGGGTGTCCGTGCACTGCTGAGGGATGGGGGTGATGGGAGACATGAGTGGGGGCCTGGTGGAGGGTGCCCCTGGATGCTGGGGTGTGGGGGTGCAGGGAGACATGAGTTGGACATTAGTTGGGGCCTGGTGGAGGGTGCCCTACACAGCTGGCGGGTGGGGGTGGTGGGAGACATGAGTGGGGGCATGGTGGAGGGTGCCCCTGCACTGCTCGGGGGTGGGGGTGGTGGGAGACATGAGTGGGGGCCTGATGGAGGCTGCCCCTGGATGCTGGGGAGTGGGGGTGGTGGTAGACATGAATGGGGGCCTGGTGGAGGGTGCCCCTGGATGCTGGTGGGTGTGGGTGCTGGGGGACATGAGTGGGGGCCTGGTGGAGGGTGCCCCTGGATGCTGGGGGTTGGGGGTGCAGGGAGACATGAGTTGGACATGAGTGGGGGCCTTGTGGAGGGTGCCTTGCACTGCTGGGGGGTGGGGGTGATGGGAGACATGAGTGGGGGCCTGGTGGAGGGTTCCCCTGGATGCTGGGGGGTGGGGGTGCAGGGAGACATGAGTTGGACATGAGTGGGGGCCTGGTGGAGGGTGCCCTGCACTGCTGGGGGGTGGGGGTGATGGGAGACATGAGTGGGGGCCAGGTGGAGGCTGCCCCTGGATGCTGGGCGGTGGGGGTGGTGGGAGACATGAGTGGGGGCCTGGTGGAGGGTGCCCCTGGATGCTGGGGGGTGGGGGTGGTGGGAGACATGAGTGGGGGCCAGGTGGAGGCTGCCCCTGGATGCTGGGCGGTGGGGGTGGTGGGAGACATGAGTGGGGGCCTGGTGGAGGGTGCCCCTGGATGCTGGTGGGTGGGGATGCTGGGGGACATGAGTGGGGGCCTGGTGGAGGGTGCCCCTGCACTGCTTGGGGATGGGGGTGATGGGAGACATCACTGGGGGCCTGGTGGAGGGTGCCCCTGGATGCTGGGGGGTGGGGGTGGTGGGAGACATGAGTGGGGGCCTGGTGGAGGATGCCCCTGCACTGCTGGGGGTGGGGGTGGTGGGAAACATGAGTGGGGGCCTGGTGGAGGGTGCCCCTGCACTGCTGGGGGGTGGGGGTGGTGGGAGACATGAGTGGGGGACTGGTGGAGGCTGCCCCTGCACTGCTGGGGGGTGGGGGTGATGGGAGACATGAGTGGGGGCCTGGAATAGGGTGCCCCTGGATGCTGGGGGTGGGGGTGCAGGGAGACATGAGTTGGAAATGAGTGGGGGCCTGGTGGAGGGTGCCCTGCAATGCTGGGGGGTGGGGTGGTGGGAGACATGAGTGGGGGCCTGGTGGAGTGTGCCCCTGCACTGCTGGGGGGTGGGGGTGGTGGAAGACATGAGTGGGGGCCTGATGGAGGCTGCCCCTGGATGCTGGTGGGTGGGGGTGCTGGGGGACATGAGTGGGGGCCTGGTGGAGGGTGCCCCTGGATGCTGGGGGGTGGGGGTGCAGGGAGACATGAGTTGGACATGAGTGGGGGCCTGGTGGAGGGTGCCCTGCACTGCTGGGGGGTGGGGGTGATGGGAGACATGAGTGGGGGCCTGATGGAGGCTGCCCCTGGATGCTGATGGGTGGGGGTGCTGGGGGACATGAGTGGGGGCCTGGTGGAGGGTGCCTCTGGATGCTGGGGGGTGGGGGTGATGGGAGACATGAGTGGGGTCCTGGTGGAGGCTGCCCCTGCACTGCTGGGGGGTGGGGGTGGTGGGAGACATGAGTGGGGGCCTGGTGGAGGCTGCCCATGCACTGCTGGGGGGTGGGGGTGATGGGAGACATGAGTGGGGGCCTGGTGGAGGCTGCCCCTGCACTGCTGGGTGGTGGGAGACATGAGTGGGGGCCTGGTGGAGGGTGCCCTGCACTGCTTGGGGGTGGTGGTGGTTTTAGACATGAGTGGGGGCCTGGTGGAGGGTGCCCCTGCACTGCTGGGGGGTGGGGGTGATGGGAGACATGAGTGGGGGCATGGTGGAGGCTACCCCTGCACTGCTGGGTGGTGGGGGTTGTGGGAGACATGAGTGGGGGCCTGGTGGAGGGTGCCCTGCACTGCTGGGGGGTGGGGGTGCAGGGAGACATGAGTTGGACATGAGTGGGGGCCTGGTGGAGGGTGCCCTACACTGCTGGGGGGTGGGGGTGGTGGGAGACATGAGTGTGGGCCTGGTGGAGGGTGCCCCTGCACTGCTCGGGGGGGGGTGGTGGGAGACATGAGTGGGGGCCTGATGGAGGCTGCCCCTGGATGCTGGGCAGTGGGGGTGGTGGGAGACATGAGTGGGGGCCTGGTGGAGGTTGCCCCTGGATGCTGGTGGGTGGGGGTGCTGGGGGACATGCGTGGGGGCCTGGTGGAGGGTGCCCCTGGATGCTGGGGGTTGGGGGTGCAGGGAGACATGAGTTGGACATGAGTGGGGGCCTGGTGGAGGGTGCCCTGCACTGCTGGGGGGTGGAGGTGATGGGAGACATGAGTGGGGGCCTGGTGGATGGTGCCCCTGAATGCTGGGGGGTGGGGGTGCAGGGAGACATGAGTTGGACATGAGTAGGGGCCTGGTGGAGGGTGCCCTGCACTGCTGGGGGGTGGGGGTGATGGGAGACATGAGTGGGGCCTGGTGGAGGGTGCCCCTGGATGCTGGGGGGGTGGGGTGATGGGAGACATGAGTTGGACATGAGTGGGGGCCTGGTGGAGGGTGCCTCTGGATGCTGAGGGGTTGGGGTGGTGGGAGACATGAGTGGGGGCCTGATGGAGGCTGCCCCTGGATGCTGGGGGGTGGGGGTGGTGGGAGACATGAGTGGGGGCCTGGTGGAGGGTGCCCCTGCACTGCTGGGGGTGGTAGTGGTGGGAGACATGAGTGGGGGCCTGATGGAGGCTGCCCCTGGATGATGATGGTTGGGGGTGCTCAGGGACATGAGTGGGGGCCTGGTGAAGGGTGCCCCTGGATGCTGGGGTGCGGGGGTGGTGGGAGACATGAGTGGGGGCCTGGTAGAGGGTGCCACTGCTCTGCTGGGGGGTGGGGGTGATGGGAGACATGAGTGGGGGCCTGGTGGAGGCTGCCTCTGCACTGCTGGGGTTGGAGGTGGTGGGAGACATGAGTGGGGGCCTGGTGGAGGCTGCCCCTGCACTGCTGGGGGGTGGGGTGGTGGGAGACATGAGTGGGGGCCTGATGGAGGGTGCCCCTGCACTGCTGGGGGGTGGGGGTGGTGGGAGACATGAGTGGGGGCCTGATGGAGGCTGCCCCTGGATGCTGGTGGGTGGGGGTGCTGGGGGACATGAGTGGGGGCCTGGTGGAGGGTGCCCCTGGATGCTGGGGGGTGGGGGTGCAGGGAGACATGAGTTGGACATGAGTGGGGGCCTGGTGGAGGGTGCCCTACACTGCTGGGGGGTGGGGGTGGTGGGAGACCTGAGTGGGGGCCTGGTGGAGGGTGCCCCTGCACTGCTCGGGGGTGGGGGTGGTGGGAGACATGAGTGGGGGCCTGGTGGAGGGTGCCCCTGCACTGCTGGGGGGTGGGGTGGTGGGAGACATGAGTGGGGGCCTGGTGGAGGGTGCCCCTGGTTGCTGGGGGGTGGGGGTGCAGGGAGACATGAGTTGGACATGAGTGGGGGCCTGGTGGAGGGTGCCCTACACTGCTGGGGGTGTAGGTGGTGGGAGACATGTGTGGGGGCATGGTGGAGGGTGCCCCTGCACTGCTCGGGGGTGGGGGTGGTGGGAGACATGAGTGGGGGCCTGGTGAAAGGTGCCCCTGGATGCTGGTGGGTGGGGGTGCTGGGGGACATGAGTGGGGGCCTAGTGGAGGGTGCCCCTGGATGCTGGGGGTTGGGGGTGCAGGGAGACATGAGTTGGACATGAGTGGGGGCCTGGTGGAGGGTGCCCTCCACTGCTGGGGGGTGGGGGTGGTGGGAGACATGAGTGGGGGCCTGGTGGAGGGTGCCCCTGCACTGCTGGGGGGTGGTAGTGGTGGGAGACATGAGTGGGGGCCTGATGGAGGCTGCCCCTGGATGATGATGGTTGGGGGTGCTGGGGGACATGAGTGGGGGCCTGGTGGAGGCTGCCCCTGCACTGCTGGGGGGTGGGGTGGTGGGAGACATGAGTGGGGGCCTGGTGGAGGGTGCCCCTGCACTGCTGGGGGGTGGGGGTGGTGGGAGACATGAGTGGGGGCCTGATGGAGGCTGCCCCTGCACTGCTGGGTGGTGGGGGTGGTGGGAGACATGAGTGGGGTCCTGGTGGAGGGTGCCCTGCACTGCTGGGGGGTGGGGGTGGTAGGAGATATGAGTGGGGGCCTGGTGGAGGGTGCCCCTGCACTGCTGGGGGGTGGGGGTGGTGGGAGACATGAGTGGGGGCCTGATGGAGGCTGCCCCTGGATGCTGGTGGGTGGGGGTGCTGGGGGACATGAGTGGGGGCCTGGTGGAGGGTGCCCCTGGATGCTGGGGGGTGGGGGTGCAGGGAGACATGAGTTGGACATGAGTGGGGGCCTGGTGGAGGGTGCCCTACACTGCTGGGGGTGGGGGTGGTGGGAGACATGAGTGGGGGCCTGGTGGAGGGTGCCCCTGCACTGCTCAGGTGTGGGGGTGGTGGGAGACATGAGTGGGGGCCTGGTGGAGGGTGCCCCTGCACTGCTGGGGGGTGGGGTGGTGGGAGACATGAGTGGGGGCCTGGTGGAGGGTGCCCCTGGATGCTGGGGGGTGGGGGTGCAGGGAGACATGAGTTGGACATGAGTGGGGGCCTGATGGAGGGTGCCCTACACTGCTGGTGGTGGGGGTGGTGGAAGACATGAGTGGGGGCCTGGCGGAGGGTGCCCCTGCACTGCTCGGGGGTGGGGGTGGTGGGAGACATGAGTAGGGGCCTGATGGAGGCTGCCCCTGGATGCTGGGGGGTGGGGGTGGTGGGAGACATGAGAGGGGGCCTGGTGAAAGGTGCCCCTGGATGCTGGTGGGTGGGGGTGCTGGGGGATATGAGTGGGGGCCTAGTGGAGGGTGCCCCTGGATGCTGGGGGTTGGGGGTGCAGGGAGACATGAGTTGGACATGAGTGGGGGCCTGATGGAGGCTGCCCCTGGATGATGATGGTTGGGGGTGCTGGGGGACATGAGTGGGGGCCTGGTGGAGGGTGCCCCTGGATGCTGGGGGGCGGGGGTGGTGGGAGACATGAGTGGGGGCCTGGTAGAGGGTGCCACTGCTCTGCTGGGGGGTGGGGGTGATGGGAGACATGAGTGGGGGCCTGGTGGAGGCTGCCTCTGCACTGCTGGGGTTGGGGGTGGTGGGAGACATGAGTGGGGGACTGGTGGAGGGTGCCCCTGCACTGCTGGGGGGTGGGGGTGGTGGGAGACATGAGTGGGGGCATGGTGGAGGGTGCCCCTGCACTGCTGGGGGGTGGGGGTGATGGGAGACATGAGTGGGGGCCTGGTGGAGGCTGCCCCTGCACTGCTGGGTGGTGGGGGTGGTGGGAGACATGAGTGGGGTCCTGGTGGAGGGTGCCCTGCACTGCTGGGGGGTGGGGGTGGTGGGAGACATGAGTGGGGGCCTGATGGAGGGTGCCCCTGCACTGCTGGGGGGTGGGGGTGGTGGGAGACATGAGTGGGGGCCTGATGGAGGCTGCCCCTGGATGCTGGTGGGTGGGGGTGCTGGGGGACATGAGTGGGGGCCTGGTGGAGGGTGCCCCTGGATGCTGGGGGGTGGGGGTGCAGGGAGACATGAGTTGGACATGAGTGGGGGCCTGGTGGAGGGTGCCCTACACTGCTGGGGGGTGGGGGTGGTGGGAGACCTGAGTGGGGGCCTGGTGGAGGGTGCCCCTGCACTGCTCGGGGGTGGGGGTGGTGGGAGACATGAGTGGGGGCCTGGTGGAGGGTGCCCCTGCACTGCTGGGGGGTGGGGTGGTGGGAGACATGAGTGGGGGCCTGGTGGAGGGTGCCCCTGGTTGCTGGGGGGTGGGGGTGCAGGGAGACATGAGTTGGACATGAGTGGGGGCCTGGTGGAGGGTGCCCTACACTGCTGGGGGTGTAGGTGGTGGGAGACATGTGTGGGGGCATGGTGGAGGGTGCCCCTGCACTGCTCGGGGGTGGGGGTGGTGGGAGACATGAGTGGGGGCCTGGTGAAAGGTGCCCCTGGATGCTGGTGGGTGGGGGTGCTGGGGGACATGAGTGGGGGCCTAGTGGAGGGTGCCCCTGGATGCTGGGGGTTGGGGGTGCAGGGAGACATGAGTTGGACATGAGTGGGGGCCTGGTGGAGGCTGCCTCTGCACTGCTGGGGTTGGGGGTGGTGGGAGACATGAGTGGGGGACTGGTGGAGGGTGCCCCTGCACTGCTGGGGGGTGGGGGTGGTGGGAGACATGAGTGGGGGCATGGTGGAGGGTGCCCCTGCACTGCTGGGGGGTGGGGGTGATGGGAGACATGAGTGGGGGCCTGGTGGAGGCTGCCCCTGCACTGCTGGGTGGTGGGGGTGGTGGGAGACATGAGTGGGGTCCTGGTGGAGGGTGCCCTGCACTGCTGGGGGGTGGGGTGGTGGGAGACATGAGTGGGGGCCTGATGGAGGGTGCCCCTGCACTGCTGGGGGTTAGGGGTGGTGGGAGACATGAGTGGGGGCCTGATGGAGGCTGCCCCTGGATGCTGGTGGGTGGGGGTGCTGGGGGACATGAGTGGGGGCCTGGTGGAGGGTGCCCCTGGATGCTGGGGGGTGGGGGTGCAGGGAGACATGAGTTGTACATGAGTGGGGGCCTGGTGGAGGGTGCCCTACACTGCTGGGGGGTGGGGGTGGTGGGAGACATGAGTGGGGTCCTGGTGGAGGGTGCCCCTGCACTGCTCGGGGGTGGGGGTGGTGGGAGACATGAGTGGGGGCCTGGTGGAGGGTGCCCCTGCACTGCTGGGGGTGGGGTGGTGGGAGACATGAGTTGGGGCCTGGTGGAGGGTGCCCCTGGATGCTGGGGGGTGGGGGTGCAGGGAGACATGAGTTGGACATGAGTGGGGGCCTGGTGGAGGGTGCCCTACACTGCTGGGGGTGGGGGTGGTGGGAGACATGAGTGGGGGCCTGGTGGAGGGTGTCCCTGCACTGCTCGGGGGTGGGGGTGGTGGGAGACATGAGTGGGGGCCTGATGGAGGCTCCCCCTGGATGCTGGGGGGTGGGGGTGGTGGGAGACATAAGTGGGGGACTGGTGAAAGGTGCCCCTGGATGCTGGTGGGTGGGGGTGCTGGAGGACATGAGTGGGGGCCTGGTGGAGGGTGCCCCTGGATGCTGGGGGTTGGGGGTGCAGGGAGACATGAGTTGGACATGAGTGGGGGCCTGGTGGAGGGTGCCCTGCACTGCTGGGGGGTGGGGGTGATGGGAGACATGAGTGGGGGCCTGGTGGAGGGTGCCCCTGGATGCTGGGGGGTGGGGGTGGTGGGAGACATGAGTAGGGGCCTGATGGAGGCTGCCCCTGGATGCTGGTTGGTGGGGGTGCTGGGGGACATGAGTGGGGGCCTGGTGGAGGCTGCCCCTGGATGCTGGGGGTGGGGGTGGTGGGAGACATGAGTGGGGGCCTGGTGGAGGGTGCCCCTGCACTGCTGGTGGGTGGGGGTGATGGGAGACATGAGTGGGGGCCTGGTGGAGGCTGCCTCTGCACTGCTGGGTTTGGGGGTGGTGGGAGACATGAGTGGGGGCCTGGTGGAGGCTGCCCCTGCACTGCTGGGGGGTGGGGGTGATGGGAGACATGAGTGGGGGTCTGGTGGAGGGTGCCCTGGATGCTGGGGGGTGGAGGTGCAGGGAGACATGAGTTGGACATGAGTGGGAGCCTGGTGGAGGGTGCCCTGCACTGCTGGGGGGTGGGGGTGGTGGGAGACATGAGTGGGGGCCTGGTGGAGGGTGTCCCTGCACTGCTGGGGGGTGGGGTGGTAGGAGACATGAGTTGGACATGAATGGGGGCCTGGTGGAGGGTGCCCCTGGATGCTGGGGTGTGGGGGTGGTGGGAGACATGAGTGGGGGCCTGATGGAGGCTGCCCCTGGATGCTGGTGGGTGGGGGTGCTGGGAGACATGAGTGGGGGGCCTAGTGGAGGCTGCCCCTGGATGCTGGGGGGTGGGGGTGGTGGGAGACATGAGTGGGGGCCTGGTGGAGGGTGTCCGTGCACTGCTGAGGGATGGGGGTGATGGGAGACATGAGTGGGGGCCTGGTGGAGGGTGCCCCTGGATGCTGGGGTGTGGGGGTGCAGGGAGACATGAGTTGGACATTAGTTGGGGCCTGGTGGAGGGTGCCCTACACAGCTGGCGGGTGGGGGTGGTGGGAGACATGAGTGGGGGCATGGTGGAGGGTGCCCCTGCACTGCTCGGGGGTGGGGGTGGTGGGAGACATGAGTGGGGGCCTGATGGAGGCTGCCCCTGGATGCTGGGGAGTGGGGGTGGTGGTAGACATGAATGGGGGCCTGGTGGAGGGTGCCCCTGGATGCTGGTGGGTGTGGGTGCTGGGGGACATGAGTGGGGGCCTGGTGGAGGGTGCCCCTGGATGCTGGGGGTTGGGGGTGCAGGGAGACATGAGTTGGACATGAGTGGGGGCCTTGTGGAGGGTGCCTTGCACTGCTGGGGGGTGGGGGTGATGGGAGACATGAGTGGGGGCCTGGTGGAGGGTTCCCCTGGATGCTGGGGGGTGGGGGTGCAGGGAGACATGAGTTGGACATGAGTGGGGGCCTGGTGGAGGGTGCCCTGCACTGCTGGGGGGTGGGGGTGATGGGAGACATGAGTTGAACATGAGTGGGGGCCTGGTGGAGGGTGCCCCTGGATGCTGGGGGGTGGGGGTGGTGGGAGACATGAGTGGGGGCCAGGTGGAGGCTGCCCCTGGATGCTGGGCGGTGGGGGTGGTGGGAGACATGAGTGGGGGCCTGGTGGAGGGTGCCCCTGGATGCTGGTGGGTGGGGATGCTGGGGGACATGAGTGGGGGCCTGGTGGAGGGTGCCCCTGCACTGCTTGGGGATGGGGGTGATGGGAGACATCACTGGGGGCCTGGTGGAGGGTGCCCCTGGATGCTGGGGGGTGGGGGTGGTGGGAGACATGAGTGGGGGCCTGGTGGAGGATGCCCCTGCACTGCTGGGGGTGGGGGTGGTGGGAAACATGAGTGGGGGCCTGGTGGAGGGTGCCCCTGCACTGCTGGGGGGTGGGGGTGGTGGGAGACATGAGTGGGGGACTGGTGGAGGCTGCCCCTGCACTGCTGGGGGGTGGGGTGATGGGAGACATGAGTGGGGGCCTGGAATAGGGTGCCCCTGGATGCTGGGGGTGGGGGTGCAGGGAGACATGAGTTGGAAATGAGTGGGGGCCTGGTGGAGGGTGCCCTGCAATGCTGGGGGGTGGGGTGGTGGGAGACATGAGTGGGGGCCTGGTGGAGTGTGCCCCTGCACTGCTGGGGGGTGGGGGTGGTGGAAGACATGAGTGGGGGCCTGATGGAGGCTGCCCCTGGATGCTGGTGGGTGGGGGTGCTGGGGGACATGAGTGGGGGCCTGGTGGAGGGTGCCCCTGGATGCTGGGGGGTGGGGGTGCAGGGAGACATGAGTTGGACATGAGTGGGGGCCTGGTGGAGGGTGCCCTGCACTGCTGGGGGGTGGGGGTGATGGGAGACATGAGTGGGGGCCTGATGGAGGCTGCCCCTGGATGCTGATGGGTGGGGGTGCTGGGGGACATGAGTGGGGGCCTGGTGGAGGGTGCCTCTGGATGCTGGGGGGTGGGGGTGATGGGAGACATGAGTGGGGTCCTGGTGGAGGCTGCCCCTGCACTGCTGGGGGGTGGGGGTGGTGGGAGACATGAGTGGGGGCCTGGTGGAGGCTGCCCATGCACTGCTGGGGGGTGGGGGTGATGGGAGACATGAGTGGGGGCCTGGTGGAGGCTGCCCCTGCACTGCTGGGTGGTGGGAGACATGAGTGGGGGCCTGGTGGATGGTGCCCTGCACTGCTTGGGGGTGGTGGTGGTTTTAGACATGAGTGGGGGCCTGGTGGAGGGTGCCCCTGCACTGCTGGGGGGTGGGGGTGATGGGAGACATGAGTGGGGGCATGGTGGAGGCTACCCCTGCACTGCTGGGTGGTGGGGGTTGTGGGAGACATGAGTGGGGGCCTGGTGGAGGGTGCCCTGCACTGCTGGGGGGTGGGGGTGCAGGGAGACATGAGTTGGACATGAGTGGGGGCCTGGTGGAGGGTGCCCTACACTGCTGGGGGGTGGGGGTGGTGGGAGACATGAGTGTGGGCCTGGTGGAGGGTGCCCCTGCACTGCTCGGGGGGGGTGGTGGGAGACATGAGTGGGGGCCTGATGGAGGCTGCCCCTGGATGCTGGGCAGTGGGGGTGGTGGGAGACATGAGTGGGGGCCTGGTGGAGGGTGCCCCTGGATGCTGGTGGGTGGGGGTGCTGGGGGACATGCGTGGGGGCCTGGTGGAGGGTGCCCCTGGATGCTGGGGGTTGGGGGTGCAGGGAGACATGAGTTGGACATGAGTGGGGGCCTGGTGGAGGGTGCCCTGCACTGCTGGGGGGTGGAGGTGATGGGAGACATGAGTGGGGGCCTGGTGGATGGTGCCCCTGAATGCTGGGGGGTGGGGGTGCAGGGAGACATGAGTTGGACATGAGTAGGGGCCTGGTGGAGGGTGCCCTGCACTGCTGGGGGGTGGGGGTGATGGGAGACATGAGTGGGGCCTGGTGGAGGGTGCCCCTGGATGCTGGGGGGGTGGGGTGATGGGAGACATGAGTTGGACATGAGTGGGGGCCTGGTGGAGGGTGCCTCTGGATGCTGAGGGGTTGGGGTGGTGGGAGACATGAGTGGGGGCCTGATGGAGGCTGCCCCTGGATGCTGGGGGGTGGGGGTGGTGGGAGACATGAGTGGGGGCCTGGTGGAGGGTGCCCCTGCACTGCTGGGGGTGGTAGTGGTGGGAGACATGAGTGGGGGCCTGATGGAGGCTGCCCCTGGATGATGATGGTTGGGGGTGCTCAGGGACATGAGTGGGGGCCTGGTGAAGGGTGCCCCTGGATGCTGGGGTGCGGGGGTGGTGGGAGACATGAGTGGGGGCCTGGTAGAGGGTGCCACTGCTCTGCTGGGGGGTGGGGGTGATGGGAGACATGAGTGGGGGCCTAGTGGAGGCTGCCTCTGCACTGCTGGGGTTGGAGGTGGTGGGAGACATGAGTGGGGGCCTGGTGGAGGCTGCCCCTGCACTGCTGGGGGGTGGGGTGGTGGGAGACATGAGTGGGGGCCTGGTGGAGGGTGCCCCTGCACTGCTGGGGGATGGGGGTGATGGGAGACATGAGTGGGGGCCTGGTGGAGGCTGCCCCTGCACTGCTGGGTGGTGGGGGTGGTGGGAGACATGAGTGGGGTCCTGGTGGAGGGTGCCCTGCACTGCTGGGGGGTGGGGGTGGTAGGAGATATGAGTGGGGGCCTGGTGGAGGGTGCCCCTGCACTGCTGGGGGGTGGGGGTGGTGGGAGACATGAGTGGGGGCCTGATGGAGGCTGCCCCTGGATGCTGGTGGGTGGGGGTGCTGGGGGACATGAGTGGGGGCCTGGTGGAGGGTGCCCCTGGATGCTGGGGGGTGGGGGTGCAGGGAGACATGAGTTGGACATGAGTGGGGGCCTGGTGGAGGGTGCCCTACACTGCTGGGGGTGGGGGTGGTGGGAGACATGAGTGGGGGCCTGGTGGAGGGTGCCCCTGCACTGCTCAGGTGTGGGGGTGGTGGGAGACATGAGTGGGGGCCTGGTGGAGGGTGCCCCTGCACTGCTGGGGGGTGGGGTGGTGGGAGACATGAGTGGGGGCCTGGTGGAGGGTGCCCCTGGATGCTGGGGGGTGGGGGTGCAGGGAGACATGAGTTGGACATGAGTGGGGGCCTGGTGGAGGGTGCCCTACACTGCTGGTGGTGGGGGTGGTGGAAGACATGAGTGGGGGCCTGGCGGAGGGTGCCCCTGCACTGCTCGGGGGTGGGGGTGGTGGGAGACATGAGTAGGGGCCTGATGGAGGCTGCCCCTGGATGCTGGGGGGTGGGGGTGGTGGGAGACATGAGAGGGGGCCTGGTGAAAGGTGCCCCTGGATGCTGGTGGGTGGGGGTGCTGGGGGATATGAGTGGGGGCCTAGTGGAGGGTGCCCCTGGATGCTGGGGGTTGGGGGTGCAGGGAGACATGAGTTGGACATGAGTGGGGGCCTGATGGAGGCTGCCCCTGGATGATGATGGTTGGGGGTGCTGGGGGACATGAGTGGGGGCCTGGTGGAGGGTGCCCCTGGATGCTGGGGGGCGGGGGTGGTGGGAGACATGAGTGGGGGCCTGGTAGAGGGTGCCACTGCTCTGCTGGGGGTGGGGGTGATGGGAGACATGAGTGGGGGCCTGGTGGAGGCTGCCTCTGCACTGCTGGGGTTGGGGGTGGTGGGAGACATGAGTGGGGGACTGGTGGAGGGTGCCCCTGCACTGCTGGGGGGTGGGGGTGGTGGGAGACATGAGTGGGGGCATGGTGGAGGGTGCCCCTGCACTGCTGGGGGGTGGGGGTGATGGGAGACATGAGTGGGGGCCTGGTGGAGGCTGCCCCTGCACTGCTGGGTGGTGGGGGTGGTGGGAGACATGAGTGGGGTCCTGGTGGAGGGTGCCCTGCACTGCTGGGGGGTGGGGGTGGTGGGAGACATGAGTGGGGGCCTGATGGAGGGTGCCCCTGCACTGCTGGGGGGTGGGGGTGGTGGGAGACATGAGTGGGGGCCTGATGGAGGCTGCCCCTGGATGCTGGTGGGTGGGGGTGCTGGGGGACATGAGTGGGGGCCTGGTGGAGGGTGCCCCTGGATGCTGGGGGGTGGGGGTGCAGGGAGACATGAGTTGGACATGAGTGGGGGCCTGGTGGAGGGTGCCCTACACTGCTGGGGGGTGGGGGTGGTGGGAGACCTGAGTGGGGGCCTGGTGGAGGGTGCCCCTGCACTGCTCGGGGGTGGGGGTGGTGGGAGACATGAGTGGGGGCCTGGTGGAGGGTGCCCCTGCACTGCTGGGGGGTGGGGTGGTGGGAGACATGAGTGGGGGCCTGGTGGAGGGTGCCCCTGGTTGCTGGGGGGTGGGGGTGCAGGGAGACATGAGTTGGACATGAGTGGGGGCCTGGTGGAGGGTGCCCTACACTGCTGGGGGTGTAGGTGGTGGGAGACATGTGTGGGGGCATGGTGGAGGGTGCCCCTGCACTGCTCGGGGGTGGGGGTGGTGGGAGACATGAGTGGGGGCCTGGTGAAAGGTGCCCCTGGATGCTGGTGGGTGGGGGTGCTGGGGGACATGAGTGGGGGCCTAGTGGAGGGTGCCCCTGGATGCTGGGGGTTGGGGGTGCAGGGAGACATGAGTTGGACATGAGTGGGGGCCTGGTGGAGGGTGCCCTCCACTGCTGGGGGGTGGGGGTGGTGGGAGACATGAGTGGGGGCCTGGTGGAGGGTGCCCCTGCACTGCTGGGGGGTCGTAGTGGTGGGAGACATGAGTGGGGGCCTGATGGAGGCTGCCCCTGGATGATGATGGTTGGGGGTGCTGGGGGACATGAGTGGGGGCCTGGTGGAGGGTGCCCCTGGATGCTGGGGGGCAGGGGTGGTGGGAGACATGAGTGGGGGCCTGGTAGAGGGTGCCACTGCTCTGCTGGGGGGTGGGGGTGATGGGAGACATGAGTGGGGGCCTGGTGGAGGCTGCCTCTGCACTGCTGGGGTTGGGGGTGGTGGGAGACATGAGTGGGGGACTGGTGGAGGGTGCCCCTGCACTGCTGGGGGGTGGGGGTGGTGGGAGACATGAGTGGGGGCATGGTGGAGGGTGCCCCTGAACTGCTGGGGGGTGGGGGTGATGGGAGACATGAGTGGGGGCCTGGTGGAGGCTGCCCCTGCACTGCTGGGTGGTGGGGGTGGTGGGAGACATGAGTGGGGTCCTGGTGGAGGGTGCCCTGCACTGCTGGGGGGTGGGGTGGTGGGAGACATGAGTGGGGGCCTGATGGAGGGTGCCCCTGCACTGCTGGGGGTTAGGGGTGGTGGGAGACATGAGTGGGGGCCTGATGGAGGCTGCCCCTGGATGCTGGTGGGTGGGGGTGCTGGGGGACATGAGTGGGGGCCTGGTGGAGGGTGCCCCTGGATGCTGGGGGGTGGGGGTGCAGGGAGACATGAGTTGTACATGAGTGGGGGCCTGGTGGAGGGTGCCCTACACTGCTGGGGGGTGGGGGTGGTGGGAGACATGAGTGGGGTCCTGGTGGAGGGTGCCCCTGCACTGCTCGGGGGTGGGGGTGGTGGGAGACATGAGTGGGGGCCTGGTGGAGGGTGCCCCTGCACTGCTGGGGGTGGGGTGGTGGGAGACATGAGTTGGGGCCTGGTGGAGGGTGCCCCTGGATGCTGGGGGGTGGGGGTGCAGGGAGACATGAGTTGGACATGAGTGGGGGCCTGGTGGAGGGTGCCCTACACTGCTGGGGGTGGGGGTGGTGGGAGACATGAGTGGGGGCCTGGTGGAGGGTGTCCCTGCACTGCTCGGGGGTGGGGGTGGTGGGAGACATGAGTGGGGGCCTGATGGAGGCTCCCCCTGGATGCTGGGGGGTGGGGGTGGTGGGAGACATAAGTGGGGGACTGGTGAAAGGTGCCCCTGGATGCTGGTGGGTGGGGGTGCTGGAGGACATGAGTGGGGGCCTGGTGGAGGGTGCCCCTGGATGCTGGGGGTTGGGGGTGCAGGGAGACATGAGTTGGACATGAGTGGGGGCCTGGTGGAGGGTGCCCTGCACTGCTGGGGGGTGGGGGTGATGGGAGACATGAGTGGGGGCCTGGTGGAGGGTGCCCCTGGATGCTGGGGGGTGGGGGTGGTGGGAGACATGAGTAGGGGCCTGATGGAGGCTGCCCCTGGATGCTGGTTGGTGGGGGTGCTGGGGGACATGAGTGGGGGCCTGGTGGAGGCTGCCCCTGGATGCTGGGGGGTGGGGGTGGTGGGAGACATGAGTGGGGGCCTGGTGGAGGGTGCCCCTGCACTGCTGGTGGGTGGGGGTGATGGGAGACATGAGTGGGGGCCTGGTGGAGGCTGCCTCTGCACTGCTGGGTTTGGGGGTGGTGGGAGACATGAGTGGGGGACTGGTGGAGTGTGCCCCTGCACTGCTGGGGGTGGGGGTGATGGGAGACATGAGTGGGGGCCTGGTGGAGGCTGCCCCTGCACTGCTGGGTGGTGGGGGTGGTGGGAGACATGAGTGGGGTCCTGGTGGAGGGTTCCCTGCACTGCTGGGGGGTGGGGTAGTGGAAGACATGAGTGGGGGCCTGATGGAGGCTGCCCCTGGATGCTGGTGGGTGATGGTGCTGGGGGACATGAGTGGGGGCCTGGTGGAGGGTGCCCCTGGATGCTGGGGGTGGGGGTGGTGGGAGACATGAGTGGGGGCCTGGTAGAGGGTGCCACTGCACTGATGGGGGGTGGAGGTGATGGGAGACATGAGTGGGGGCCTGGTGGAGGCTGCCCCTGCACTGCTGGGGGTGGGGGTGCTGGGAGACATGAGTGGGGGCCTGGTGGAGGCTGCCCCTGCACTGCTGGGTGGTGGGGGTGGTGGGAGACATGAGTGGGGGCCTTGTGGAGGGTGCCCTGCACTGCTGGGGGGTGGGGTAGTGGAAGACATGAGTGGGGGCCTGATGGAGGCTGCCCCTGGATGCTGGTGGGTGGGGGTGTTGGGGGACATGAGTGGGGGCCTGGTGGAGGGTGCCCCTGGATGCTGGGGGGTGGGGGTGCTGGGAGACATGAGTGGGGGCCTGGTGGAGGGTGCCCCTGGATACTGGGGGGTGGGGGTGCAGGGAGACATGAGTTGGACATGAGTGGGGGCCTGGTGGAGGCTGCCCCTGCACTGCTGGGGGGTGGGGGTGGTGGGAGACATGAGTGGGGGCCTGGTGGAGGCTGCCCCTGCACTGCTGGGGGGTGGGGGTGGCGGGACACATGAGTGGGGGCGTGGTGGAGGGTACCCCTGCACTGCTGGGGGGTGGGGATGATGGGAGACATGAGTGGGGGCCTGGTGGAGGCTGCCCCTGCACTGCTGGGGGGTGGGGCTGGTGGGAGACATGAGTGGGGGCCTGGTGGAGGCTGCCCCTGCACTGCTGGGTGGTGGGGGTGATGGGAGACATGAGTGGGGGTCTGGTGGAGGGTGCCCTGGATGCTGGGGGTTGGGGTGCAGGGAGACATGAGTTGGACATGAGTGGGAGCCTGGTGGAGGGTGCCCTGCACTGTTGGGGGGTGGGGGTGGTGGGAGACATGAGTGATGGCCTGGTGGAGGGTGCCCCTGCACTGCTGGGGGTGGTGGGAGACATGAGTTGGACATGAGTGGGGGCCTGGTGGAGGGTGCCCCTGGATGCTGGGGTGTGGGGGTGGTGGGAGACATGAGTGGGGGCCTGATGGAGGCTGCCCCTGGATGCTGGTGGGTGGGGGTGCTGGGAGACTTGAGTGGGGGGCCTAGTGAGGCTGCCCCTGGATGCTGGGGGGTGGGGGTGGTGGGAGACATGAGTGGGGGCCTGGTGGAGGGTGTCCCTGCACTGCTGGGGGGTGGGGGTGATGGGAGACATGAGTGGGGGCCTGGTGGAGGGTGCCCCTGGATGCTGGGGTGTGGGGGTGCAGGGAGACATGAGTTGGACATGAGTGGGGGCCTGGTGGAGGGTGCCCTACACTGCTGGCGGGTGGGGGTGGAGGGAGACATGAGTGGGGGCCTGGTGGAGGGTGCCCCTGCACTGCTCGGGGGTGGGGGTGGTGGGAGAAATGAGTGGGGGCCTGATGGAGGCTGCCCCTGGATGCTGGGGGGTGGGGGTGTTGGGAGACATGAATGGGGGCCTGGTGTAGGGTGCCCCTGGATGTTGGTGGGTGGTGGTGCTGGGGGACATGAGTGGGGGCCTGGTGGAGGGTGCCCCTGGATGCTGGGGGTTGGGGGTGCAGGGAGACATGAGTTGGACATGAGTGCGGGCCTGGTGGAGGGTGCCCTGCACTGCTGGGGGGTGCGGGTGATGGGAGACATCAGTGGGGGACTGGTGGAGGGTGCCCCTGGATGCTGGGGGGTGGGGGTGGAGGGAGACATGAGTTGGACATGAGTGGGGGCCTGGTGGAGGGTGCCCTGCACTGCTGTGGGGTGGGTGTGATGGGAGACATGAGTGGGGGCCTGGTGGAGGGTGCCCCTGGATGCTGGAGGGTGGGGGTGATGGGAGACATGAGTTGGACATGAGTGGGGGCCTGGTGGAGGGTGCCCCTGGATGCTGGGGGGTGGGGGTGGTGGGGGACATGAGTGGGGGCCTGGTGGAGGCTGCCCCTGGATGCTGGGGGGTGGGGGTGGTGGGAGACATGAGTGGGGGCCTGGTGGAGGGTGCCCCTGCACTGCTGGGGGGTGGGGGTGATGGGAGACATGAGAGGGGGCCTGGTGGAGGGTGCCCCTGGATGCTGGGGGTGGGGGTGCAGGGAGAAATGAGTTGGATATGAGTGGGGGCCTGGTGGAGGGTGCCTCTGGATGCTGGGGGTGGGGGTGCAGGGAGAAATGAGTTGGATATGGATGGGGGCCTGGTGGAGGGTGCCCTACACTGCAGGGGAGTGGGGGTGGTGGGAGACATGAGTGGGGGCCTGGTGGAGGGTGCCCCTGCACTGCTGGGGGGTGGTAGTGGTGGGAGACATGAGTGGGGGCCTGATGGAGGCTGCCCCTGGATGCTGATGGGTGGGGGTGCTGGGGGACATGAGTGGGGGCCTGGTGGAGGGTGCCCCTGGATGCTGGGGGGTGGGGGTGGTGGGAGACATGAGTGGGGGCCTGGTAGAGGGTGCCACTGCACTGCTGGGGGGTGGGGGTGATGGGAGACATGAGTGTTGGCCTGGTGGAGGCTGCCCCTGCACTGCTGGGGTGTGGGGGTAGTGGGAGACATGAGTGGGGGCCTGGTGGAGGCTGCCCATGCACTGCTGGGGGGTGGGGGTGGTGGGAGACATGGGTGGGGGCCTGGTGGAGGGTACCCCTACACTGCTGGGGGTTGGGGGTGATGGGAGACATGAGTGGGGGCCTGGTGGAGGCTGCCCCTGCACTGCTGGGTGGTGGGGGTGGTGGGAGACATGAGTGGGGGCCTGGTGGAGGGTGCCCTGCACTGCTTGGGGGTGGGTGTGCTTTTAGACATGAGTGGGGGCCTGGTGGAGGGTGCCCCTGCACTGCTGGGGGGTGGGGGTGATGGGAGACATGAGTGGGGGCCTGGTGGAGGCTGCCCCTGCACTGCTGGGTGGTGGGGGTGGTGGGAGACATGAGTGGGGGCCTGGTGGAGGGTGCCCTGCACTGCTGGGGGTGGTGGCTGTGGGAGACATGAGTGGGGGCCTGGTGGAGGGTGCCCTGCGCTGCTGGGGGGTGTGGGTGGTGGGAGACATGAGTGGGGGCCTGATGGAGGGTGCCCCTGCACTGCTGGGGGGTGGGGGTGGTGGGAGACATGAGTGGGGGCCTGATGGAGGCTGCCCCTGGATGCTGGTGGGTGGGGGTGCTGGGGGACATGAGTGGGGGCCTGGTGGAGGGTGCCCCTGGATGCTGGGGGGTGGGGGTGCAGGGAGACATGAGTTGGACATGAGTGGGGGCCTGGTGGAGGGTGCCCTACACTGCTGGGGGGTGGGGGTGGTGGGAGACATGAGTGGGGGCCTGGTGGAGGGTGCCCCTGCACTGCTCGGGGGTGGGGGTGGTGGGAGACATGAGTGGGGGCCTGGTGGAGGGTGCCCCTGCACTGCTGGGGGGTGGGGTGGTGGGAGACATGAGTGGGGGCCTGGTGGAGGGTGCCCCTGGATGCTGGGGGGTGGGGGTGCAGGGAGACATGAGTTGGACATGAGTGGGGGCCTGGTGGAGGGTGCCCTACACTGCTGGGGGTGTAGGTGGTGGGAGACATGTGTGGGGGCCTGGTGGAGGGTGCCCCTGCACTGCTCGGGGGTGGGGGTGGTGGGAGACATGAGTGGGGGCCTATTGAAAGGTGCCCCTGGATGCTGGTGGGTGGGGGTGCTGGGGGACATGAGTGGGGGCCTAGTGGAGGGTGCCCCTGGATGCTGGGGGTTGGGGGTGCAGGGAGACATGAGTTGGACATGAGTGGGGGCCTGGTGGAGGGTGCCCTCCACTGCTGGGGGGTGGGGGTGGTGGGAGGCATGAGTGGGGGCCTGGTGGAGGGTGCCCCTGCACTGCTGGGGGGTGGTAGTGGTGGGAGACATGAGTGGGGGCCTGATGGAGGCTGCCCCTGGATGATGATGGTTGGGGGTGCTGGGGGACATGAGTGGGGGCCTGGTGGAGGGTGCCCCTGGATGCTGGGGGGCGGGGGTGGTGGGAGACATGAGTGGGGGCCTGGTAGAGGGTGCCACTGCTCTGCTGGGGGGTGGGGGTGATGGGAGACATGAGTGGGGGCCTGGTGGAGGCTGCCTCTGCACTGCTGGGGTTGGGGGTGGTGGGAGACATGAGTGGGGGACTGGTGGAGGGTGCCCCTGCACTGCTGGGGGGTGGGGGTGGTGGGAGACATGAGTGGGGGCATGGTGGAGGGTGCCCCTGCACTGCTGGGGGGTGGGGGTGATGGGAGACATGAGTGGGGGCCTGGTGGAGGCTGCCCCTGCACTGCTGGGTGGTGGGGGTGGTGGGAGACATGAGTGGGGTCCTGGTGGAGGGTGCCCTGCACTGCTGGGGGTTGGGGTGGTGGGAGACATGAGTGGGGGCCTGATGGAGGGTGCCCCTGCACTGCTGGGGGTTTGGGGGTGGTGGGAGACATGAGTGGGGGCCTGATGGAGGCTGCCCCTGGATGCTGGTGGGTGGGGGTGCTGGGGGACATGAGTGGGGGCCTGGTGGAGGGTGCCCCTGGATGCTGGGGGGTGGGGGTGCAGGGAGACATGAGTTGTACATGAGTGGGGGCCTGGTGGAGGGTGCCCTACACTGCTGGGGGGTGGGGGTGGTGGGAGACATGAGTGGGGGCCTGGTGGAGGGTGCCCCTGCACTGCTCGGGGGTGGGGGTGGTGGGAGACATGAGTGGGGGCCTGGTGGAGGGTGCCCCTGCACTGCTGGGGGGTGGGGTGGTGGGAGACATGAGTTGGGGCCTGGTGGAGGGTGCCCCTGGATGCTGGGGGGTGGGGGTGCAGGGAGACATGAGTTGTACATGAGTGGGGGCCTGGTGGAGGGTGCCCTACACTGCTGGGGGTGGGGGTGGTGGGAGACATGAGTGGGGGCCTGGTGGAGGGTGTCCCTGCACTGCTCGGGGGTGGGGGTGGTGGGAGACATGAGTGGGGGCCTGATGGAGGCTCCCCCTGGATGCTGGGGGGTGGGGGTGGTGGGAGACATGAGTGGGGGCCTGGTGAAAGGTGCCCCTGGATGCTGGTGGGTGGGGGTGCTGGAGGACATGAGTGGGGGCCTGGTGGAGGGTGCCCCTGGATGCTGGGGGTTGGGGGTGCAGGGAGACATGAGTTGGACATGAGTGGGGGCCTGGTGGAGGGTGCCCTGCACTGCTGGGGGGTGGGGGTGATGGGAGACATGAGTGGGGGCCTGGTGGAGGGTGCCCCTGGATGCTGGGGGGTGGGGGTGGTGGGAGACATGAGTAGGGCCCTGATGGAGGCTGCCCCTGGATGCTGGTTGGTGGGGGTGCTGGGGGACATGAGTGGGGGCCTGGTGGAGGCTGCCCCTGGATGCTGGGGGGTGGGGGTGGTGGGAGACATGAGTGGGGGCCTGGTGGAGGGTGCCCCTGCACTGCTGGTGGGTGGGGGTGATGGGAGACATGAGAGGGGGCCTGGTGAAGGGTGTCCCAGGATGCTGGGGGGTGGGGGTGCAGGTAGAAATGAGTTGGATATGAGTGGGGGTCTGGTGGAGGGTGCCCTGCACTGCTGGGGGGTGGGGTGGTTTGAGACATAAGTGGGGGCCTGGTGGAGGGTGCCCCTGCACTGCTGGGGGTGGTAGTGGTGGGAGACATGAGTGGGGGCCTGATGGAGGCTGCCCCTGGATGCTGGTGGGTGATGGTGCTGGGGGACATGAGTGGGGGCCTGGTGGAGGGTGCCCCTGGATGCTGGGGGGTGGGGGTGGTGGGAGACATGAGTGGGGGCCTGGTAGAGGGTGCCACTGCACTGATGGGGGGTGGAGGTGATGGGAGACATGAGTGGGGGCCTGGTGGAGGCTGCCCCTGCACTGCTGGGGGTGGGGGTGCTGGGAAACATGAGTGGGGGCCTGGTGGAGGCTGCCCCTGCACTGCTGGGTGGTGGGGGTGGTGGGAGACATGAGTGGGGGCCTTGTGGAGGGTGCCCTGCACTGCTGGGGGGTGGGGTAGTGGAAGACATGAGTGGGGGCCTGATGGAGGCTGCCCCTGGATGCTGGTGGGTGGGGGTGTTGGGGGACATGAGTGGGGGCCTGGTGGAGGGTGCCCCTGGATGCTGGGGGGTGGGGGTGCTGGGAGACATGAGTGGGGGCCTGGTGGAGGGTGCCCCTGGATACTGCGGGGTGGGGGTGCAGGGAGACATGAGTTGGACATGAGTGGGGGCCTGGTGGAGGCTGCCCCTGCACTGCTGGGGGGTGGGGGTGGTGGGAGACATGAGTGGGGGCCTGGTGGAGGCTGCCCCTGCACTGCTGGGGGGTGGGGGTGGTGGGACACATGAGTGGGGGCGTGGTGGAGGGTACCCCTGCATTGCTGGGGGGTGGGGATGATGGGAGACATGAGTGGGGGCCTGGTGGAGGCTGCCCCTGCACTGCTGGGGGGTGGGGCTGGTGGGAGACATGAGTGGGGGCCTGGTGGAGGCTGCCCCTGCACTGCTGGGTGGTGGGGGTGATGGGAGACATGAGTGGGGGTCTGGTGGAGGGTGCCCTGGATGCTGGGGGTTGGGGTGCAGGGAGACATGAGTTGGACATGAGTGGGAGCCTGGTGGAGGGTGCCCCTGCACTGCTGGGGGGTGGGGTGGTGGGAGACATGAGTGGGGGCCTGATGGAGGCTGCCCCTGGATGCTGGGGGGTGGTGGTGCTGGGAGACATGAGTGGGGGCCTGGTGGAGGGTGCCCCTGGATGCTGGGGGTGGTGGTGCTGGGAGACATGAGTGGGGGCCTGGTGGAGAGTGCCCCTACACTGCTGGGGGGTGGGGGTGATGGGAGACATGAGTGGGGGCCTGGTGGAGGCTGCCCCTGCACTGCTGGGTGGTGGGGGTGGTGGGAGACATGAGTGGAGGCCTGGTGGAGGGTGCCCTGCACTGCTTGGGGGTGGGTGTGGTTTTAGACATGAGTGGGGGCCTGGTGGAGGGTGCCCCTGCACTGCTGAGGGGTGGGGGTGATGGGAGACATGAGTGGGGGCCTGGTGGAGGCTGCCCCTGCACTGCTGGGTGGTGGGGGTGGTGGGAGACATGAGTGGGGGCCTGGTGGAGGGTGCCCTGCACTGCTGGGGGGTGGGGGTTGTGGAGACATGAGTGGGGGCCTGGTGGAGGGTGCCCCTGCACTGCTGGGGGGTGGGGGTGGTGGGAGACATGAGTGGGGGCCTGATGGAGGCTGCCCCTGGATGCTGGGGGTGGTGGTGCTGGGAGACATGAGTGGGGGCCTGGTGGAGGGTGCCCCTGGATGCTGGGGGGTGGTGGTGCTGGGAGACATGAGTGGGGGCCTGGTGGAGGGTGCCCCTGGATACTGGGGGGTGGGGGTGCAGGGAGACATGAGTTGGTCATGAGTGGGGGTGTGGTGGAGGGTGCCCTACACTGCTGGGGGGTGGGGGTGGTGGGACACATGAGTGGGGGCCTGGTGGAGGGTGCCCCTGCACTGCTGGGGGTGGTAGTGGTGGGAAACATGAGTGGGGGCCTGATGGAGGCTGCCCCTGGATGCTGATGGGTGGGGGAGCTGGGGGACATGAGTGGGGGCCTGGTGGAGGGTGCCCCTGGATGCTGGGGGTGGGGGTGGTGGGAGACATGAGTGGGGGCCTGGTAGAGGGTGCCACTGCTCTGCTGGGGGGTGGGGGTGATGGGAGACATGAGTGGGGGCCTGGTGGAGGCTGCCTCTGCACTGCTGGGGTTGGGGGTGGTGGGAGACATGAGTGGGGGACTGGTGGAGGGTGCCCCTGCACTGCTGGGGGGTGGGGGTGGTGGGAGACATGAGTGGGGGCATGGTGGAGGGTGCCCCTGCACTGCTGGGGGGTGGGGGTGATGGGAGACATGAGTGGGGGCCTGGTGGAGGCTGCCCCTGCACTGCTGGGTGGTGGGGGTGGTGGGAGACATGAGTGGGGTCCTGGTGGAGGGTGCCCTGCACTGCTGGGGGGTGGGGTGGTGGGAGACATGAGTGGGGGCCTGATGGAGGGTGCCCCTGCACTGCTGGGGGTTGGGGGTGGTGGGAGACATGAGTGGGGGCCTGATGGAGGCTGCCCCTGGATGCTGGTGGGTGGGGGTGCTGGGGGACATGAGTGGGGGCCTGGTGGAGGGTGCCCCTGGATGCTGGGGGGTGGGGGTGCAGGGAGACATGAGTTGTACATGAGTGGGGGCCTGGTGGAGGGTGCCCTACACTGCTGGGGGGTGGGGGTGGTGGGAGACATGAGTGGGGGCCTGGTGGAGGGTGCCCCTGCACTGCTCGGGGGTGGGGGTGGTGGGAGACATGAGTGGGGGCCTGGTGGAGGGTGCCCCTGCACTGCTGGGGGGTGGGGTGGTGGGAGACATGAGTTGGGGCCTGGTGGAGGGTGCCCCTAGATGCTGGGGGGTGGGGGTGCAGGGAGACATGAGTTGGACATGAGTGGGGGCCTGGTGGAGGGTGCCCTACACTGCTGGGGGTGGGGGTGGTGGGAGACATGAGTGGGGGCCTGGTGGAGGGTGTCCCTGCACTGCTCGGGGTGGGGGTGGTGGGAGACATGAGTGGGGGCCTGATGGAGGCTCCCCCTGGATGCTGGGGGGTGGGGGTGGTGGGAGACATGAGTGGGGGCCTGGTGAAAGGTGCCCCTGGATGCTGGTGGGTGGGGGTGCTGGAGGACATGAGTGTGGGCCTGGTGGAGGGTGCCCCTGGATGCTGGGGGTTGGGGGTGCAGGGAGACATGAGTTGGACATGAGTGGGGGCCTGGTGGAGGGTGCCCTGCACTGCTGGGGGGTGGGGGTGATGGGAGACATGAGTGGGGGCCTGGTGGAGGGTGCCCCTGGATGCTGGGGGGTGGGGGTGGTGGGAGACATGAGTAGGGCCCTGATGGAGGCTGCCCCTGGATGCTGGTTGGTGGGGGTGCTGGGGGACATGAGTGGGGGCCTGGTGGAGGCTGCCCCTGGATGCTGGGGGTGGGGGTGGTGGGAGACATGAGTGGGGGCCTGGTGGAGGGTGCCCCTGCACTGCTGGTGGGTGGGGGTGATGGGAGACATGAGAGGGGGCCTGGTGAAGGGTGTCCCAGGATGCTGGGGGGTGGGGGTGCAGGTAGAAATGAGTTGGATATGAGTGGGGGTCTGGTGGAGGGTGCCCTGCACTGCTGGGGGGTGGGGTGGTTTGAGACATAAGTGGGGGCCTGGTGGAGGGTGCCCCTGCACTGCTGGGGGTGGTAGTGGTGGGAGACATGAGTGGGGGCCTGATGGAGGCTGCCCCTGGATGCTGGTGGGTGATGGTGCTGGGGGACATGAGTGGGGGCCTGGTGGAGGGTGCCCCTGGATGCTGGGGGGTGGGGGTGGTGGGAGACATGAGTGGGGGCCTGGTAGAGGGTGCCACTGCACTGATGGGGGGTGGAGGTGATGGGAGACATGAGTGGGGGCCTGGTGGAGGCTGCCCCTGCACTGCTGGGGGTGGGGGTGCTGGGAAACATGAGTGGGGGCCTGGTGGAGGCTGCCCCTGCACTGCTGGGTGGTGGGGGTGGTGGGAGACATGAGTGGGGGCCTTGTGGAGGGTGCCCTGCACTGCTGGGGGGTGGGGTAGTGGAAGACATGAGTGGGGGCCTGATGGAGGCTGCCCCTGGATGCTGGTGGGTGGGGGTGTTGGGGGACATGAGTGGGGGCCTGGAGGAGGGTGCCCCTGGATGCTGGGGGGTGGGGGTGCTGGGAGACATGAGTGGGGGCCTGGTGGAGGGTGCCCCTGGATGCTGGTGGGTGGGGGTGCTGGGGGACATGCGTGGGGGCCTGGTGGAGGGTGCCCCTGGATGCTGGGGGTTGGGGGTGCAGGGAGACATGAGTTGGACATGAGTGGGGGCCTGGTGGAGGGTGCCCTGCACTGCTGGGGGGTGGAGGTGATGGGAGACATGAGTGGGGGCCTGGTGGATGGTGCCCCTGAATGCTGGGGGGTGGGGGTGCAGGGAGACATGAGTTGGACATGAGTAGGGGCCTGGTGGAGGGTGCCCTGCACTGCTGGGGGGTGGGGGTGATGGGAGACATGAGTGGGGCCTGGTGGAGGGTGCCCCTGGATGCTGGGGGGGTGGGGTGATGGGAGACATGAGTTGGACATGAGTGGGGGCCTGGTGGAGGGTGCCTCTGGATGCTGAGGGGTTGGGGTGGTGGGAGACATGAGTGGGGGCCTGATGGAGGCTGCCCCTGGATGCTGGGGGGTGGGGGTGGTGGGAGACATGAGTGGGGGCCTGGTGGAGGGTGCCCCTGCACTGCTGGGGGTGGTAGTGGTGGGAGACATGAGTGGGGGCCTGATGGAGGCTGCCCCTGGATGATGATGGTTGGGGGTGCTCAGGGACATGAGTGGGGGCCTGGTGAAGGGTGCCCCTGGATGCTGGGGTGCGGGGGTGGTGGGAGACATGAGTGGGGGCCTGGTAGAGGGTGCCACTGCTCTGCTGGGGGGTGGGGGTGATGGGAGACATGAGTGGGGGCCTAGTGGAGGCTGCCTCTGCACTGCTGGGGTTGGAGGTGGTGGGAGACATGAGTGGGGGCCTGGTGGAGGCTGCCCCTGCACTGCTGGGGGGTGGGGTGGTGGGAGACATGAGTGGGGGCCTGGTGGAGGGTGCCCCTGCACTGCTGGGGGATGGGGGTGATGGGAGACATGAGTGGGGGCCTGGTGGAGGCTGCCCCTGCACTGCTGGGTGGTGGGGGTGGTGGGAGACATGAGTGGGGTCCTGGTGGAGGGTGCCCTGCACTGCTGGGGGGTGGGGGTGGTAGGAGATATGAGTGGGGGCCTGGTGGAGGGTGCCCCTGCACTGCTGGGGGGTGGGGGTGGTGGGAGACATGAGTGGGGGCCTGATGGAGGCTGCCCCTGGATGCTGGTGGGTGGGGGTGCTGGGGGACATGAGTGGGGGCCTGGTGGAGGGTGCCCCTGGATGCTGGGGGGTGGGGGTGCAGGGAGACATGAGTTGGACATGAGTGGGGGCCTGGTGGAGGGTGCCCTACACTGCTGGGGGTGGGGGTGGTGGGAGACATGAGTGGGGGCCTGGTGGAGGGTGCCCCTGCACTGCTCAGGTGTGGGGGTGGTGGGAGACATGAGTGGGGGCCTGGTGGAGGGTGCCCCTGCACTGCTGGGGGGTGGGGTGGTGGGAGACATGAGTGGGGGCCTGGTGGAGGGTGCCCCTGGATGCTGGGGGGTGGGGGTGCAGGGAGACATGAGTTGGACATGAGTGGGGGCCTGGTGGAGGGTGCCCTACACTGCTGGTGGTGGGGGTGGTGGAAGACATGAGTGGGGGCCTGGCGGAGGGTGCCCCTGCACTGCTCGGGGGTGGGGGTGGTGGGAGACATGAGTAGGGGCCTGATGGAGGCTGCCCCTGGATGCTGGGGGGTGGGGGTGGTGGGAGACATGAGAGGGGGCCTGGTGAAAGGTGCCCCTGGATGCTGGTGGGTGGGGGTGCTGGGGGATATGAGTGGGGGCCTAGTGGAGGGTGCCCCTGGATGCTGGGGGTTGGGGGTGCAGGGAGACATGAGTTGGACATGAGTGGGGGCCTGATGGAGGCTGCCCCTGGATGATGATGGTTGGGGGTGCTGGGGGACATGAGTGGGGGCCTGGTGGAGGGTGCCCCTGGATGCTGGGGGGCGGGGGTGGTGGGAGACATGAGTGGGGGCCTGGTAGAGGGTGCCACTGCTCTGCTGGGGGGTGGGGGTGATGGGAGACATGAGTGGGGGCCTGGTGGAGGCTGCCTCTGCACTGCTGGGGTTGGGGGTGGTGGGAGACATGAGTGGGGGACTGGTGGAGGGTGCCCCTGCACTGCTGGGGGGTGGGGGTGGTGGGAGACATGAGTGGGGGCATGGTGGAGGGTGCCCCTGCACTGCTGGGGGGTGGGGGTGATGGGAGACATGAGTGGGGGCCTGGTGGAGGCTGCCCCTGCACTGCTGGGTGGTGGGGGTGGTGGGAGACATGAGTGGGGTCCTGGTGGAGGGTGCCCTGCACTGCTGGGGGGTGGGGGTGGTGGGAGACATGAGTGGGGGCCTGATGGAGGGTGCCCCTGCACTGCTGGGGGGTGGGGGTGGTGGGAGACATGAGTGGGGGCCTGATGGAGGCTGCCCCTGGATGCTGGTGGGTGGGGGTGCTGGGGGACATGAGTGGGGGCCTGGTGGAGGGTGCCCCTGGATGCTGGGGGGTGGGGGTGCAGGGAGACATGAGTTGGACATGAGTGGGGGCCTGGTGGAGGGTGCCCTACACTGCTGGGGGGTGGGGGTGGTGGGAGACCTGAGTGGGGGCCTGGTGGAGGGTGCCCCTGCACTGCTCGGGGGTGGGGGTGGTGGGAGACATGAGTGGGGGCCTGGTGGAGGGTGCCCCTGCACTGCTGGGGGGTGGGGTGGTGGGAGACATGAGTGGGGGCCTGGTGGAGGGTGCCCCTGGTTGCTGGGGGGTGGGGGTGCAGGGAGACATGAGTTGGACATGAGTGGGGGCCTGGTGGAGGGTGCCCTACACTGCTGGGGGTGTAGGTGGTGGGAGACATGTGTGGGGGCATGGTGGAGGGTGCCCCTGCACTGCTCGGGGGTGGGGGTGGTGGGAGACATGAGTGGGGGCCTGGTGAAAGGTGCCCCTGGATGCTGGTGGGTGGGGGTGCTGGGGGACATGAGTGGGGGCCTAGTGGAGGGTGCCCCTGGATGCTGGGGGTTGGGGGTGCAGGGAGACATGAGTTGGACATGAGTGGGGGCCTGGTGGAGGGTGCCCTCCACTGCTGGGGGGTGGGGGTGGTGGGAGACATGAGTGGGGGCCTGGTGGAGGGTGCCCCTGCACTGCTGGGGGGTCGTAGTGGTGGGAGACATGAGTGGGGGCCTGATGGAGGCTGCCCCTGGATGATGATGGTTGGGGGTGCTGGGGGACATGAGTGGGGGCCTGGTGGAGGGTGCCCCTGGATGCTGGGGGGCAGGGGTGGTGGGAGACATGAGTGGGGGCCTGGTAGAGGGTGCCACTGCTCTGCTGGGGAGTGGGGGTGATGGGAGACATGAGTGGGGGCCTGGTGGAGGCTGCCTCTGCACTGCTGGGGTTGGGGGTGGTGGGAGACATGAGTGGGGGACTGGTGGAGGGTGCCCCTGCACTGCTGGGGGGTGGGGGTGGTGGGAGACATGAGTGGGGGCATGGTGGAGGGTGCCCCTGCACTGCTGGGGGGTGGGGGTGATGGGAGACATGAGTGGGGGCCTGGTGGAGGCTGCCCCTGCACTGCTGGGTGGTGGGGGTGGTGGGAGACATGAGTGGGGTCCTGGTGGAGGGTGCCCTGCACTGCTGGGGGGTGGGGTGGTGGGAGACATGAGTGGGGGCCTGATGGAGGGTGCCCCTGCACTGCTGGGGGTTAGGGGTGGTGGGAGACATGAGTGGGGGCCTGATGGAGGCTGCCCCTGGATGCTGGTGGGTGGGGGTGCTGGGGGACATGAGTGGGGGCCTGGTGGAGGGTGCCCCTGGATGCTGGGGGGTGGGGGTGCAGGGAGACATGAGTTGTACATGAGTGGGGGCCTGGTGGAGGGTGCCCTACACTGCTGGGGGGTGGGGGTGGTGGGAGACATGAGTGGGGTCCTGGTGGAGGGTGCCCCTGCACTGCTCGGGGGTGGGGGTGGTGGGAGACATGAGTGGGGGCCTGGTGGAGGGTGCCCCTGCACTGCTGGGGGTGGGGTGGTGGGAGACATGAGTTGGGGCCTGGTGGAGGGTGCCCCTGGATGCTGGGGGGTGGGGGTGCAGGGAGACATGAGTTGGACATGAGTGGGGGCCTGGTGGAGGGTGCCCTACACTGCTGGGGGTGGGGGTGGAGGGAGACATGAGTGGGGGCCTGGTGGAGGGTGTCCCTGCCCTGCTCGGGGGTGGGGGTGGTGGGAGACATGAGTGGGGGCCTGATGGAGGCTCCCCCTGGATGCTGGGGGGTGGGGGTGGTGGGAGACATAAGTGGGGGACTGGTGAAAGGTGCCCCTGGATGCTGGTGGGTGGGGGTGCTGGAGGACATGAGTGGGGGCCTGGTGGAGGGTGCCCCTGGATGCTGGGGGTTGGGGGTGCAGGGAGACATGAGTTGGACATGAGTGGGGGCCTGGTGGAGGGTGCCCTGCACTGCTGGGGGGTGGGGGTGATGGGAGACATGAGTGGGGGCCTGGTGGAGGGTGCCCCTGGATGCTGGGGGGTGGGGGTGGTGGGAGACATGAGTAGGGGCCTGATGGAGGCTGCCCCTGGATGCTGGTTGGTGGGGGTGCTGGGGGACATGAGTGGGGGCTTGGTGGAGGCTGCCCCTGGATGCTGGGGGGTGGGGGTGGTGGGAGACATGAGTGGGGGCCTGGTGGAGGGTGCCCCTGCACTGCTGGTGGGTGGGGGTGATGGGAGACATGAGTGGGGGCCTGGTGGAGGCTGCCTCTGCACTGCTGGGTTTGGGGGTGGTGGGAGACATGAGTGGGGGACTGGTGGAGTGTGCCCCTGCACTGCTGGGGGTGGGGGTGATGGGAGACATGAGTGGGGGCCTGGTGGAGGCTGCCCCTGCACTGCTGGGTGGTGGGGGTGGTGGGAGACATGAGTGGGGTCCTGGTGGAGGGTTCCCTGCACTGCTGGGGGGTGGGGTAGTGGAAGACATGAGTGGGGGCCTGATGGAGGCTGCCCCTGGATGCTGGTGGGTGATGGTGCTGGGGGACATGAGTGGGGGCCTGGTGGAGGGTGCCCCTGGATGCTGGGGGTGGGGGTGGTGGGAGACATGAGTGGGGGCCTGGTAGAGGGTGCCACTGCACTGATGGGGGGTGGAGGTGATGGGAGACATGAGTGGGGGCCTGGTGGAGGCTGCCCCTGCACTGCTGGGGGTGGGGGTGCTGGGAGACATGAGTGGGGGCCTGGTGGAGGCTGCCCCTGCACTGCTGGGTGGTGGGGGTGGTGGGAGACATGAGTGGGGGCCTTGTGGAGGGTGCCCTGCACTGCTGGGGGGTGGGGTAGTGGAAGACATGAGTGGGGGCCTGATGGAGGCTGCCCCTGGATGCTGGTGGGTGGGGGTGTTGGGGGACATGAGTGGGGGCCTGGTGGAGGGTGCCCCTGGATGCTGGGGGGTGGGGGTGCTGGGAGACATGAGTGGGGGCCTGGTGGAGGGTGCCCCTGGATACTGGGGGGTGGGGGTGCAGGGAGACATGAGTTGGACATGAGTGGGGGCCTGGTGGAGGCTGCCCCTGCACTGCTGGGGGGTGGGGGTGGTGGGAGACATGAGTGGGGGCCTGGTGGAGGCTGCCCCTGCACTGCTGGGGGGTGGGGGTGGCGGGACACATGAGTGGGGGCGTGGTGGAGGGTACCCCTGCACTGCTGGGGGGTGGGGATGATGGGAGACATGAGTGGGGGCCTGGTGGAGGCTGCCCCTGCACTGCTGGGGGGTGGGGCTGGTGGGAGACATGAGTGGGGGCCTGGTGGAGGCTGCCCCTGCACTGCTGGGTGGTGGGGGTGATGGGAGACATGAGTGGGGGTCTGGTGGAGGGTGCCCTGGATGCTGGGGGTTGGGGTGCAGGGAGACATGAGTTGGACATGAGTGGGAGCCTGGTGGAGGGTGCCCTGCACTGTTGGGGGGTGGGGGTGGTGGGAGACATGAGTGATGGCCTGGTGGAGGGTGCCCCTGCACTGCTGGGGGTGGTGGGAGACATGAGTTGGACATGAGTGGGGGCCTGGTGGAGGGTGCCCCTGGATGCTGGGGTGTGGGGGTGGTGGGAGACATGAGTGGGGGCCTGATGGAGGCTGCCCCTGGATGCTGGTGGGTGGGGGTGCTGGGAGACTTGAGTGGGGGGCCTAGTGAGGCTGCCCCTGGATGCTGGGGGGTGGGGGTGGTGGGAGACATGAGTGGGGGCCTGGTGGAGGGTGTCCCTGCACTGCTGGGGGGTGGGGGTGATGGGAGACATGAGTGGGGGCCTGGTGGAGGGTGCCCCTGGATGCTGGGGTGTGGGGGTGCAGGGAGACATGAGTTGGACATGAGTGGGGGCCTGGTGGAGGGTGCCCTACACTGCTGGCGGGTGGGGGTGGAGGGAGACATGAGTGGGGGCCTGGTGGAGGGTGCCCCTGCACTGCTCGGGGGTGGGGGTGGTGGGAGAAATGAGTGGGGGCCTGATGGAGGCTGCCCCTGGATGCTGGGGGGTGGGGGTGTTGGGAGACATGAATGGGGGCCTGGTGTAGGGTGCCCCTGGATGTTGGTGGGTGGTGGTGCTGGGGGACATGAGTGGGGGCCTGGTGGAGGGTGCCCCTGGATGCTGGGGGTTGGGGGTGCAGGGAGACATGAGTTGGACATGATTGCGGGCCTGGTGGAGGGTGCCCTGCACTGCTGGGGGGTGCGGGTGATGGGAGACATCAGTGGGGGACTGGTGGAGGGTGCCCCTGGATGCTGGGGGGTGGGGGTGGAGGGAGACATGAGTTGGACATGAGTGGGGGCCTGGTGGAGGGTGCCCTGCACTGCTGTGGGGTGGGTGTGATGGGAGACATGAGTGGGGGCCTGGTGGAGGGTGCCCCTGGATGCTGGAGGGTGGGGGTGATGGGAGACATGAGTTGGACATGAGTGGGGGCCTGGTGGAGGGTGCCCCTGGATGCTGGGGGGTGGGGGTGGTGGGGGACATGAGTGGGGGCCTGGTGGAGGCTGCCCCTGGATGCTGGGGGGTGGGGGTGGTGGGAGACATGAGTGGGGGCCTGGTGGAGGGTGCCCCTGCACTGCTGGGGGGTGGGGGTGATGGGAGACATGAGAGGGGGCCTGGTGGAGGGTGCCCCTGGATGCTGGGGGTGGGGGTGCAGGGAGAAATGAGTTGGATATGAGTGGGGGCCTGGTGGAGGGTGCCTCTGGATGCTGGGGGTGGGGGTGCAGGGAGAAATGAGTTGGATATGGATGGGGGCCTGGTGGAGGGTGCCCTACACTGCAGGGGAGTGGGGGTGGTGGGAGACATGAGTGGGGGCCTGGTGGAGGGTGCCCCTGCACTGCTGGGGGGTGGTAGTGGTGGGAGACATGAGTGGGGGCCTGATGGAGGCTGCCCCTGGATGCTGATGGGTGGGGGTGCTGGGGGACATGAGTGGGGGCCTGGTGGAGGGTGCCCCTGGATGCTGGGGGGTGGGGGTGGTGGGAGACATGAGTGGGGGCCTGGTAGAGGGTGCCACTGCACTGCTGGGGGGTGGGGGTGATGGGAGACATGAGTGTTGGCCTGGTGGAGGCTGCCCCTGCACTGCTGGGGTGTGGGGGTAGTGGGAGACATGAGTGGGGGCCTGGTGGAGGCTGCCCATGCACTGCTGGGGGGTGGGGGTGGTGGGAGACATGGGTGGGGGCCTGGTGGAGGGTACCCCTACACTGCTGGGGGTTGGGGGTGATGGGAGACATGAGTGGGGGCCTGGTGGAGGCTGCCCCTGCACTGCTGGGTGGTGGGGGTGGTGGGAGACATGAGTGGGGGCCTGGTGGAGGGTGCCCTGCACTGCTTGGGGGTGGGTGTGCTTTTAGACATGAGTGGGGGCCTGGTGGAGGGTGCCCCTGCACTGCTGGGGGGTGGGGGTGATGGGAGACATGAGTGGGGGCCTGGTGGAGGCTGCCCCTGCACTGCTGGGTGGTGGGGGTGGTGGGAGACATGAGTGGGGGCCTGGTGGAGGGTGCCCTGCACTGCTGGGGGTGGTGGCTGTGGGAGACATGAGTGGGGGCCTGGTGGAGGGTGCCCTGCGCTGCTGGGGGGTGTGGGTGGTGGGAGACATGAGTGGGGGCCTGATGGAGGGTGCCCCTGCACTGCTGGGGGGTGGGGGTGGTGGGAGACATGAGTGGGGGCCTGATGGAGGCTGCCCCTGGATGCTGGTGGGTGGGGGTGCTGGGGGACATGAGTGGGGGCCTGGTGGAGGGTGCCCCTGGATGCTGGGGGGTGGGGGTGCAGGGAGACATGAGTTGGACATGAGTGGGGGCCTGGTGGAGGGTGCCCTACACTGCTGGGGGGTGGGGGTGGTGGGAGACATGAGTGGGGGCCTGGTGGAGGGTGCCCCTGCACTGCTCGGGGGTGGGGGTGGTGGGAGACATGAGTGGGGGCCTGGTGGAGGGTGCCCCTGCACTGCTGGGGGGTGGGGTGGTGGGAGACATGAGTGGGGGCCTGGTGGAGGGTGCCCCTGGATGCTGGGGGGTGGGGGTGCAGGGAGACATGAGTTGGACATGAGTGGGGGCCTGGTGGAGGGTGCCCTACACTGCTGGGGGTGTAGGTGGTGGGAGACATGTGTGGGGGCCTGGTGGAGGGTGCCCCTGCACTGCTCGGGGGTGGGGGTGGTGGGAGACATGAGTGGGGGCCTATTGAAAGGTGCCCCTGGATGCTGGTGGGTGGGGGTGCTGGGGGACATGAGTGGGGGCCTAGTGGAGGGTGCCCCTGGATGCTGGGGGTTGGGGGTGCAGGGAGACATGAGTTGGACATGAGTGGGGGCCTGGTGGAGGGTGCCCTCCACTGCTGGGGGGTGGGGGTGGTGGGAGGCATGAGTGGGGGCCTGGTGGAGGGTGCCCCTGCACTGCTGGGGGGTGGTAGTGGTGGGAGACATGAGTGGGGGCCTGATGGAGGCTGCCCCTGGATGATGATGGTTGGGGGTGCTGGGGGACATGAGTGGGGGCCTGGTGGAGGGTGCCCCTGGATGCTGGGGGGCGGGGGTGGTGGGAGACATGAGTGGGGGCCTGGTAGAGGGTGCCACTGCTCTGCTGGGGGGTGGGGGTGATGGGAGACATGAGTGGGGGCCTGGTGGAGGCTGCCTCTGCACTGCTGGGGTTGGGGGTGGTGGGAGACATGAGTGGGGGACTGGTGGAGGGTGCCCCTGCACTGCTGGGGGGTGGGGGTGGTGGGAGACATGAGTGGGGGCATGGTGGAGGGTGCCCCTGCACTGCTGGGGGGTGGGGGTGATGGGAGACATGAGTGGGGGCCTGGTGGAGGCTGCCCCTGCACTGCTGGGTGGTGGGGGTGGTGGGAGACATGAGTGGGGTCCTGGTGGAGGGTGCCCTGCACTGCTGGGGGGTGGGGTGGTGGGAGACATGAGTGGGGGCCTGATGGAGGGTGCCCCTGCACTGCTGGGGGTTGGGGGTGGTGGGAGACATGAGTGGGGGCCTGATGGAGGCTGCCCCTGGATGCTGGTGGGTGGGGGTGCTGGGGGACATGAGTGGGGGCCTGGTGGAGGGTGCCCCTGGATGCTGGGGGGTGGGGTGCAGGGAGACATGAGTTGTACATGAGTGGGGGCCTGGTGGAGGGTGCCCTACACTGCTGGGGGGTGGGGGTGGTGGGAGACATGAGTGGGGGCCTGGTGGAGGGTGCCCCTGCACTGCTCGGGGGTGGGGGTGGTGGGAGACATGAGTGGGGGCCTGGTGGAGGGTGCCCCTGCACTGCTGGGGGGTGGGGTGGTGGGAGACATGAGTTGGGGCCTGGTGGAGGGTGCCCCTGGATGCTGGGGGGTGGGGGTGCAGGGAGACATGAGTTGTACATGAGTGGGGGCCTGGTGGAGGGTGCCCTACACTGCTGGGGGTGGGGGTGGTGGGAGACATGAGTGGGGGCCTGGTGGAGGGTGTCCCTGCACTGCTCGGGGGTGGGGGTGGTGGGAGACATGAGTGGGGGCCTGATGGAGGCTCCCCCTGGATGCTGGGGGGTGGGGGTGGTGGGAGACATGAGTGGGGGCCTGGTGAAAGGTGCCCCTGGATGCTGGTGGGTGGGGGTGCTGGAGGACATGAGTGGGGGCCTGGTGGAGGGTGCCCCTGGATGCTGGGGGTTGGGGGTGCAGGGAGACATGAGTTGGACATGAGTGGGGGCCTGGTGGAGGGTGCCCTGCACTGCTGGGGGGTGGGGGTGATGGGAGACATGAGTGGGGGCCTGGTGGAGGGTGCCCCTGGATGCTGGGGGGTGGGGGTGGTGGGAGACATGAGTAGGGCCCTGATGGAGGCTGCCCCTGGATGCTGGTTGGTGGGGGTGCTGGGGGACATGAGTGGGGGCCTGGTGGAGGCTGCCCCTGGATGCTGGGGGGTGGGGGTGGTGGGAGACATGAGTGGGGGCCTGGTGGAGGGTGCCCCTGCACTGCTGGTGGGTGGGGGTGATGGGAGACATGAGAGGGGGCCTGGTGAAGGGTGTCCCAGGATGCTGGGGGGTGGGGGTGCAGGTAGAAATGAGTTGGATATGAGTGGGGGTCTGGTGGAGGGTGCCCTGCACTGCTGGGGGGTGGGGTGGTTTGAGACATAAGTGGGGGCCTGGTGGAGGGTGCCCCTGCACTGCTGGGGGTGGTAGTGGTGGGAGACATGAGTGGGGGCCTGATGGAGGCTGCCCCTGGATGCTGGTGGGTGATGGTGCTGGGGGACATGAGTGGGGGCCTGGTGGAGGGTGCCCCTGGATGCTGGGGGGTGGGGGTGGTGGGAGACATGAGTGGGGGCCTGGTAGAGGGTGCCACTGCACTGATGGGGGGTGGAGGTGATGGGAGACATGAGTGGGGGCCTGGTGGAGGCTGCCCCTGCACTGCTGGGGGTGGGGGTGCTGGGAAACATGAGTGGGGGCCTGGTGGAGGCTGCCCCTGCACTGCTGGGTGGTGGGGGTGGTGGGAGACATGAGTGGGGGCCTTGTGGAGGGTGCCCTGCACTGCTGGGGGGTGGGGTAGTGGAAGACATGAGTGGGGGCCTGATGGAGGCTGCCCCTGGATGCTGGTGGGTGGGGGTGTTGGGGGACATGAGTGGGGGCCTGGTGGAGGGTGCCCCTGGATGCTGGGGGGTGGGGGTGCTGGGAGACATGAGTGGGGGCCTGGTGGAGGGTGCCCCTGGATACTGCGGGGTGGGGGTGCAGGGAGACATGAGTTGGACATGAGTGGGGGCCTGGTGGAGGCTGCCCCTGCACTGCTGGGGGGTGGGGGTGGTGGGAGACATGAGTGGGGGCCTGGTGGAGGCTGCCCCTGCACTGCTGGGGGGTGGGGGTGGTGGGACACATGAGTGGGGGCGTGGTGGAGGGTACCCCTGCATTGCTGGGGGGTGGGGATGATGGGAGACATGAGTGGGGGCCTGGTGGAGGCTGCCCCTGCACTGCTGGGGGGTGGGGCTGGTGGGAGACATGAGTGGGGGCCTGGTGGAGGCTGCCCCTGCACTGCTGGGTGGTGGGGGTGATGGGAGACATGAGTGGGGGTCTGGTGGAGGGTGCCCTGGATGCTGGGGGTTGGGGTGCAGGGAGACATGAGTTGGACATGAGTGGGAGCCTGGTGGAGGGTGCCCCTGCACTGCTGGGGGGTGGGGTGGTGGGAGACATGAGTGGGGGCCTGATGGAGGCTGCCCCTGGATGCTGGGGGGTGGTGGTGCTGGGAGACATGAGTGGGGGCCTGGTGGAGGGTGCCCCTGGATGCTGGGGGTGGTGGTGCTGGGAGACATGAGTGGGGGCCTGGTGGAGAGTGCCCCTACACTGCTGGGGGGTGGGGGTGATGGGAGACATGAGTGGGGGCCTGGTGGAGGCTGCCCCTGCACTGCTGGGTGGTGGGGGTGGTGGGAGACATGAGTGGAGGCCTGGTGGAGGGTGCCCTGCACTGCTTGGGGGTGGGTGTGGTTTTAGACATGAGTGGGGGCCTGGTGGAGGGTGCCCCTGCACTGCTGAGGGGTGGGGGTGATGGGAGACATGAGTGGGGGCCTGGTGGAGGCTGCCCCTGCACTGCTGGGTGGTGGGGGTGGTGGGAGACATGAGTGGGGGCCTGGTGGAGGGTGCCCTGCACTGCTGGGGGGTGGGGGTTGTGGAGACATGAGTGGGGGCCTGGTGGAGGGTGCCCCTGCACTGCTGGGGGGTGGGGGTGGTGGGAGACATGAGTGGGGGCCTGATGGAGGCTGCCCCTGGATGCTGGGGGTGGTGGTGCTGGGAGACATGAGTGGGGGCCTGGTGGAGGGTGCCCCTGGATGCTGGGGGGTGGTGGTGCTGGGAGACATGAGTGGGGGCCTGGTGGAGGGTGCCCCTGGATACTGGGGGGTGGGGGTGCAGGGAGACATGAGTTGGTCATGAGTGGGGGTGTGGTGGAGGGTGCCCTACACTGCTGGGGGGTGGGGGTGGTGGGACACATGAGTGGGGGCCTGGTGGAGGGTGCCCCTGCACTGCTGGGGGTGGTAGTGGTGGGAAACATGAGTGGGGGCCTGATGGAGGCTGCCCCTGGATGCTGATGGGTGGGGGAGCTGGGGGACATGAGTGGGGGCCTGGTGGAGGGTGCCCCTGGATGCTGGGGGTGGGGGTGGTGGGAGACATGAGTGGGGGCCTGGTAGAGGGTGCCACTGCTCTGCTGGGGGGTGGGGGTGATGGGAGACATGAGTGGGGGCCTGGTGGAGGCTGCCTCTGCACTGCTGGGGTTGGGGGTGGTGGGAGACATGAGTGGGGGACTGGTGGAGGGTGCCCCTGCACTGCTGGGGGGTGGGGGTGGTGGGAGACATGAGTGGGGGCATGGTGGAGGGTGCCCCTGCACTGCTGGGGGGTGGGGGTGATGGGAGACATGAGTGGGGGCCTGGTGGAGGCTGCCCCTGCACTGCTGGGTGGTGGGGGTGGTGGGAGACATGAGTGGGGTCCTGGTGGAGGGTGCCCTGCACTGCTGGGGGGTGGGGTGGTGGGAGACATGAGTGGGGGCCTGATGGAGGGTGCCCCTGCACTGCTGGGGGTTGGGGGTGGTGGGAGACATGAGTGGGGGCCTGATGGAGGCTGCCCCTGGATGCTGGTGGGTGGGGGTGCTGGGGGACATGAGTGGGGGCCTGGTGGAGGGTGCCCCTGGATGCTGGGGGGTGGGGGTGCAGGGAGACATGAGTTGTACATGAGTGGGGGCCTGTGGAGGGTGCCCTACACTGCTGGGGGGTGGGGGTGGTGGGAGACATGAGTGGGGGCCTGGTGGAGGGTGCCCCTGCACTGCTCGGGGGTGGGGGTGGTGGGAGACATGAGTGGGGGCCTGGTGGAGGGTGCCCCTGCACTGCTGGGGGGTGGGGTGGTGGGAGACATGAGTTGGGGCCTGGTGGAGGGTGCCCCTAGATGCTGGGGGGTGGGGGTGCAGGGAGACATGAGTTGGACATGAGTGGGGCCTGGTGGAGGGTGCCCTACACTGCTGGGGGTGGGGGTGGTGGGAGACATGAGTGGGGGCCTGGTGGAGGGTGTCCCTGCACTGCTCGGGGTGGGGGTGGTGGGAGACATGAGTGGGGGCCTGATGGAGGCTCCCCCTGGATGCTGGGGGTGGGGGGTGGTGGGGAACATGAGTTGGACATGGGTGGGGGCCTGCTGTCAGGTGCCCCACAGTGTTGGGGGATGGGGGGGGAGTGTGGGCCTGGTGGAGGGTGCCCCTGGATGCTGGGGGTTGGGGGTGCAGGGAGACATGAGTTGGACATGAGTGGGGGCCTGGTGGAGGGTGCCCTGCACTGCTGGGGGGTGGGGGTGATGGGAGACATGAGTGGGGGCCTGGTGGAGGGTGCCCCTGGATGCTGGGGGGTGGGGGTGGTGGGAGACATGAGTAGGGCCCTGATGGAGGCTGCCCCTGGATGCTGGTTGGTGGGGGTGCTGGGGGACATGAGTGGGGGCCTGGTGGAGGCTGCCCCTGGATGCTGGGGGTGGGGGTGGTGGGAGACATGAGTGGGGGCCTGGTGGAGGGTGCCCCTGCACTGCTGGTGGGTGGGGGTGATGGGAGACATGAGAGGGGGCCTGGTGAAGGGTGTCCCAGGATGCTGGGGGGTGGGGGTGCAGGTAGAAATGAGTTGGATATGAGTGGGGGTCTGGTGGAGGGTGCCCTGCACTGCTGGGGGGTGGGGTGGTTTGAGACATAAGTGGGGGCCTGGTGGAGGGTGCCCCTGCACTGCTGGGGGTGGTAGTGGTGGGAGACATGAGTGGGGGCCTGATGGAGGCTGCCCCTGGATGCTGGTGGGTGATGGTGCTGGGGGACATGAGTGGGGGCCTGGTGGAGGGTGCCCCTGGATGCTGGGGGGTGGGGGTGGTGGGAGACATGAGTGGGGGCCTGGTAGAGGGTGCCACTGCACTGATGGGGGGTGGAGGTGATGGGAGACATGAGTGGGGGCCTGGTGGAGGCTGCCCCTGCACTGCTGGGGGTGGGGGTGCTGGGAAACATGAGTGGGGGCCTGGTGGAGGCTGCCCCTGCACTGCTGGGTGGTGGGGGTGGTGGGAGACATGAGTGGGGGCCTTGTGGAGGGTGCCCTGCACTGCTGGGGGGTGGGGTAGTGGAAGACATGAGTGGGGGCCTGATGGAGGCTGCCCCTGGATGCTGGTGGGTGGGGGTGTTGGGGGACATGAGTGGGGGCCTGGAGGAGGGTGCCCCTGGATGCTGGGGGGTGGGGGTGCTGGGAGACATGAGTGGGGGCCTGGTGGAGGGTGCCCCTGGATACTGCAGGGTGGGGGTGCAGGGAGACATGAGTTGGACATGAGTGGGGGCCTGGTGGAGGCTGCCCCTGCACTGCTGGGGGGTGGGGGTGGTGGGAGACATGAGTGGGGGCCTGGTGGAGGCTGCCCCTGCACTGCTGGGGGGTGGGGGTGGTGGGACACATGAGTGGGGGCGTGGTGGAGGGTACCCCTGCATTGCTGGGGGGTGGGGATGATGGGAGACATGAGTGGGGGCCTGGTGGAGGCTGCCCCTGCACTGCTGGGGGGTGGGGCTGGTGGGAGACATGAGTGGGGGCCTGGTGGAGGCTGCCCCTGCACTGCTGGGTGGTGGGGGTGATGGGAGACATGAGTGGGGGTCTGGTGGAGGGTGCCCTGGATGCTGGGGGTTGGGGTGCAGGGAGACATGAGTTGGATATGAGTGGGAGCCTGGTGGAGGGTGCCCCTGCACTGCTGGGGGGTGGGGGTGGTGGGAGACATGAGTGGGGGCCTGATGGAGGCTGCCCCTGGATGCTGGGGGGTGGTGGTGCTGGGAGACATGAGTGGGGGCCTGGTGGAGGGTGCCCCTGGATGCTGGGGGTGGTGGTGCTGGGAGACATGAGTGGGGGCCTGGTGGAGAGTGCCCCTACACTGCTGGGGGGTGGGGGTGATGGGAGACATGAGTGGGGGCCTGGTGGAGGCTGCCCCTGCACTGCTGGGTGGTGGGGGTGGTGGGAGACATGAGTGGGGGCCTGGTGGAGGGTGCCCTGCACTGCTTGGGGGTGGGTGTGGTTTTAGACATGAGTGGGGGCCTGGTGGAGGGTGCCCCTGCACTGCTGGGGGGTGGGGGTGATGGGAGACATGAGTGGGGGCCTGGTGGAGGCTGCCCCTGCACTGCTGGGTGGTGGGGGTGGTGGGAGACATGAGTGGGGGCCTGGTGGAGGGTGCCCTGCACTGCTGGGGGGTGGGGGTTGTGGAGACATGAGTGGGGGCCTGGTGGAGGGTGCCCCTGCACTGCTGGGGGGTGGGGGTGGTGGGAGACATGAGTGGGGGCCTGATGGAGGCTGCCCCTGGATGCTGGGGGGTGGTGGTGCTGGGAGACATGAGTGGGGGCCTGGTGGAGGGTGCCCCTGGATGCTGGGGGGTGGTGGTGCTGGGAGACATGAGTGGGGGCCTGGTGGAGGGTGCCCCTGGATACTGGGGGGTGGGGGTGCAGGGAGACATGAGTTGGTCATGAGTGGGGGTGTGGTGGAGGGTGCCCTACACTGCTGGGGGGTGGGGGTGGTGGGACACATGAGTGGGGGCCTGGTGGAGGGTGCCCCTGCACTGCTGGGGGTGGTAGTGGTGGGAAACATGAGTGGGGGCCTGATGGAGGCTGCCCCTGGATGCTGATGGGTGGGGGAGCTGGGGGACATGAGTGGGGGCCTGGTGGAGGGTGCCCCTGGATGCTGGGGGTGGGGGTGGTGGGAGACATGAGTGGGGGCCTGGTAGAGGGTGCCACTGCACTGCTGGGGGTGGGGGTGATGGGAGACATGAGTGGGGGCCTGGTGGAGGCTGCCCCTGCACTGCTGGGGGGTGGGGGTGGTGGGAGACATGAGTGGGGGCCTGGTGGAGGCTGCCCATGCACTGCTGGGGGGTGGGGGTGGTGGGAGACATGAGTGGGGGCCTGGTGGAGGGTGCCCCTACACTGCTGGGGGGTGGGGGTGATGGGAGACATGAGTGGGGGCCTGGTGGAGGCTGCCCCTGCACTGCTGGGTGGTGGGGGTGGTGGGAGACATGAGTGGGGGCCTGTTGGAGGGTGCCCTGCACTGCTTGGGGTGGGTGTGGTTTTAGACATAAGTGGGGGCCTGGTGGAGGGTGCCCCTGCACTGCTGGGGGGTGGGGGTGATGGGAGACATGAGTGGGGGCCTGGTGGAGGCTGCCCCAGCACTGCTGGATAGTGGGGGTGGTGGGAGACATGAGTGGGGGCCTGGTGGAGGGTGCCCCTGCACTGCTGGGGGGTGGGGTGGTGGGAGACATGAGTGGGGGCCTGATGGAGGCTGCCCCTGGATGCTGGTGGGTGAGGGTGCTGGGGGACATGAGTGGGGGCCTGGTGGAGGGTGCCCCTGGATGCTGGGGGGTGGCGGTGCTGGGAGACATGAGTGGGGGCCTGGTGGAGGGTGCCCCTGGATACTGGGGGGTGGGGGTGCAGGGAGACATGAGTTGGACATGAGTGGGGGCCTGGTGGAGGCTGCCCCTGCACTGTTGGGGGGTGGGGGTGGAGGGAGACATGAGTGGGGGCCTGCTGGAGGCTGCCCCTGGATGCTGATGGGTGGGAGAGCTGGGGGACATGAGTGGGGGCCTGGTGGAGGGTGCCCCATGGATGCTGGGGGGTGGGGGTGGTGGGAGACATGAGTGGGGGCCTGGTAGAGGGTGCTACTGCACTGCTGGGGGGTGGGGGTGATGGGAGACATGAGTGGGGGCCTGGTGGAGGCTGCCCCTGCACTGCTGGGGGGGTGGGGGTGGTGGGAGACATGAGTGGGGGCCTGGTGGAGGCTGCCCATGCACTGCTGGGGGGTGGGGGTGGTGGGAGACATGAGTGGGGGCCTGGTGGAGGGTGCCCCTACACTGTTGGGGGGTGGGGGTGATGGGAGATATGAGTGGGGGCCTGGTGGAGGCTGCCCCTGCACTGCTGGGTGGTGGGGGTGGTGGGAGACATGAGTGGGGGCCTGGTGGAGGGTGCCCTGCACTGCTTGGGGGTGGGGGTGGTTTTTGACATGAGTGGGGGCCCGGTGGACGGTGCCCCTGCACTGCTGGGGGGTGGGGGTGATGGGAGACATGAGTGGGGGCCTGGTGGAGGGTGCCCCTGGATGCTGGTGGGTGTGGGTGCTGGGGGACATGAGTGGGGGCCTGGTGGAGGGTGCCCCTGGATGCTGGGGGTTGGGGGTGCAGGGAGACATGAGTTGGACATGAGTGGGGGCCTTGTGGAGGGTGCCTTGCACTGCTGGGGGGTGGGGTGATGGGAGACATGAGTGGGGGCCTGGTGGAGGGTTCCCCTGGATGCTGGGGGGTGGGGGTGCAGGGAGACATGAGTTGGACATGAGTGGGGGCCTGGTGGAGGGTGCCCTGCACTGCTGGGGGGTGGGGATGATGGGAGACATGAGTTGAACATGAGTGGGGGCCTGGTGGAGGGTGCCCCTGGATGCTGGGGGGTGGGGGTGGTGGGAGACATGAGTGGGGGCCTGGTGGAGGCTGCCCCTGGATGCTGGGCGGTGGGGGTGGTGGGAGACATGAGTGGGGGCCTGGTGGAGGGTGCCCCTGGATGCTGGTGGGTGGGGATGCTGGGGGACATGAGTGGGGGCCTGGTGGAGGGTGCCCCTGCACTGCTTGGGGATGGGGGTGATGGGAGACATCACTGGGGGCCTGGTGGAGGGTGCCCCTGGATGCTGGGGGGTGGGGGTGGTGGGAGACATGAGTGGGGGCCTGGTGGAGGATGCCCCTGCACTGCTGGGGGTGGGGGTGGTGGGAAACATGAGTGGGGGCCTGGTGGAGGGTGCCCCTGCACTGCTGGGGGGTGGGGGTGGTGGGAGACATGAGTGGGGGACTGGTGGAGGCTGCCCCTGCACTGCTGGGGGGTGGGGGTGATGGGAGACATGAGTGGGGGCCTGGAATAGGGTGCCCCTGGATGCTGGGGGTGGGGGTGCAGGGAGACATGAGTTGGAAATGAGTGGGGGCCTGGTGGAGGGTGCCCTGCAATGCTGGGGGGTGGGGTGGTGGGAGACATGAGTGGGGGCCTGGTGGAGTGTGCCCCTGCACTGCTGGGGGGTGGGGGTGGTGGAAGACATGAGTGGGGGCCTGATGGAGGCTGCCCCTGGATGCTGGTGGGTGGGGGTGCTGGGGGACATGAGTGGGGGCCTGGTGGAGGGTGCCCCTGGATGCTGGGGGTGGGGGTGCAGGGAGACATGAGTTGGACATGAGTGGGGGCCTGGTGGAGGGTGCCCTGCACTGCTGGGGGGTGGGGGTGATGGGAGACATGAGTGGGGGCCTGATGGAGGCTGCCCCTGGATGCTGATGGGTGGGGGTGCTGGGGGACATGAGTGGGGGCCTGGTGGAGGGTGCCTCTGGATGCTGGGGGGTGGGGGTGATGGGAGACATGAGTGGGGTCCTGGTGGAGGCTGCCCCTGCACTGCTGGGGGGTGGGGGTGGTGGGAGACATGAGTGGGGGCCTGGTGGAGGCTGCCCATGCACTGCTGGGGGGTGGGGGTGATGGGAGACATGAGTGGGGGCCTGGTGGAGGCTGCCCCTGCACTGCTGGGTGGTGGGAGACATGAGTGGGGGCCTGGTGGAGGGTGCCCTGCACTGCTTGGGGGTGGTGGTGGTTTTAGACATGAGTGGGGGCCTGGTGGAGGGTGCCCCTGCACTGCTGGGGGGTGGGGGTGATGGGAGACATGAGTGGGGGCATGGTGGAGGCTACCCCTGCACTGCTGGGTGGTGGGGGTGGTGGGAGACATGAGTGGGGGCCTGGTGGAGGGTGCCCTGCACTGCTGGGGGGTGGGGGTGCAGGGAGACATGAGTTGGACATGAGTGGGGGCCTGGTGGAGGGTGCCCTACACTGCTGGGGGGTGGGGGTGGTGGGAGACATGAGTGTGGGCCTGGTGGAGGGTGCCCCTGCACTGCTCGGGGGGGTGGTGGGAGACATGAGTGGGGGCCTGATGGAGGCTGCCCCTGGATGCTGGGCAGTGGGGGTGGTGGGAGACATGAGTGGGGGCCTGGTGGAGGGTGCCCCTGGATGCTGGTGGGTGGGGGTGCTGGGGGACATGCGTGGGGGCCTGGTGGAGGGTGCCCCTGGATGCTGGGGGTTGGGGGTGCAGGGAGACATGAGTTGGACATGAGTGGGGGCCTGGTGGAGGGTGCCCTGCACTGCTGGGGGGTGGAGGTGATGGGAGACATGAGTGGGGGCCTGGTGGATGGTGCCCCTGAATGCTGGGGGGTGGGGGTGCAGGGAGACATGAGTTGGACATGAGTAGGGGCCTGGTGGAGGGTGCCCTGCACTGCTGGGGGGTGGGGGTGATGGGAGACATGAGTGGGGCCTGGTGGAGGGTGCCCCTGGATGCTGGGGGGGTGGGGTGATGGGAGACATGAGTTGGACATGAGTGGGGGCCTGGTGGAGGGTGCCTCTGGATGCTGAGGGGTTGGGGTGGTGGGAGACATGAGTGGGGGCCTGATGGAGGCTGCCCCTGGATGCTGGGGGGTGGGGGTGGTGGGAGACATGAGTGGGGGCCTGGTGGAGGGTGCCCCTGCACTGCTGGGGGTGGTAGTGGTGGGAGACATGAGTGGGGGCCTGATGGAGGCTGCCCCTGGATGATGATGGTTGGGGGTGCTCAGGGACATGAGTGGGGGCCTGGTGAAGGGTGCCCCTGGATGCTGGGGTGCGGGGGTGGTGGGAGACATGAGTGGGGGCCTGGTAGAGGGTGCCACTGCTCTGCTGGGGGGTGGGGGTGATGGGAGACATGAGTGGGGGCCTGGTGGAGGCTGCCTCTGCACTGCTGGGGTTGGGGGTGGTGGGAGACATGAGTGGGGGCCTGGTGGAGGCTGCCCCTGCACTGCTAGGGGGTGGGGTGGTGGGAGACATGAGTGGGGGCCTGGTGGAGGGTGCCCCTGCACTGCTGGGGGATGGGGGTGATGGGAGACATGAGTGGGGGCCTGGTGGAGGCTGCCCCTGCACTGCTGGGTGGTGGGGGTGGTGGGAGACATGAGTGGGGTCCTGGTGGAGGGTGCCCTGCACTGCTGGGGGGTGGGGGTGGTAGGAGATATGAGTGGGGGCCTGGTGGAGGGTGCCCCTGCACTGCTGGGGGGTGGGGGTGGTGGGAGACATGAGTGGGGGCCTGATGGAGGCTGCCCCTGGATGCTGGTGGGTGGGGGTGCTGGGGGACATGAGTGGGGGCCTGGTGGAGGGTGCCCCTGGATGCTGGGGGGTGGGGGTGCAGGGAGACATGAGTTGGACATGAGTGGGGGCCTGGTGGAGGGTGCCCTACACTGCTGGGGGTGGGGGTGGTGGGAGACATGAGTGGGGGCCTGGTGGAGGGTGCCCCTGCACTGCTCAGGTGTGGGGGTGGTGGGAGACATGAGTGGGGGCCTGGTGGAGGGTGCCCCTGCACTGCTGGGGGTGGAGTGGTGGGAGACATGAGTGGGGGCCTGGTGGAGGGTGCCCCCTGGATGCTGGGGGGTGGGGGGTGCAGGGAGACATGAGTTGGACATGAGTGGGGGCCTGGTGGAGGGTGCCCTACACTGCTGGTGGTGGGGGTGGTGGAAGACATGAGTGGGGGCCTGGCGGAGGGTGCCCCTGCACTGCTCGGGGGTGGGGGTGGTGGGAGACATGAGTAGGGGCCTGATGGAGGCTGCCCCTGGATGCTGGGGGGTGGGGGTGGTGGGAGACATGAGAGGGGGCCTGGTGAAAGGTGCCCCTGGATGCTGGTGGGTGGGGGTGCTGGGGGATATGAGTGGGGGCCTAGTGGAGGGTGCCCCTGGATGCTGGGGGTTGGGGGTGCAGGGAGACATGAGTTGGACATGAGTGGGGGCCTGATGGAGGCTGCCCCTGGATGATGATGGTTGGGGGTGCTGGGGGACATGAGTGGGGGCCTGGTGGAGGGTGCCCCTGGATGCTGGGGGGCGGGGGTGGTGGGAGACATGAGTGGGGGCCTGGTAGAGGGTGCCACTGCTCTGCTGGGGGGTGGGGGTGATGGGAGACATGAGGGGGGGCCTGGTGGAGGCTGCCTCTGCACTGCTGGGGTTGGGGGTGGTGGGAGACATGAGTGGGGGACTGGTGGAGGGTGCCCCTGCACTGCTGGGGGGTGGGGGTGGTGGGAGACATGAGTGGGGGCATGGTGGAGGGTGCCCCTGCACTGCTGGGGGGTGGGGGTGATGGGAGACATGAGTGGGGGCCTGGTGGAGGCTGCCCCTGCACTGCTGGGTGGTGGGGGTGGTGGGAGACATGAGTGGGGTCCTGGTGGAGGGTGCCCTGCACTGCTGGGGGGTGGGGGTGGTGGGAGACATGAGTGGGGGCCTGATGGAGGGTGCCCCTGCACTGCTGGGGGGTGGGGGTGGTGGGAGACATGAGTGGGGGCCTGATGGAGGCTGCCCCTGGATGCTGGTGGGTGGAGGTGCTGGGGGACATGAGTGGGGGCCTGGTGGAGGGTGCCCCTGGATGCTGGGGGGTGGGGGTGCAGGGAGACATGAGTTGGACATGAGTGGGGGCCTGGTGGAGGGTGCCCTACACTGCTGGGGGGTGGGGGTGGTGGGAGACCTGAGTGGGGGCCTGGTGGAGGGTGCCCCTGCACTGCTCGGGGGTGGGGGTGGTGGGAGACATGAGTGGGGGCCTGGTGGAGGGTGCCCCTGCACTGCTGGGGGGTGGGGTGGTGGGAGACATGAGTGGGGGCCTGGTGGAGGGTGCCCCTGGATGCTGGGGGGTGGGGGTGCAGGGAGACATGAGTTGGACATGAGTGGGGGCCTGGTGGAGCGTGCCCTACACTGCTGGGGTGTAGGTGGTGGGAGACATGTGTGGGGGCATGGTGGAGGGTGCCCCTGCACTGCTCGGGGGTGGGGGTGGTTGTAGACATGAGTGGGGGCCTGGTGAAAGGTGCCCCTGGATGCTGGTGGGTGGGGGTGCTGGGGGACATGAGTGGGGGCCTAGTGGAGGGTGCCCCTGGATGCTGGGGGTTGGGGGTGCAGGGAGACATGAGTTGGACATGAGTGGGGGCCTGGTGGAGGGTGCCCTCCACTGCTGGGGGGTGGGGGTGGTGGGAGACATGAGTGGGGGCCTGGTGGAGGGTGCCCCTGCACTGCTGGGGGGTGGTAGTGGTGGGAGACATGAGTGGGGGCCTGATGGAGGCTGCCCCTGGATGATGATGGTTGGGGGTGCTGGGGGACATGAGTGGGGGCCTGGTGGAGGGTGCCCCTGGATGCTGGGGGGCGGGGGTGGTGGGAGACATGAGTGGGGGCCTGGTAGAGGGTGCCACTGCTCTGCTGGGGGGTGGGGGTGATGGGAGACATGAGTGGGGGCCTGGTGGAGGCTGCCTCTGCACTGCTGGGGTTGGGGGTGGTGGGAGACATGAGTGGGGGACTGGTGGAGGGTGCCCCTGCACTGCTGGGGGGTGGGGGTGGTGGGAGACATGAGTGGGGGCATGGTGGAGGGTGCCCCTGCACTGCTGGGGGGTGGGGGTGATGGGAGACATGAGTGGGGGCCTGGTGGAGGCTGCCCCTGCACTGCTGGGTGGTGGGGGTGGTGGGAGACATGAGTGGGGTCCTGGTGGAGGGTGCCCTGCACTGCTGGGGGGTGGGGTGGTGGGAGACATGAGTGGGGGCCTGATGGAGGGTGCCCCTGCACTGCTGGGGGTTGGGGGTGGTGGGAGACATGAGTGGGGGCCTGATGGAGGCTGCCCCTGGATGCTGGTGGGTGGGGGTGCTGGGGGACATGAGTGGGGGCCTGGTGGAGGGTGCCCCTGGATGCTGGGGGGTGGGGGTGCAGGGAGACATGAGTTGTACATGAGTGGGGGCCTGGTGGAGGGTGCCCTACACTGCTGGGGGGTGGGGGTGGTGGGAGACATGAGTGGGGTCCTGGTGGAGGGTGCCCCTGCACTGCTCGGGGTTGGGGGTGGTGGGAGACATGAGTGGGGGCCTGGTGGAGGGTGCCCCTGCACTGCTGGGGGGTGGGGTGGTGGGAGACATGAGTTGGGGCCTGGTGGAGGGTGCCCCTGGATGCTGGGGGGTGGGGGTGCAGGGAGACATGAGTTGGACATGAGTGGGGGCCTGGTGGAGGGTGCCCTACACTGCTGGGGGTGGGGGTGGTGGGAGACATGAGTGGGGGCCTGGTGGAGGGTGTCCCTGCACTGCTCAGGGGGGTGGGGGTGGTGGGAGACATGAGTGGGGGCCTGATGGAGGCTCCCCCTGGATGCTGGGGGGTGGGGGTGGTGGGAGACATGAGTGGGGGCCTGGTGAAAGGTGCCCCTGGATGCTGGTGGGTGGGGGTGCTGGAGGACATGAGTGGGGGCCTGGTGGAGGGTGCCCCTGGATGCTGGGGGTTGGGGGTGCAGGGAGACATGAGCTGGACATGAGTGGGGGCCTGGTGGAGGGTGCCCTGCACTGCTGGGGGGTGGGGGTGATGGGAGACATGAGTGGGGGCCTGGTGGAGGGTGCCCCTGGATGCTGGGGGGTGGGGGTGGTGGGAGACATGAGTAGGGGCCTGATGGAGGCTGCCCCTGGATGCTGGTTGGTGGGGGTGCTGGGGGACATGAGTGGGGGCCTGGTGGAGGCTGCCCCTGGATGCTGGGGGGTGGGGGTGGTGGGAGACATGAGTGGGGGCCTGGTGGAGGGTGCCCCTGCACTGCTGGTGGGTGGGGGTGATGGGAGACATGAGTGGGGGCCTGGTGGAGGCTGCCTCTGCACTGCTGGGTTTGGGGGTGGTGGGAGACATGAGTGGGGGACTGGTGGAGGGTGCCCCTGCACTGCTGGGGGGTGGGGGTGATGGGAGACATGAGTGGGGGCCTGGTGGAGGCTGCCCCTGCACTGCTGGGTGGTGGGGGTGGTGGGAGACATGAGTGGGGTCCTGGTGGAGGGTGCCCTGCACTGCTGGGGGGTGGGGTGGTGGGAGACATGAGTGGGGGCCTTGTGGAGGGTGCCCTGCACTGCTGGGGGGTGGGGTAGTGGAAGACATGAGTTGGGGCCTGATGGAGGCTGCCCCTGGATGCTGGTGGGTGATGGTGCTGGGGGACATGAGTGGGGGCCTGGTGGAGGGTGCCCCTGGATGCTGGGGGGTGGGGGTGGTGGGAGACATGAGTGGGGGCCTGGTAGAGGGTGCCACTGCACTGATGGGGGGTGGAGGTGATGGGAGACATGAGTGGGGGCCTGGTGGAGGCTGCCCCTGCACTGCTGGGGGTGGGGGTGCTGGGAGACATGAGTGGGGGCCTGGTGGAGGCTGCCCCTGCACTGCTGGGTGGTGGGGGTGGTGGGAGACATGAGTGGGGGCCTTGTGGAGGGTGCCCTGCACTGCTGGGGGGTGGGGTAGTGGAAGACATGAGTGGGGGCCTGATGGAGGCTGCCCCTGGATGCTGGTGGGTGGGGGTCTTGGGGGACATGAGGTGGGGCCTGGTGGAGGGTGCCCCTGGATGCTGGGGGGTGGGGGTGCTGGGAGACATGAGTGGGGGCCTGGTGGAGGGTGCCCCTGGATACTGGGGGGTGGGGGTGCAGGGAGACATGAGTTGGACATGAGTGGGGGCCTGGTGGAGGCTGCCCCTGCACTGCTGGGGGGTGGGGGTGGTGGGAGACATGAGTGGGGGCCTGGTGGAGGCTGCCCCTGCACTGCTGGGGGGTGGGGGTGGCGGGACACATGAGTGGGGGCGTGGTGGAGGGTACCCCTGCACTGCTGGGGGGTGGGGATGATGGGAGACATGAGTGGGGGCCTGGTGGAGGCTGCCCCTGCACTGCTGGGGGGTGGGGCTGGTGGGAGACATGAGTGGGGGCCTGGTGGAGGCTGCCCCTGCACTGCTGGGTGGTGGGGGTGATGGGAGACATGAGTGGGGGTCTGGTGGAGGGTGCCCCTGCACTGCTGGGGGTGGTGGGAGACATGAGTTGGACATGAGTGGGGGCCTGGTGGAGGGTGCCCCTGGATGCTGGGGTGTGGGGGTGGTGGGAGACATGAGTGGGGGCCTGATGGAGGCTGCCCCTGGATGCTGGTGGGTGGGGGTGCTGGGAGACATGAGTGGGGGGCCTAGTGGAGGCTGCCCCTGGATGCTGGGGGGTGGGGGTGGTGGGAGACATGAGTGGGGGCCTGGTGGAGGGTGTCCCTGCACTGCTGGGGGGTGGGGGTGATGGGAGACATGAGTGGGGGCCTGGTGGAGGGTGCCCCTGGATGCTGGGGTGTGGGGGTGCAGGGAGACATGAGTTGGACATGAGTGGGGGCCTGGTGGAGGGTGCCCTACACTGCTGGCGGGTGGGGGTGGTGGGAGACATGAGTGGGGGCCTGGTGGAGGGTGCCCCTGCACTGCTCGGGGGTGGGGGTGGTGGGAGAAATGAGTGGGGGCCTGATGGAGGCTGCCCCTGGATGCTGGGGGGTGGGGGTGTTGGGAGACATGAATGGGGGCCTGGTGTAGGGTGCCCCTGGATGTTGGTGGTGGTGGTGCTGGGGGACATGAGTGGGGGCCTGGTGGAGGGTGCCCCTGGATGCTGGGGGTTGGGGGTGCAGGGAGACATGAGTTGGACATGAGTGCGGGCCTGGTGGAGGGTGCCCTGCACTGCTGGGGGGTGGGGGTGATGGGAGACATCAGTGGGGGACTGGTGGAGGGTGCCCCTGGATGCTGGGGGGTGGGGGTGGAGGGAGACATGAGTTGGACATGAGTGGGGGCCTGGTGGAGGGTGCCCTGCACTGCTGTGGGGTGGGTGTGATGGGAGACATGAGTGGGGGCCTGGTGGAGGGTGCCCCTGGATGCTGGAGGGTGGGGGTGATGGGAGACATGAGTTGGACATGAGTGGGGGCCTGGTGGAGGGTGCCCCTTAATGCTGGGGGGTGGGGGTGGTGGTGGACATGAGTGGGGGCCTGGTGGAGGCTGCCCCTGGATGCTGGGGGGTGGGGGTGGTGGGAGACATGAGTGGGGGCCTGGTGGAGGGTGCCCCTGCACTGCTGGGGGGTGGGGGTGATGGGAGAAATGAGAGGGGGCCTGGTGGAGGGTGCCCCTGGATGCTGGGGGTGGGGGTGCAGGGAGAAATGAGTTGGATATGAGTGGGGGCCTGGTGGAGGGTGCCTCTGGATGCTGGGGGTGGGGGTGCAGGGAGAAATGAGTTGGATATGGATGGGGGCCTGGTGGAGGGTGCCCTACACTGCTGGGGAGTGGGGGTGGTGGGAGACATGAGTGGGGGCCTGGTGGAGGGTGCCCCTGCACTGCTGGGGGGTGGTAGTGGTGGGAGACATGAGTGGGGGCCTGATGGAGGCTGCCCCTGGATGCTGATGGGTGGGGGTGCTGGGGGACATGAGTGGGGGCCTGGTGGAGGGTGCCCCTGGATGCTGGGGGGTGGGGGTGGTGGGAGACATGAGTGGGGGCCTGGTAGAGGGTGCCACTGCACTGCTGGGGGGTGGGGGTGATGGGAGACATGAGTGTTGGCCTGGTGGAGGCTGCCCCTGCACTGCTGGGGTGTGGGGGTAGTGGGAGACATGAGTGGGGGCCTGGTGGAGGCTGCCCATGCACTGCTGGGGGGTGGGGGTGGTGGGAGACATGGGTGGGGACCTGGTGGAGGGTACCCCTACACTGCTGGGGGGTGGGGGTGATGGGAGACATGAGTGGGGGCCTGGTGGAGGCTGCCCCTGCACTGCTGGGTGGTGGGGGTGGTGGGAGACATGAGTGGGGGCCTGGTGGAGGGTGCCCTGCACTGCTTGGGGGTGGGTGTGCTTTTAGACATGAGTGGGGGCCTGGTGGAGGGTGCCCCTGCACTGCTGGGGGGTGGGGGTGATGGGAGACATGAGTGGGGGCCTGGTGGAGGCTGCCCCTGCACTGCTGGGTGGTGGGGGTGGTGGGAGACATGAGTGGGGGCCTGGTGGAGGGTGCCCTGCACTGCTGGGGGTGGTGGCTGTGGGAGACATGAGTGGGGGCCTGGTGGAGGGTGCCCTGCACTGCTGGGGGGTGGGGGTGGTGGGAGACATGAGTGGGGGCCTGATGGAGGGTGCCCCTGCACTGCTGGGGGGTGGGGGTGGTGGGAGACATGAGTGGGGGCCTGATGGAGGCTGCCCCTGGATGCTGGTGGGTGGGGGTGCTGGGGGACATGAGTGGGGGCCTGGTGGAGGGTGCCCCTGGATGCTGGGGGGTGGGGGTGCAGGGAGACATGAGTTGGACATGAGTGGGGGCCTGGTGGAGGGTGCCCTACACTGCTGGGGGGTGGGGGTGGTGGGAGACATGAGTGGGGGCCTGGTGGAGGGTGCCCCTGCACTGCTCGGGGGTGGGGGTGGTGGGAGACATGAGTGGGGGCCTGGTGGAGGGTGCCCCTGCACTGCTGGGGGGTGGGGTGGTGGGAGACATGAGTGGGGGCCTGGTGGAGGGTGCCCCTGGATGCTGGGGGGTGGGGGTGCAGGGAGACATGAGTTGGACATGAGTGGGGGCCTGGTGGAGGGTGCACTACACTGCTGGGGGTGTAGGTGGTGGGAGACATGTGTGGGGGCCTGGTGGAGGGTGCCCCTGCACTGCTCGGGGGTGGGGGTGGTGGGAGACATGAGTGGGGGCCTGGTGAAAGGTGCCCCTGGATGCTGGTGGGTGGGGGTGCTGGGGGACATGAGTGGGGGCCTAGTGGAGGGTGCCCCTGGATGCTGGGGGTTGGGGGTGCAGGGAGACATGAGTTGGACATGAGTGGGGGCCTGGTGGAGGGTGCCCTCCACTGCTGGGGGGTGGGGGTGGTGGGAGACATGAGTGGGGGCCTGGTGGAGGGTGCCCCTGCACTGCTGGGGGGTGGTAGTGGTGGGAGACATGAGTGGGGGCCTGATGGAGGCTGCCCCTGGATGATGATGGTTGGGGGTGCTGGGGGACATGAGTGGGGGCCTGGTGGAGGGTGCCCCTGGATGCTGGGGGGCGGGGGTGGTGGGAGACATGAGTGGGGGCCTGGTAGAGGGTGCCACTGCTCTGCTGGGGGGTGGGGGTGATGGGAGACATGAGTGGGGGCCTGGTGGAGGCTGCCTCTGCACTGCTGGGGTTGGGGGTGGTGGGAGACATGAGTGGGGGACTGGTGGAGGGTGCCCCTGCACTGCTGGGGGGTGGGGGTGGTGGGAGACATGAGTGGGGGCATGGTGGAGGGTGCCCCTGCACTGCTGGGGGGTGGGGGTGATGGGAGACATGAGTGGGGGCCTGGTGGAGGCTGCCCCTGCACTGCTGGGTGGTGGGGGTGGTGGGAGACATGAGTGGGGTCCTGGTGGAGGGTGCCCTGCCCTGCGGTGGGGTGGGGTGGTGGGAGACATGAGTGGGGGCCTGATGGAGGGTGCCCCTGCACTGCTGGGGGTTGGGGGTGGTTGGAGACATGAGTGGGGGCCTGATGGAGGCTGCCCCTGGATGCTGGTGGGTGGGGGTGCTGGGGGACATGAGTGGGGGCCTGGTGGAGGGTGCCCCTGGATGCTGGGGGGTGGGGGTGCAGGGAGACATGAGTTGTACATGAGTGGGGGCCTGGTGGAGGGTGCCCTACACTGCTAGGGGGTGGGGGTGGTGGGAGACATGAGTGGGGGCCTGGTGGAGGGTGCCCCTGCACTGCTCGGGGGTGGGGGTGGTGGGAGACATGAGTGGGGGCCTGGTGGAGGGTGCCCCTGCACTGCTGGGGGGTGGGGTGGTGGGAGACATGAGTTGGGGCCTGGTGGAGGGTGCCCCTGGATGCTGGGGGGGGGTGGGGGTGCAGGGAGACATGAGTTGGACATGAGTGGGGGCCTGGTGGAGGGTGCCCTACACTGCTGGGGGTGGGGGTGGTGGGAGACATGAGTGGGGGCCTGGTGGAGGGTGTCCCTGCACTGCTCGGGGGTGGGGGTGGTGGGAGACATGAGTGGGGGCCTGATGGAGGCTCCCCCTGGATGCTGGGGGGTGGGGGTGGTGGGAGACATGAGTGGGGGCCTGGTGAAAGGTGCCCCTGGATGCTGGTGGGTGGGGGTGCTGGAGGACATGAGTGGGGGCCTGGTGGAGGGTGCCCCTGGATGCTGGGGGTTGGGGGTGCAGGGAGACATGAGTTGGACATGAGTGGGGGCCTGGTGGAGGGTGCCCTGCACTGCTGGGGGGTGGGGGTGATGGGAGACATGAGTGGGGGCCTGGTGGTGGGTGCCCCTGGATGCTGGGGGGTGGGGGTGGTGGGAGACATGAGTAGGGCCCTGATGGAGGCTGCCCCTGGATGCTGGTTGGTGGGGGTGCTGGGGGACATGAGTGGGGGCCTGGTGGAGGCTGCCCCTGGATGCTGGGGGGTGGGGGTGGTGGGAGACATGAGTGGGGGCCTGGTGGAGGGTGCCCCTGCACTGCTGGTGGGTGGGGGTGATGGGAGACATGAGAGGGGGCCTGGTGAAGGGTGTCCCAGGATGCTGGGGGGTGGGGGTGCAGGTAGAAATGAGTTGGATATGAGTGGGGGTCTGGTGGAGGGTGCCCTGCACTGCTGGGGGGTGGGGTGGTTTGAGACATAAGTGGGGGCCTGATGGAGGGTGCCCCTGCACTGCTGGGGGTGGTAGTGGTGGGAGACATGAGTGGGGGCCTGATGGAGGCTGCCCCTGGATGCTGGTGGGTGATGGTGCTGGGGGACATGAGTGGGGGCCTGGTGGAGGGTGCCCCTGGATGCTGGGGGGTGGGGGTGGTGGGAGACATGAGTGGGGGCCTGGTAGAGGGTGCCACTGCACTGATGGGGGGTGGAGGTGATGGGAGACATGAGTGGGGGCCTGGTGGAGGCTGCCCCTGCACTGCTGGGGGTGGGGGCGCTGGGAAACATGAGTGGGGGCCTGGTGGAGGCTGCCCCTGCACTGCTGGGTGGTGGGGGTGGTGGGAGACATGAGTGGGGGCCTTGTGGAGGGTGCCCTGCACTGCTGGGGGGTGGGGTAGTGGAAGACATGAGTGGGGGCCTGATGGAGGCTGCCCCTGGATGCTTGTGGGTGGGGGTGTTGGGGGACATGAGTGGGGGCCTGGTGGAGGGTGCCCCTGGATGCTGGGGGGTGGGGGTGCTGGGAGACATGAGTGGGGGCCTGGTGGAGGGTGCCCCTGGATACTGCGGGGTGGGGGTGCAGGGAGACATGAGTTGGACATGAGTGGGGGCCTGGTGGAGGCTGCCCCTGCACTGCTGGGGGGTGGGGGTGGTGGGAGACATGAGTGGGGGCCTGGTGGAGGCTGCCCCTGCACTGCTGGGGGGTGGGGTGGTGGGACACATGAGTGGGGGCGTGGTGGAGGGTACCCCTGCATTGCTGGGGGGTGGGGATGATGGGAGACATGAGTGGGGGCCTGGTGGAGGCTGCCCCTGCACTGCTGGGGGGTGGGGCTGGTGGGAGACATGAGTGGGGGCCTGGTGGAGGCTGCCCCTGCACTGCTGGGTGGTGGGAGTGATGGGAGACATGAGTGGGGGTCTGGTGGAGGGTGCCCTGGATGCTGGGGGTTGGGGTGCAGGGAGACATGAGTTGGACATGAGTGGGAGCCTGGTGGAGGGTGCCCCTGCACTGCTGGGGGGTGGGGTGGTGGGAGACATGAGTGGGGGCCTGATGGAGGCTGCCCCTGGATGCTGGGGGGTGGTGGTGCTGGGAGACATGAGTGGGGGCCTGGTGGAGGGTGCCCCTGGATGCTGGGGGTGGTGGTGCTGGGAGACATGAGTGGGGGCCTGGTGGAGAGTGCCCCTACACTGCTGGGGGGTGGGGGTGATGGGAGACATGAGTGGGGGCCTGGTGGAGGCTGCCCCTGCACTGCTGGGTGGTGGGGGTGGTGGGAGACATGAGTGGGGGCCTGGTGGAGGGTGCCCTGCACTGCTTGGGGGTGGGTGTGGTTTTAGACATGAGTGGGGGCCTGGTGGAGGGTGCCCCTGCACTGCTGGGGGGTGGGGGTGATGGGAGACATGAGTGGGGGCCTGGTGGAGGCTGCCCCTGCACTGCTGGGTGGTGGGGGTGGTGGGAGACATGAGTGGGGGCCTGGTGGAGGGTGCCCTGCACTGCTGGGGGGTGGGGGTTGTGGAGACATGAGTGGGGGCCTGGTGGAGGGTGCCCCTGCACTGCTGGGGGGTGGGGGTGGTGGGAGACATGAGTGGGGGCCTGATGGAGGCTGCCCCTGGATGCTGGGGGTGGTGGTGCTGGGAGACATGAGTGGGGGCCTGGTGGAGGGTGCCCCTGGATGCTGGGGGGTGGTGGTGCTGGGAGACATGAGTGGGGGCCTGGTGGAGGGTGCCCCTGGATACTGGGGGGTGGGGGTGCAGGGAGACATGAGTTGGTCATGAGTGGGGGTGTGGTGGAGGGTGCCCTACACTGCTGGGGGGTGGGGGTGGTGGGACACATGAGTGGGGGCCTGGTGGAGGGTGCCCCTGCACTGCTGGGGGTGGTAGTGGTGGGAAACATGAGTGGGGGCCTGATGGAGGCTGCCCCTGGATGCTGATGGGTGGGGGAGCTGGGGGACATGAGTGGGGGCCTGGTGGAGGGTGCCCCTGGATGCTGGGGGTGGGGGTGGTGGGAGACATGAGTGGGGGCCTGGTAGAGGGTGCCACTGCTCTGCTGGGGGGTGGGGGTGATGGGAGACATGAGTGGGGGCCTGGTGGAGGCTGCCTCTGCACTGCTGGGGTTGGGGGTGGTGGGAGACATGAGTGGGGGACTGTTGGAGGGTGCCCCTGCACTGCTGGGGGGTGGGGGTGGTGGGAGACATGAGTGGGGGCATGGTGGAGGGTGCCCCTGCACTGCTGGGGGGTGGGGGTGATGGGAGACATGAGTGGGGGCCTGGTGGAGGCTGCCCCTGCACTGCTGGGTGGTGGGGGTGGTGGGAGACATGAGTGGGGTCCTGGTGGAGGGTGCCCTGCACTGCTGGGGGGTGGGGTGGTGGGAGACATGAGTGGGGGCCTGATGGAGGGTGCCCCTGCACTGCTGGGGGTTGGGGGTGGTGGGAGACATGAGTGGGGGCCTGATGGAGGCTGCCCCTGGATGCTGGTGGGTGGGGGTGCTGGGGGACATGAGTGGGGGCCTGGTGGAGGGTGCCCCTGGATGCTGGGGGGTGGGGGTGCAGGGAGACATGAGTTGTACATGAGTGGGGGCCTGGTGGAGGGTGCCCTACACTGCTGGGTGGTGGGGGTGGTGGGAGACATGAGTGGGGTCCTGGTGGAGGGTGCCCTGCACTGCTGGGGGGTGGGGTGGTGGGAGACATGAGTGGGGGCCTGATTGAGGGTGCCCCTGCACTGCTGGGGGTTGGGGGTGGTGGGAGACATGAGTGGGGGCCTGGTGGAGGGTGCCCCTGCACTGCTGGGGGGTGGGGTGGTGGGAGACATGAGTTGGGGCCTGGTGGAGGGTGCCCCTGGATGCTGGGGGGTGGGGGTGCAGGGAGACATGAGTTGGACATGAGTGGGGGCCTGGTGGAGGGTGCCCTACACTGCTGGGGGTGGGGGTGGTGGGAGACATGAGTGGGGGGCTGGTGGAGGGTGTCCCTGCACTGCTCGGGGGTGGGGGTGGTGGGAGACATGAGTGGGGGCCTGATGGAGGCTCCCCCTGGATGCTGGGGGGTGGGGGTGGTGGGAGACATGAGTGGGGGCCTGGTGGAGGGTGTCCCTGCACTGCTCGGGGGTGGGGGTGGTGGGAGACATGAGTGGGGGCCTGATGGAGGCTCCTCCTGGATGCTGGGGGGTGGGGGTGGTGGGAGACATGAGTGGGGGCCTGGTGAAAGGTGCCCCTGGATGCTGGTGGGTGGGGGTGCTGGAGGACATGAGTGGGGGCCTGGTGGAGGGTGCCCCTGGATGCTGGGGGTTGGGGGTGCAGGGAGACATGAGTTGGACATGAGTGGGGGCCTGGTGGAGGGTGCCCTGCACTGCTGGGGGGTGGGGGTGATGGGAGACATGAGTGGGGGCCTGGTGGAGGGTGCCCCTGGATGCTGGGGGGTGGGGATGGTGGGAGACATGAGTAGGGCCCTGATGGAGGCTGCCCCTGGATGCTGGTTGGTGGGGGTGCTGGGGGACATGAGTGGGGGCCTGGTGGAGGCTGCCCCTGGATGCTGGGGGGTGGGGGTGGTGGGAGACATGAGTGGGGGCCTGGTGGAGGGTGCCCCTGCACTGCTGGTGGGTGGGGGTGATGGGAGACATGAGAGGGGGCCTGGTGAAGGGTGTCCCAGGATGCTGGGGGGTGGGGGTGCAGGTAGAAATGAGTTGGATATGAGTGGGGGTCTGGTGGAGGGTGCCCTGCACTGCTGGGGGGTGGGGTGGTTTGAGACATAAGTGGGGGCCTGGTGGAGGGTGCCCCTGCACTGCTGGGGGTGGTAGTGGTGGGAGACATGAGTGGGGGCCTGATGGAGGCTGCCCCTGGATGCTGGTGGGTGATGGTGCTGGGGGACATGAGTGGGGGCCTGGTGGAGGGTGCCCCTGGATGCTGGGGGGTGGGGGTGGTGGGAGACATGAGTGGGGGCCTGGTAGAGGGTGCCACTGCACTGATGGGGGGTGGAGGTGATGGGAGACATGAGTGGGGGCCTGGTGGAGGCTGCCCCTGCACTGCTGGGGGTGGGGGTGCTGGGAAACATGAGTGGGGGCCTGGTGGAGGCTGCCCCTGCACTGCTGGGTGGTGGGGGTGGTGGGAGACATGAGTGGGGGCCTTGTGGAGGGTGCCCTGCACTGCTGGGGGGTGGGGTAGTGGAAGACATGAGTGGGGGCCTGATGGAGGCTGCCCCTGGATGCTGGTGGGTGGGGGTGTTGGGGGACATGAGTGGGGGCCTGGTGGAGGGTGCCCCTGGATGCTGGGGGGTGGGGGTGCTGGGAGACATGAGTGGGGGCCTGGTGGAGGGTGCCCCTGGATACTGCAGGGTGGGGGTGCAGGGAGACATGAGTTGGACATGAGTGGGGGCCTGGTGGAGGCTGCCCCTGCACTGCTGGGGGGTGGGGGTGGTGGGAGACATGATTGGGGGCCTGGTGGAGGCTGCCCCTGCACTGCTGGGGGGTGGGGGTGGTGGGACACATGAGTGGGGGCGTGGTGGAGGGTACCCCTGCATTGCTGGGGGGTGGGGATGATGGGAGACATGAGTGGGGGCCTGGTGGAGGCTGCCCCTGCACTAATGGGGGGTGGGGCTGGTGGGAGACATGAGTGGGGCCTGGTGGAGGCTGCCCCTGCACTTCTGGGTGGTGGGGGTGATGGGAGACATGAGTGGGGGTCTGGTGGAGGGTGCCCTGGATGCTGGGGGTTGGGGTGCAGGGAGACATGAGTTGGATATGAGTGGGAGCCTGGTGGAGGGTGCCCCTGCACTGCTGGGGGGTGGGGGTGGTGGGAGACATGAGTGGGGGCCTGATGGAGGCTGCCCCTGGATGCTGGGGGGTGGTGGTGCTGGGAGACATGAGTGGGGGCCTGGTGGAGGGTGCCCCTGGATACTGGGGGTGGTGGTGCTGGGAGACATGAGTGGGGGCCTGGTGGAGAGTGCCCCTACACTGCTGGGGGGTGGGGGTGATGGGAGACATGAGTGGGGGCCTGGTGGAGGCTGCCCCTGCACTGCTGGGTGGTGGGGGTGGTGGGAGACATGAGTGGGGGCCTGGTGGAGGGTGCCCTGCACTGCTTGGGGGTGGGTGTGGTTTTAGACATGAGTGGGGGCCTGGTGGAGGGTGCCCCTGCACTGCTGGGGGGTGGGGGTGATGGGAGACATGAGTGGGGGCCTGGTGGAGGCTGCCCCTGCACTGCTGGGTGGTGGGGGTGGTGGGAGACATGAGTGGGGGCCTGGTGGAGGGTGCCCTGCACTGCTGGGGGGTGGGGGTTGTGGAGACATGAGTGGGGGCCTGGTGGAGGGTGCCCCTGCACTGCTGGGGGGTGGGGGTGGTGGGAGACATGAGTGGGGGCCTGATGGAGGCTGCCCCTGGATGCTGGGGGGTGGTGGTGCTGGGAGACATGAGTGGGGGCCTGGTGGAGGGTGCCCCTGGATGCTGGGGGGTGGTGGTGCTGGGAGACATGAGTGGGGGCCTGGTGGAGGGTGCCCCTGGATACTGGGGGGTGGGGGTGCAGGGAGACATGAGTTGGTCATGAGTGGGGGTGTGGTGGAGGGTGCCCTACACTGCTGGGGGGTGGGGGTGGTGGGACACATGAGTGGGGGCCTGGTGGAGGGTGCCCCTGCACTGCTGGGGGTGGTAGTGGTGGGAAACATGAGTGGGGGCCTGATGGAGGCTGCCCCTGGATGCTGATGGGTGGGGGAGCTGGGGGACATGAGTGGGGGCCTGGTGGAGGGTGCCCCTGGATGCTGGGGGTGGGGGTGGTGGGAGACATGAGTGGGGGCCTGGTAGAGGGTGCCACTGCACTGCTGGGGGTGGGGGTGATGGGAGACATGAGTGGGGGCCTGGTGGAGGCTGCCCCTGCACTGCTGGGGGGTGGGGGTGGTGGGAGACATGAGTGGGGGCCTGGTGGAGGCTGCCCATGCACTGCTGGGGGGTGGGGGTGGTGGAGACATGAGGGGGGCCTGGTGGAGGGTGCCCCTACACTGCTGGGGGGTGGGGGTGATGGGAGACATGAGTGGGGGCCTGGTGGAGGCTGCCCCTGCACTGCTGGGTGGTGGGGGTGGTGGGAGACATGAGTGGGGGCCTGTTGGAGGGTGCCCTGCACTGCTTGGGGTGGGTGTGGTTTTAGACATAAGTGGGGGCCTGGTGGAGGGTGCCCCTGCACTGCTGGGGGGTGGGGGTGATGGGAGACATGAGTGGGGGCCTGGTGGAGGCTGCCCCAGCACTGCTGGATAGTGGGGGTGGTGGGAGACATGAGTGGGGCCTGGTGGAGGGTGCCCCTGCACTGCTGGGGGGTGGGGTGGTGGGGAGACATGAGTGGGGGCCTGATGGAGGCTGCCCCTGGATGCTGGTGGGTGAGGGGTGCTGGGGGACATGAGTGGGGCCTGGTGGAGGGTGCCCCTGGATGCTGGGGGGTGGGGGTGCTGGGAGACATGAGTGGGGGCCTGGTGGAGGGTGCCCCTGGATACTGGGGGGTGGGGGTGCAGGGAGACATGAGTTGGACATGAGTGGGGGCCTGGTGGAGGCTGCCCCTGCACTGTTGGGGGGTGGGGGTGGAGGGAGACATGAGTGGGGGCCTGCTGGAGGCTGCCCCTGGATGCTGATGGGTGGGGGAGCTGGGGGACATGAGTGGGGGCCTGGTGGAGGGTGCCCCTGGATGCTGGGGGGTGGGGGTGGTGGAGACCATGAGTGGGGGCCTGGTAGAGGGTGCTACTGCACTGCTGGGGGGTGGGGGTGATGGGAGACATGAGTGGGGGCCTGGTGGAGGCTGCCCCTGCACTGCTGGGGGGTGGGGGTGGTGGGAGACATGAGTGGGGGCCTGGTGGAGGCTGCCCCATGCACTGCTGGGGGGTGGGGTGGTGGGAGACATGAGTGGGGCCTGGTGGAGGGTGCCCCTACACTGTTGGGGGTGGGGGTGATGGGAGATATGAGTGGGGGCCTGGTGGAGGCTGCCCCTGCACTGCTGGGTGGTGGGGGTGGTGGGAGACATGAGTGGGGGCCTGGTGGAGGGTGCCCTGCACTGCTTGGGGGTGGGGGTGGTTTTTGACATGAGTGGGGGCCTGGTGGAGGGTGCCCCTGCACTGCTGGGGGGTGGGGGTGATGGGAGACATGAGTGGGGGCCTGATGGAGGGTGCCCTACACTGCTGGGGGGTGGGGGTGGTGGGAGACATGAGTGGGGGCCTGGTGGAAGGTGCCCCTGGATGCTGGTGGGTGGGGGTGCTGGGGGACATGAGTGGGGGCCTGGTGGAGGGTGCCCCTGGATGCTGGGGGTGGGGGGTGCAGGGAGACATGAGTTGGACATGAGTGGGGGCCTGGTGGAGGGTGCCCTGCACTGCTGGGGGGTGGGGGTGATGGGAGACATGAGTGGGGGCCTGGTGGATGGTGCCCCTGGATGCTGGGGGTGGGGGTGCAGGAAGACATGAGTTGGACATGAGTGGGGGCCTGTTGGAGTGTGTCCTGCACTGCTGGGGGTTTGGGGTGATAGGAGACATGAGTGGGGGCCTTGTGGAGGGTGCCCCTGGATGCTGGGGGGGTGGGGGTGATGGGAGACATGAGTTGGACATGAGTGGGGGCCTGATGGACGGTTCCACTGGATGCTGGGGGGGTTGGGGTGGTGGGAGAGATGAGTGGGGGCCTGATGGAGGCTGCCCCTGGATGCTGGGGGGAGGGGGTGGTGGGAGACATGAGTGGGGGCCTGGTGGAGAGTGCCCCTGCACTGCTGGGGGTGGGGGTGATGGGAGACATGTGAGGGGGCCTGGTGGACGGTGCCCCTGGATGCTGGGGGGTGGGGGTGCAGGGAGAAATGAGTTGGATATGAGTTGGGGCCTGGTGGAGGGTGCCCTCCACTGCTGGGGGGTGGGGGTGGTGGGAGACATGAGTGGGGGCCTGGTGGAGGGTGCCCCTGCACTGCTGGGGGGTGGTAGTGGTGGGAGACATGAGTGGGGGCCTGATGGAGGCTGCCCCTGGATGCTGATGGGTTGGGGGTGCTGGGGGACATGAGTGGGGCCTGGTGGAGGGTGCCCCTGGATGCTGGGGGGTGGGGGTGGTGGGAGACATGAGTGGGGGCCTGGTAGAGGGTGCCACTGCTCTGCTGGGGGTGGGGGTGATGGGAGACATGAGTGGGGGCCTGGTGGAGGCTGCCTCTGCACTGCTGGGGGTTGGGGGTGGTGGGACACATGAGTGGGGGCCTGGTGGAGGCTGCCCCTGCACTGCTGGGGGGTGGGGGTGGTAGGAGACATGAGTGGGGCCTGGTGGAGGCTGCCCCTGCACTGCTGGGTGGTGGGGGTGGTGGGAGACATGAGTGGGGGCCTGGTGGAGGGTGCCCTGCACTGCTTGGGGGTGGGTGTGGTTTTAGACATGAGTGGGGGCCTGGTGGAGGGTGCCCCTGCACTGCTGGGGGGTGGGGGTGATGGGAGACATGAATGGGGGCCTGGTGGGAGGCTGCCCCTGCACTGCTGGGTGGTGGGGGTGGTGGGAGACATGAGTGGGGGCCTGGTGGAGGGTGCCCTGCACTGCTGGGGGTGGGGGTTGTGGGAGACATGAGTGGGGGCCTGGTGGAGGGTGCCCCCTGCACTGCTGGGGGGTGGGGGTGGTGGGAGACATGAGTGGGGGCCTGATGGAGGCTGCCCCTGGATGCTGGGGGGTGGTGGTGCTGGGAGACATGAGTGGGGGCCTTGTGGAGGGTGCCCCTGGATGCTGGGGGGTGGTGGTGCTGGGAGACATGAGTGGGGGCCTGGTGGAGGGTGCCCCTGGATACTGGGGGGTGGGGGTGCAGGGAGACATGAGTTGGACATGAGTGGGGGCCTGGTGGAGGCTGCCCCAGCACTGCTGGGGGGTGGGGGTGATAGGAGACATGAGTGGGGGCCTGGTGGATGGTGCCCCTGGATGCTGGGGGTGGGGGTGGTGGGAGACATGAGTGGGGGCCTGGTGGAGGGTGCCCCTGCACTGCTGGTGGGTGAGGGTGATGGGAGACATGAGAGGGGGCCTGGTGAAGGGTGTCCCAGGATGCTGGGGGTGGGGGTGCAGGTAGAAATGAGTTGGATATGAGTGGGGGTCTGGTGGAGGGTGCCCTGCACTGCTGGGGCTGGGGTGGTTGAGACATAAGTGGGGGCCTGGTGGAGGGTGCCCCTGCACTGCTGGGGGTGGTAGTGGTGGGAGACATGAGTGGGGGCCTGATGGAGGCTGCCCCTGGATGCTGGTGGGTGATGGTGCTGGGGGACATGAGTGGGGGCCTGGTGGAGGGTGCCCCTGGATGCTGGGGGGTGGGGGTGGTGGGAGACATGAGTGGGGGCCTGGTAGAGGGTGCCACTGCACTGATGGGGGGTGGAGGTGATGGGAGACATGAGTGGGGGCCTGGTGGAGGCTGCCCTGCACTGCTGGGGGTGGGGGTGCTGGGAAACATGAGTGGGGGCCTGGTGGAGGCTGCCCCTGCACTGCTGGGTGGTGGGGGGTGGTGGGAGACATGAGTGGGGGCCTTGTGGAGGGTGCCCTGCACTGCTGGGGGTGGGTAGTGGAAGACATGAGTGGGGGCCTGATGGAGGCTGCCCTGGATGCTGGGTGGGTGGGGGTGTTGGGGGACATGAGTGGGGGCCTGGTGGAGGGTGCCCCTGGATGCTGGGGGGTGGGGGTGCTGGGAGACATGAGTGGGGGCCTGGTGGAGGGTGCCCCTGGATACTGCAGGGTGGGGGTGCAGGGAGACATGAGTTGGACATGAGTGGGGGCCTGGTGGAGGCTGCCCCTGCACTGCTGGGGGGTGGGGGTGGTGGGAGACATGATTGGGGGCCTGGTGGAGGCTGCCCCTGCACTGCTGGGGGGTGGGGGTGGTGGGACACATGAGTGGGGGCGTGGTGGAGGGTACCCCTGCATTGCTGGGGGTGGGGATGATGGGAGACATGAGTGGGGGCCTGGTGGAGGCTGCCCCTGCACTAATGGGGGGTGGGGCTGGTGGGAGACATGAGTGGGGGCCTGGTGGAGGCTGCCCCTGCACTTCTGGGTGGTGGGGGTGATGGGAGACATGAGTGGGGGTCTGGTGGAGGGTGCCCTGGATGCTGGGGGTTGGGGTGCAGGGAGACATGAGTTGGATATGAGTGGGAGCCTGGTGGAGGGTGCCCCTGCACTGCTGGGGGGTGGGGGTGGTGGGAGACATGAGTGGGGGCCCTGATGGAGGCTGCCCCTGGATGCTGGGGGGTGGTGGTGCTGGGAGACATGAGTGGGGGCCTGGTGGAGGGTGCCCCTGGATGCTGGGGGTGGTGGTGCTGGGAGACATGAGTGGGGGCCTGGTGGAGAGTGCCCCTACACTGCTGGGGGGTGGGGGTGATGGGAGACATGAGTGGGGGCCTGGTGGAGGCTGCCCCTGCACTGCTGGGTGGTGGGGGTGGTGGGAGACATGAGTGGGGGCCTGGTGGAGGGTGCCCTGCACTGCTTGGGGGTGGGTGTGGTTTTAGACATGAGTGGGGGCCTGGTGGAGGGTGCCCCTGCACTGCTGGGGGGTGGGGGTGATGGGAGACATGAGTGGGGGCCTGGTGGAGGCTGCCCCTGCACTGCTGGGTGGTGGGGGTGGTGGGAGACATGAGTGGGGGCCTGGTGGAGGGTGCCCTGCACTGCTGGGGGGTGGGGGTTGTGGAGACATGAGTGGGGGCCTGGTGGAGGGTGCCCCTGCACTGCTGGGGGGTGGGGGTGGTGGGAGACATGAGTGGGGGCCTGATGGAGGCTGCCCCTGGATGCTGGGGGGTGGTGGTGCTGGGAGACATGAGTGGGGGCCTGGTGGAGGGTGCCCCTGGATGCTGGGGGTGGTGGTGCTGGGAGACATGAGTGGGGGCCTGGTGGAGGGTGCCCCTGGATACTGGGGGGTGGGGGTGCAGGGAGACATGAGTTGGTCATGAGTGGGGGTGTGGTGGAGGGTGCCCTACACTGCTGGGGGGTGGGGGTGGTGGGACACATGAGTGGGGGCCTGGTGGAGGGTGCCCCTGCACTGCTGGGGGGTGGTAGTGGTGGGAAACATGAGTGGGGGCCTGATGGAGGCTGCCCCTGGATGCTGATGGGTGGGGGAGCTGGGGGACATGAGTGGGGGCCTGGTGGAGGGTGCCCCTGGATGCTGGGGGTGGGGGTGGTGGGAGACATGAGTGGGGGCCTGGTAGAGGGTGCCACTGCACTGCTGGGGGTGGGGGTGATGGGAGACATGAGTGGGGGCCTGGTGGAGGCTGCCCCTGCACTGCTGGGGGGTGGGGGTGGTGGGAGACATGAGTGGGGGCCTGGTGGAGGCTGCCCATGCACTGCTGGGGGGTGGGGGTGGTGGGAGACATGAGTGGGGGCCTGGTGGAGGGTGCCCCTACACTGCTGGGGGGTGGGGGTGATGGGAGACATGAGTGGGGGCCTGGTGGAGGCTGCCCCTGCACTGCTGGGTGGTGGGGGTGGTGGGAGACATGAGTGGGGGCCTGTTGGAGGGTGCCCTGCACTGCTTGGGGTGGGTGTGGTTTTAGACATAAGTGGGGGCCTGGTGGAGGGGTGCCCCTGCACTGCTGGGGGGTGGGGGTGATGGGAGACATGAGTGGGGGCCTGGTGGAGGCTGCCCCAGCACTGCTGGATAGTGGGGGTGGTGGGAGACATGAGTGGGGGCCTGGTGGAGGGTGCCCCTGCACTGCTGGGGGGTGGGGTGGTGGGAGACATGAGTGGGGGCCTGATGGAGGCTGCCCCTGGATGCTGGTGGGTGAGGGTGCTGGGGGACATGAGTGGGGGCCTGGTGGAGGGTGCCCCTGGATGCTGGGGGGTGGGGGTGCTGGGAGACATGAGTGGGGGCCTGGTGGAGGGTGCCCCTGGATACTGGGGGGTGGGGGTGCAGGGAGACATGAGTTGGACATGAGTGGGGGCCTGGTGGAGGCTGCCCTGCACTGTTGGGGGGTGGGGGTGGAGGGAGACATGAGTGGGGCCTGCTGGAGGCTGCCCCTGGATGCTGATGGGTGGGGGAGCTGGGGGACATGAGTGGGGGCCTGGTGGAGGGTGCCCCTGGATGCTGGGGGGTGGGGGTGGTGGGAGACATGAGTGGGGGCCTGGTAGAGGGTGCTACTGCACTGCTGGGGGGTGGGGGTGATGGGAGACATGAGTGGGGGCCTGGTGGAGGCTGCCCCTGCACTGCTGGGGGGTGGGGGTGGTGGGAGACATGAGTGGGGCCTGGTGGAGGCTGCCCATGCACTGCTGGGGGGTGGGGGTGGTGGGAGACATGAGTGGGGGCCTGGTGGAGGGTGCCCCTACACTGTTGGGGGGTGGGGGTGATGGGAGATATGAGTGGGGGCCTGGTGGAGGCTGCCCTGCACTGCTGGGTGGTGGGGGTGGTGGGAGACATGAGTGGGGGCCTGGTGGAGGGTGCCCTGCACTGCTTGGGGGTGGGGGTGGTTTTTGACATGAGTGGGGGCCTGGTGGAGGGTGCCCCTGCACTGCTGGGGGGTGGGGGTGATGGGAGACATGAGTGGGGGCCTGATGGAGGGTGCCCTACACTGCTGGGGGGTGGGGGTGGTGGGAGACATGAGTGGGGGCCTGGTGGAAGGTGCCCCTGGATGCTGGTGGGTGGGGGTGCTGGGGGACATGAGTGGGGGCCTGGTGGAGGGTGCCCCTGGATGCTGGGGGTGGGGGGTGCAGGGGAGACATGAGTTGGACATGAGTGGGGGCCTGGTGGAGGGTGCCCTGCACTGCTGGGGGGTGGGGGTGATGGGAGACATGAGTGGGGGCCTGGTGGATGGTGCCCCTGGATGCTGGGGGTGGGGGTGCAGGAAGACATGAGTTGGACATGAGTGGGGGCCTGTTGGAGTGTGTCCTGCACTGCTGGGGGTTTGGGGTGATAGGAGACATGAGTGGGGGCCTTGTGGAGGGTGCCCCTGGATGCTGGGGGGGTGGGGGTGATGGGAGACATGAGTTGGACATGAGTGGGGCCTGATGGACGGTTCCACTGGATGCTGGGGGGGTTGGGGTGGTGGGAGAGATGAGTGGGGGCCTGATGGAGGCTGCCCCTGGATGCTGGGGGGAGGGGGTGGTGGGAGACATGAGTGGGGGCCTGGTGGAGAGTGCCCCTGCACTGCTGGGGGTGGGGGTGATGGGAGACATGTGAGGGGGCCTGGTGGACGGTGCCCCTGGATGCTGGGGGGTGGGGGTGCAGGGGAGAAATGAGTTGGATATGAGTTGGGGCCTGGTGGAGGGTGCCCTCCACTGCTGGGGGGTGGGGGTGGTGGGAGACATGAGTGGGGGCCTGGTGGAGGGTGCCCCTGCACTGCTGGGGGGTGGTAGTGGTGGGAGACATGAGTGGGGGCCTGATGGAGGCTGCCCCTGGATGCTGATGGTTGGGGGTGCTGGGGGACATGAGTGGGGGCCTGGTGGAGGGTGCCCCTGGATGCTGGGGGGTGGGGGTGGTGGGAGACATGAGTGGGGGCCTGGTAGAGGGTGCCACTGCTCTGCTGGGGGTGGGGGTGATGGGAGACATGAGTGGGGGCCTGGTGGAGGCTGCCTCTGCACTGCTGGGGGTTGGGGGTGGTGGGACACATGAGTGGGGGCCTGGTGGAGGCTGCCCCTGCACTGCTGGGGGGTGGGGGTGGTAGGAGACATGAGTGGGGGCCTGGTGGAGGCTGCCCCTGCACTGCTGGGTGGTGGGGGTGGTGGGAGACATGAGTGGGGGCCTGGTGGAGGGTGCCCTGCACTGCTTGGGGGTGGGTGTGGTTTTAGACATGAGTGGGGGCCTGGTGGAGGGTGCCCTGCACTGCTGGGGGGTGGGGGTGATGGGAGACATGAATGGGGGCCTGGTGGAGGCTGCCCCTGCACTGATGGGTGGTGGGGGTGGTGGGAGACATGAGTGGGGGCCTGGTGGAGGGTGCCCTGCACTGCTGGGGGTGGGGGTTGTGGGAGACATGAGTGGGGGCCTGGTGGAGGGTG